>NC_068980.1:17268997-17868997 GCF_016808095.1 Vigna angularis
CCCCCCCCCCCCCCCCCCCCCCCCCCCCCCCCCCCCCCCCCCCCCCCCCCCCCCCCCCCCCCCCCCCCCCCCCCCCCCCCCCCCCCCCCCCCCCCCTCCCCCTCTTGGTGTGAGAAATTGAGTCATTCTATTTTAACAAATCTAATAGAATGGAAGGTAGTAGACAATCAACGGTATGGAACAAGAGAAAATTTAGTGACCTTGTTGAAAGGAGTACATGAAATAGAAACAAGTGTAGTAGATGGAAAAATGATAAATGAAAGAATAGACGGGCTAGAGAAAAACCACGACAAAATTGTGAGCTTGTTTAAAACCTCAACTCCACAAATTACTAAGAAATGTGGAATTTGCATTTCAACTGATCATTACAATGATCAATGTCCTAGCTTGGTGGAAACTACTATGAAAAACCCATCTCAAGCTTTTGCTACAAACATGTTTGGAGGAAATAAACCATACCAGAGTTATCATGACTCATCCTCCAATAGGTATCAGCAGAACATGCAACCTTATGTTCCACCTCAACAAAGGCAGCAATCTCAACCTGAAATGACACTGCAAGATTTCATGAAGACAATACTTGAGAAAAATTCAGAAATCAAGAAATTAATTGTAGAGTTGACTCAAAGGGTGGATAAGTTAGAGGCTAAGGAATCAAATAAACTGCTTGCACAAACAGTGATCAACCCACGAAATGTAAGTGCTATTACTTTAAAAACAGGAAAGCAAGTACAAGGCTCTATGGGAGCCCATGAGGATGAAGATAAGGAGAAAGAAGACACACATATTGATGACAACGAAGGACCAAGTGAACCATCACCTGAGACTTCCATTGATAAATCCAGGTTAGTATCCTCTAATTCTTCTTCTAAAAATTCTTCGTCATCTTATTCTCCACATCCTCCATATCCAAATCGGTTGAAGCCAAGAAGCAAAAAAATGGAGGAATTAGACCAAGAGATGTTAAATTTCAAAAAGGTGGAGATCAACATTCCCTTACTAGATGTTGTTAAGCAAATCCCTAAATACGCCATGTTTTAAAAAGAACTTTGTACAAATACAAGGCGTTTTAGGGATAATGAGATTGTGAATTTGGGAAGAAATATGTCAAGCTTGATTAAGAAGCATATTGAAATACCGCTAAAATGCCAGGATCTAGGTATGTTTTTTGTTCCTTGTGTTATTGGAAATTCAAAGTTTGACAATGCCATGCTAGATTTAGGGGCTTCCATAAATATAATGCCTTTATCAGTGTTTACTTCTCTATCTCTGGGACCTCTTAAGACTACTGGTGTGGTCATTCAATTGGTCAACCGTAGCACAATTAACCCTGCAAGTGTGCTTGAGGACATGCTTGTCTAAATAGACAAGGTAATTTTTCCTGCAGATTTCTATATCTTGGATATGAAGATAATGAAGGAATCAATCCAACAACTATTATCTTGGGAAGACCCTTCATGATGACAACACGAACCAAGATAGATGTCCATGCAAGATCATTGACAATGGAGGTAGGAGACGAGAAAGTGCATTTGAACGTGTTGGAAGCTGGGAAGCACCCGATTAAAGATCATTCTTTGTTTTGTATTGACTTATTAAGTGATGTTGTAAACATTTTTTCTCCAACTTTGGAATTTTCTTTTTCAAATATGTTGTGCCTAATTTTGCATGACAAAGAAAACTATAAAACAGGTGATATTGAGGACGCAGTGTCAATAGATGATTCCTCTATGGTGTCCAAGTGTGATGTTGAGGTGACTGAGATTACCTTAGGTAGTAAAATGTTGTCATTTGTGGTACAGACACCCATTTTGGAGTTGAAACCCTTACCATCTCATTTGAAATATGCTTATCTTGAGAAGGATGGGAAACTCCCTATTATTATATATGCACTGCTTACTAATGAGCAGGAAAAACAATTATTATAGGTTATCAAAGATCACAAGAAAGCAATAGGCTAGACTTTAGCAGATATTCTTGGTATTAGCCCTTCTTTTTGCATGCATAGAATACTTTTGGAGGAGGATGATAAACCAATGAGACAACCTCAAAAAAGACTGAATCCTCAACTGATGGAGGTTGTAAAGAAAGAGGACACCAAGTTGCTACAAATAGGTATTATATACTCCAATTCTGATAGCTCTTGGGTGAGTCTTATACACGTGGTTCCCAAGAATGGAATCACAATGGTCAAGAACGAAAAAGACAAGTTGACTCCTATTCAGGACAGAAGTGGGACACATAATTTAGTAGTTGACCATCTTAGTAGGATTGAAAAGGGAAAAGATAATATTCCGATGTAGGATGACTTTTCCGATGAAGTTCTACTAGCATTCCTTCCACCATGAAGGAGGTAAGTACCCTCATACTTTTTCTTTGCATTCTATATATAAGGCATACATTGAGGATAATGGATAGTTTAAGTGTGGGGGTATGGGAAACAATTAACTTTGTTCCCTATTTTGTTTTATTTTTTTTAATATTTGCAACAGATTTGAGAGTTTGAATCAGTAACTAGAATGATCATGAATTCAAGAAAGAGAAAATGAGTCATGTTGATATGAGTGGATTGCTTTTATGATTTGCTGATTGAGTTGATTTGAGAATTTCCTGATTAAATCTTTTGTGAAAGGAATTTGAACCATGTGAGTTTTGGGCCTAATGATAAGAATGAACCACCGTGTGCCATACCTATTTTTCTTTTGTGATTTGCCCCTGTTTTGTTGATACTCTAATATTTAGCTTGATTTTGTGTTTGAAATTGAGGTAAATATGCATGATTTGATATTATTAAGGCCTTTTTTTTTCAACTACTTGGCTAAATAAATTTGTCCTAACATATTCCATTAGAAACCCCTTTGAGCCTTAAGACTATTTTTCTTGTTTTCAGTCATTGTCAAATGAAAAAAGAAGAAAATCATATGTTCCTTACCTTAGGAAAGAAGAAGGAGTAATGGATTGTGTTAGAAGTAAGTGGTGAATAAGTGTGTGGGTGAGAGTACCTTACCCACAAAATAATAAGATTGGCAAAAGGAAGATGAAAAGCCATAGTTTTGGAAAAAAAAAAAGAAAAAAGAAGGAAAAAGAGAAAAAAAAATCTTCCTTAAAAGAGGAACAAATAATAAAGTTGGTTTTGAAATCAAGTGTCATTGCTCTTTTCTATATCAATTTCAAAAACATAGAAATTCCAAAAAGGAAATCTTACATTTGCCTTGGCCTCAATATAACCTTTAAAAAGCCCTCATGATCAATAATTGCATGTTTTCTGAAGTATGTGAATATTAGAGTCTTGCTAAATATCAAGGGTGTCTACTTACATGGGTATTTTGAGCGTAAACACAAGCCAAAGACACTTGAGAGAGTTCGAGAGAAATAGATACATTTTAACTTGAGTGTTACCTTTTATATTTGGTTTTTTTTGGAACTCAAAAAGGTCAACTCATGTGTGAAGAATAGATTGATTTCATTTGCATGTCCATGACAAAGTGATCTCTAGATGATTGATCTATTTCTAGTGTTGTTCATTCTATTGATCCAAATGCAAATATGGAATAAAATGACCCAGAACAAAGTCTTGAAATTAGTCAATTTTGCCTAGGAGTACAAAAGGATAAGTGTGGGGTGTGATGAGTGCATATTTATGACCACATTTATGATTTAAAATTCAAATTTTTGATGAGATTCTTGTGCTTAAATGATTGATTTAAAGTAAATTTGTGACACCTTTTATATTAATTTCTCACATGAACTTTTATTTATTCCATTCACTTTTATAAATTATATCTTATCCATCACCTTCTCCCCAACCTTTTTTTATTATTTCCTTCATTCATTTTCTCCATCTACTTTTCCACTCCACTTTTATATTAATTTCTCACTAACTTTTATTTATTCAATTCATTTTTCTAAATTATATTTTATCAATCACCTTCTCCACCAACCTTTCTTTATTATTTCCTTCATTCATTTTCTTCATCTACTTTCTCCATCCACTTTTTATATTATTTTTATTCACATTCTTGTTATATTTTATTTCACCTAATTTCTCCACCTACTTTTTATATTACTTCTTTCACTTATTTTCCACACTAACTTTTACTATTACTTTTTTTATTAAATTTTATTTCATCTAATTTTTCCACCCACTTTTTATATTTTTTTCACCTATTTTCCACACTAACTTTTTTATTCACTTTTTTTTATTATATTTTATTTCACCTAATTTCTCCACCCACTTCTTATATTACTTCTTTCACTTATTTTCCACAGCAACTTTTACTATTTATTTTTTTTTTATAATATTTTATTTCATCTAACTTTTTTCATCCACTTTTTATATTTTTTTTTCACCTATTTTCCACATTAACTTTTTCAATTTACTTTTTTTATTATATTTTATTTCATCTAATTTTTTCACCCACTTTTTATATTATTTCTTTTACTTATTTTCCACATTAACTTTTTCTATTTTTCTCACTAACTTTTTTTAAAATTATATTTTATCCATAACTCACATACTCTTCACTCCATTTTTTACACACACACACACAAAACATATATCTTCACATACACACATCTCTTCTTTCCCATTCCATCATTTTTCAACAACGCATCCATTTTCATCCACATCATTACTATTTCGTATTATCACCTTAATTTTACCATTCTTACCATATTATCCTCATTTTCTATTTTCCTTATTCACACTCCACCATCGTCAAACACTTCAACCCATCTCTTCTCCTCCATATGACCATCTTCATATTCTAAAGATTTCATTATCACTTGCATCTCGATCGGGCTATCTTCACCTTCTATATCCAAGTTCTCATCTCTTCATTTTTTTGTTTGTTTGAATTATGTTGTTAAAGTTTTTTATTTGAATTTAACATTTCTATGTTTGATTGTCATGATATATATTCGAGCTAGAGCTTCATGAGGAAGTTCAATGGGAGCGAAAAAATCATTTGGGATTGGTCTGGAGAAATGATTTTGAGTTAAAAGGAGGGACTTGATTGAGCCCAGTTTATTGAACTCCGAGAATGGCACTGAGAAGGAGTTGCTGACGAAGTTGAGGGTTCTGAGGCCGTGAATCTCCGCTAGAGTGTCAACGTCGATTGGTCCTAAGAGGTCCAAGTCGAAGAGGTGTAGGCCTATGATGACTCCGTTAAAGCAAACAATGTCGAGTCGGGAGTAAGATGAGATGTTAAGGATGCATGAGGAGATAGCCTCCCACGTGAAGCGAGAAAGGAGCAAGGGTTGACACGTTTCAGAAAAAGGAAAAGTGATGTGGCACAACATTAGCCACCTAAAAAAAAAATAACGTCGTTAGTCATGGATAACTAAATCTGAGACTTTTTAAAAGGAGAATGATGAAAATGAATCAAAGTTTCGAAGAAAAACGAAAACGAAAACCACTTGATAACTTAAGGCTAAAAATATATTTAACCCTAAATAAAACTACTTTAATTCCTTAAAATAGAAAAAACCTTGACTTTAATCATTAAGCTTTGGATTTGAGAAACTAAACAAAAACATTTCAACTGTTTTTAGGGTGTTGCTCCCTCTACCACCACTGTATACTTCCTCCACCTCCCCACATTATTTTAATTCCAATTATATCCTTAAGTTAAAAGTTTTTTACTTTTACCCTATTTTTAAATCATTTGAAACCCTAATTTTACTTTCCCAACACCCACCCATGGAACTCTCTTCCCCTTTCCCATTTCTGTTTCACCTCCCCACCTCCCCGCTTCCATTCCTTTCTTTTTTTCTTTCCAGTTTCTCTTTTGGTTTGAAAGCTTCCATTGCCGTCGTGGTGTGGAGGAGCGTCCAGAGCGTCGACCAACGTGGAGGAGGAGGAGTTCTTTGCAGCTTATGTTAAGTACTTTAGTTTAGGGTTTATTATTGTTTATGTGGTTTGAATATGTGCTGTTTTGCCACTGTTAATGGTTGGTTGTCGTCGCTGGTTCGATTGTGTGCCACCAAACAGTCCCCACGAAGGCCAAAAGGGATGTGGGATATTCGTTTGGCCTTCAACGGATATCCGACTTCCGTCGACGGATGTGGGAGATCCGTTGAAGGCCAAACGGATATCTCACAGCCGTTTTGGCCTTTTGGTTTTTTTTTTCAATATTAAATATAGAATGTAATAAGCACAAACGGACGCTGCAATCACTCTCGCAACTTAATTTTCAAAGCTAAAAGCTCAATCCAATATATCAATACGTATACATGATTTTTCTTCCAGCTATTAGGCAAGTGGATTCAAAACACATTTTAATTGTAATGATGCATGAACTGTGGCTCATAGCCTCTTGCACCTCTTTAGAATAAAAATCAATTTTGATTTTTGACGATTTAGAGGTTTTTTAAATGAAACAATTACATTTTTGTTAGAAATGGCAAGAAACACGCGGTGCATCTTTTAGTTCTCGAGGAGAGAGTTCGGTGCAGGGCGAAAGTCAGAGAAGATCTACCTCTTCCGCTCATAGAAGGCGTGTAGCTCCTGTTGAGGATGACCCTTATGTTGAGGAGCGAGCCTTTGAGGAGCAGACATATGAGGCGTATGAGACTCATGGTCAGGAGGATGCATTTTCGGCCCCTGACGACGATGACGATGAGGAGGAGCATGTGAATGTTCATAACATACAGGAGGATATCGATGGATTTCTTGGAGGTCCACGTGATGGTTCATTGCTAACGCACTATGTTCAACATGTAACTTATGCTATTTCACAAGGCGGGGTGAGTGCAAAAAGAAAATTTATTTTATTTTTTTTAATAGAAGTTTTATTAAATATTGATGTGTAGGATCGAGGGGACATACTGAAGTTGATCTCTCACAGAAAAAAAGTAAATAAGTTAGGACCATGCCACAAGGGAATTCAACACATTGTGTTGAATTCCAGTTTGATGCCTCTCACAGAGATTTGTTATGATTACGTTGATAAGGGCTTACTCCTCAGATTCATAGAGAGGTGGCATTTCGAGACCAGTAGTTTCCATCTCCCTATAGGGGAGATGTCGGTTACTCTTGATGATGTCTCGACATTACTTCACCTGCCCGTGATGGGACAAATGTGTGATTTGGAGGAGTTGGAGTTTGAGGAGGCTCGCACAACCCTTGTACAGCTGCTCGGCGTTGATGGTGGCATAGCTGGTGCTGAGATGGAGGACGCACGTGGTCTGAAAGTTAGACTCAGCTGGCTTAGAGATATATATGTTCAGAGGTGTGAGTCACATCATTGGGACTATGCTGCTAGAGCATATTTGTTACATATAGTAGGATGCACGATTTTTGCAAATAAGAGTGTCAATTCTATACACGTGTCTTACTTATTTTTATTTAGAGACGTACACGCGTGTGACAGATATGCCTGTGGTGTTGCTGCACTCGCCCATTTGTACGAGTATCTCGGGGATGCGAGTCTTGCCTCCACGAAGCAGATGGCCAAATATTTGACTCTATTTCAGGTACAGTTATAACTTTGACATTTAATTCATGTATTTATTTCCATGTTCGAAGATGGATGAAATTTAATTGAATAATTATTTTTTTAGAGTTGGATATACGAACATTTCCCTAGCATGGGAAGGAGGCGGTTGGTGACTTCTTACGATGATACCACACAACGTGCCATGAGGTGGCAGAGCCTTAGGCAGAGTTCCACTATCGCGGAGATTCGGTCACAGTTGGATGCGTTGACATACAGTGGAGTTGTATGGCATCCGTATGAGAGGCATCAGGTCATTCGGCCATTCTTCGGCATCTATATGTATTTTGGATGGATTCGGATTGGTGAGACCCTTTGTCGTCATTTGCCTGAGCGTGTGCTGAGGCAATTTGAGTTTCAGCAAGACATTCCACGATCACCGACTGCGGTTCCAAATGCAGATATATTGGCCATTGATCATGTTTGGTTGCACTTTAGAGCTCACGTTGTGAGTAATGTCAGACATGCAGCATCCCCTTCTGACTGTGTCAATTGGTTCGTATCCTTATATTATTGTTGTTGCAGATGACGCGCGACCGGCTCTTGCGCCTAGATAGTGCCCCGATGTTCCACAAGAGGTGCTACCCCATCGTAGACCGTCTCCACCTTCATCATCTAACGTCCTGGTATGTTATTTTCATTGCTTATATTATTAAATTTTCCTCACATCCATTTCACCTTAAACTGATGTTGACATCCGCTGAAGGATGTTCACATCCGTTTAAAGTTTACCTTTTTTTTTAATTTTAGGGTTTATTCACACCTGGAGGACGCACCACTGCACCAATAAGACCCGACACAACCAACACAGCTTAATCAATTCTTTCCACCAGCACCAACCTTTGCAACTTTTCACGTATACCACTGAAGGAAGTATATTCTCACAGTGAAAGAAATAGAGGAAGAGAGGAAGAAGTCTAACGTTAGAATGAAAGAAAAGTTTCTTACTAGGACTAATAATAGGTCATTAGTGGGATGGGTTGGAAGTGGATAAAAATTTAAAAATAATAACCCTAAAAATAAAATTTTACTGAATGACAAAATAGTAAAGGGGAGGTGGAGGGAGGAAATGGTGGTGGTGAAGGGAGCAACACTCCTGTTTTTATTCCTTAAATTTAGTATTTAAGGATATTTAACTAAGTCTGGGAGAATAAATATCGGAAAGAATAACTTATTTTACATTTCAAAAACTAAAATATAATTAAACCTAAATATTATAGATGAAACAAAATGAAGGACCGAAATGCCATTTTAATATCAAAATAGAATAAGTGAAATATTTGACAGTATTTTAAAGGAAGAAGATAGTAAAACAAACATTTTTCAAATTATGGAGATTACAAAGGTTAAATTAAATTTTAAGAAAAAAATCTTCCAAATTTAAAGAGTTAAAATATATATAGAATTAAATATGTTTTTTTTCCTAAATTATTATATATTTTTTGTTTTCATTCTTCTTTCAAATTTTTATCTATTTTTGTCTCTCTTTATAGAAAATAACGAATTTAGTTCTTCTCAATTAATGTCGTTAGTTTTTTTCTAAGGTGATAAATAGCGTGTTATGTGTATCTTGCTGATATTGGAACAAAATAAATGTATCTGAAAATATGACACACCTTTTGCCATGTAAAAAAATTAAATTAATAACATTAGTCATAAGAGATTAAATGAATGATTTTCTAAAAGAGAAAAATGAAAATAAATTAAAATTTAAGAAAAAAAAACAAAAAACGTATAATAATTTTTTAGAAAAAAAAATATTTAACTGATAACATATTCTCAGTGTGTTCTGTGAACCTTCGTTGAAATCTTTACTTTTGTTGGTCGGCCATGATGAATATTCAACTTTTGTTTATCTTTTGTTCAGACAAATTTAAATAAATTTATTAAAAGAGTAGCTACTATCCATTATTCATATATAGTCACCTTATCAACTTTATTAGATCTTTTAACAATATTACTAATACTATTATATTTTAAAATTCATTTCTAAAAGTGTCATTTGCATAATTATTTTAGAAGAAAAAATCTTATTTTCAGACAATAAATTATCTATCTGTAATTACTTTTAGGAGAAACAAATAAGTTTGAAAATTAAAATTAAATATTTTATTACAAAAATTATTATGTTTTCAAAGTATATTTTTTTAACTTATATATATAAATTAATTTTTATTTTATAAATAATTTTCGTTTCTTTTTCTTAATTTCTAAAAAAATACAGATGATAAAACATTCATTTCAACACTGTCATTAAAATTAGACTTAGACATGTTTTTAAATTTAATTCCAATCAAATTTATGAGTTTTGGCTTTTGGTTCTATAATAAAAAGGTCCTTGTTTTTCATTTAAAAAATTTAAAATCATTTTTTTCTTCTTATAAAAAATGTGAATTTTGATTTTAGTTTTGATAAAGTATTTTTCATTGATTTTTATCACTCTAAAATTGTAATAATATTCATTTTAAGATAGATATATTTAGATGATACATCAACTTTATATTATAGTTAAGTTAGTCACAATAATTATTTCACTTTTGTTATCTAACCTATAAGTAGCTAATTAATATTATATTATTGGGTTATTCAATATAAGTCTAAGTTTTACATCGAGAAAAAAAACTTGAATATCTTATAAGAAAAAGGACACATAAATTCATTGTTTTGAGTTAAAAGTAGTGTCAATTTTTTATGTAAATTTGATTCGTATATTATTAGTGTTGATAATTTTCCTTTGAAAGACTCATCAATGGTATCAAATCCAGGTTAGTCTTGGTGGTCATCTCAGACAACTCTCTCTATCTAAAGTCTTCTTAATGGAGGGTCAGATAAACGTGTCTCGTTAATGACAGTATAAGTAAGTGGGTACACATCATTAGCTTGAGAGGTAGTGTCAAAGTGAAAGAACTCAAACTTGAGGAAGAGGTCGTTAGGTTATTAAAGTATGAGTCTAAGTTCCAATTTTAGTAAAATTGAGAAAATTAAGTATCTTATAAAGAAGAAGACACATAAACTCATTGTTTTAATGTTTTTGGTTAGAAGTGGTATTTGACTCGTATTTTATTAGTATTGTTTTTCTCTAACAATCTATCCTCCAAAAGACTCATTAGTGTATTTCATTAGTATTGTTTATCTCCAGCAATCTACTCTCTAAAAGACTCATTAGTGTTGTTCAACTCATATTTCATCGATGTTGTATCTCCTCAATAATTTGCTTTTGAGAAACTTATTAGTGGTATCAAAGGTAGGTTAGTCCTGGTGGTCAGCTCGTCGATAATCTTCCTAACAAAGGATTGAAACAAGCGTATCTCATTATAGTAAACAACTATAAAAATAAAGAGATATCCGTAATTCGTTTAAAAGAAAATTATCAGTGAAAAAAAGTCAACACTTGAAAAAAAAATTACAAACCTATCCAAATATCATTTTAAATTTCACATTAAATAAAAATCAACCTACAAAATTATTCTTTTAAAGCTTTTAGTGTGATATTAATATTTTATATGTAAATTTGATTACGTTTCTTACATAATCATTTATCGAAACACCCATCACAAAAAAACATGATCAAATATCACAATTTAACTTCTTTTTGTATCTATTTTTACGAAACCAAATGAATGAGAAAGCAATACACCAAAAGAGAAAGCATCAATGAAGGTACGGTAATAAAGTTGAATATAATATGTGTGATAATTGGTGAGTACTGTATATGATTTGTTTCAGAGAATTTGGTTCACAAGAAAAAAGAATCATTCACATCTTTGATGCTAAGTTAATGGCTCATAACTAAAGTGAAGTTAATTTATGAGGTTGAGGAGTTGCTTCATAAAAATATGGATGGAGACTCCAACCCACCATGTCCCAAACTCAATTTTCATACACAGTCATTGAATTCAAGCTACATGGTAGCTGGGGTCATCTAAATGCTACTTCTTTTGTCCTTGCAGAAAAAAAATACAAACTAATAATGGAATGAATTATTATTTATGTAATGACATGATGGATAAAACTAATATTAAAACACAAAAAAAAAATTAAATTTATGACAAGTGTGTTGATGTGAATTTTTAATTCTTTAATTTAAAGTTTATAAAAAATAATAACTCTTTTATTCAAAAAGGTTTATTTTAAAATCTAGATGAATCTACCTCTTTAATCCGCTAATATATGTAATAAATCAAACTCATTGCTTTTATATATTGTACTTTAAATAAGACGAGACAAATCATAAATTTAGTTCAACAAATTATTAAAAATTTAAATGAGTTGAAAATCTTATAAATTGGAATTTGAAATGAAAAATGTGTGCTGATTAACGATTCTCAATCAATTATTTTCTCTGCATCTTTACATTAAAGTCTTACCAGTCTCTTCCACTTTTGTAAAGAACAATGTCCCTTGATACTATTTTCTCTGCATCTTTACATTAAGGTTCATATTTCTTGAATTTGTTGTGTACGTCATCTTAAGAAAAAAAATACTATTTGACATCAACAAATTTTTACACATACTTTATATTTATTATTTTACCCTTAATTTCTTTTCTTTATAAATACAAAATTTGTTCTTATCCAACCCTAAACATAAATCTTGAAATATGTGGCAAAATTTGAATGATTAGAAAAATCATATACTCCTAAATATTGGAGTACAAAGGAAAAGGAAAATTCAGTGAAACTTTCTACTCTCAAGGACACAAATATACAACTGTGATATACCGTTCATTAAATCGCTCATAACTTGAGTGTTAGAGTATCTTTTGCAGGTACCTCTCCCTCCGATCCAAAACGACAATCGAGTGGTTAGGAACATCGTCGATCGGAACAAGTGATAACCGAACGATAGATTGGAAGTATACGAGCGGAGTCGGTCTCAGAAAATCCCAACCGAAACAATTCTCAATAATATATTTCTTGTGAATTTGGTAACAATGGAATATAAGTTCAAACTTATCTTCTTTTAACCAAAATATAATAAATTTATGATGTTCAAATTTAACTTAAACTCAGATTTTATAACAATGTAAACACAACAAGGAAACAAATATCAAGACATCCTTATACTCCACAAAATTTAAGAGCTTTCGACGATTATTATGAAATTTCCACACTCAAATAAGTTCTTAAGGAATATGTAATCTTGCATTAGAAACAGTTATTCTGGATGAAGGTAGTAAAAAAGTTATCCTTTTTAAGACTCGAACTCAATGATGAAGTTGATGAAACCCTTATGGAATAATTCAGTGCTCCTGGATGAACTCCTTGATCTTAGTTATGAAAGCATCGGTTTTTGCACTAACATTGGGGTCCGTATCCACAGCAACCTTGTTCAAATAAAAACTATGACTCATTCCATGGCTCACATAAAGTTCAACGTCCTTGTTGGCTTTCTTCATGGCCTCATAGTACTCCATCTCCGTGTCCCTCACCAAGTCCATCTCCGCCACGCACAGCAGCACCGCCGGCAGTTTCAGCCCTTCAAGAGCCGGTGCCGCCTCACCCATCGGGCACGTTATTGGGTGGTCCTTCGTCGCCCCGACCGGCAGTGCTAACTCTAGGAACTTGTCGAGCATGTCCAACGTTAAAAACGGTGATTGTGGCATTTTCAGCTCGGACCGGCTCCGCTCTGACCGGACGAACCCGGGGTGAACCGGGATCGCTCCTGCAACCCGAACCGGGCTTAGGTCCACTGAACCGGCCCTTGAAGCCACCTCATGCACCACGTTCCCGCCAGAACTGTCCCCTATGAGAAAAAGCCGGTTGAAGTCCCCATGTTGCTCGAGCCACGGTTCACGCGAACCGGACCGGGCCACAGATTGGAGCCAGAGGAGGGTGTCAAAGGCGTCATCAATGGCGGTTGGGAGACGGTGCTCCGGTGCACGTCGGAGGAAAGGAGAAACTACAATTGCCTGAGTTGAAAGGGCAACTCGAACGTAAATTTGGTAGTACATGAACCAGTCCGGTTCACTGATGCAAAACCCACCACCCTGAAAATGAAGAATGATGGGTAACTTTTTTTTACTTTCCAACGCTTTCTCCGGCAAGTATAATCGAACACGGAGGTCATGGCCTTCACGAGAAATGATGGTATCACGAACTGCAATACCATCTATAAATTTTTCATGAGAAGGAACCGGATCAGACATAAACTTGAACTGGGCCGGTCCGGTCCATGTCCGGTCGACCGAACCGTCATCATAGATTCTGAGCCAACCGGACACTTCATCAACTAGGTTCTTTTGCTGCACCATGTTTTTGTAATGGAAAATTTAGGGTTGGATTAAAGATACTTGGTAGTAGTTTAAGCCAATTTGGGGTTGGCCTTATATAATGGGAAGAAATGTGACTTTTGAGGCTTCGGTGTGAAAAGTGGGATAAACTAGTGAAGCTTCTGGGAATTCTCCGCGTAAAGGTGTGTGAGACTTAGAAATTGTGAAGAAAATCCAAGTCTTCACTAAATATTATTATGTAGTGTTGTGTGGTTTGAAAATTCACGTAATCATTCACCAATTACATAATCACGAGAAACCGAAAGCAATTTCGATTCTAATTAATAATTAGTTTTTCTAATGCACCCTTTTGGAGAATTGAATGAAATTAATTTATGTTAATGTAAAGATGGATGAATGAATAAATTGGAAAGGGAAAAATATGATTAAATTGGATAATCCTAATTTAATTGTATAACCACTTTTAGTAGTTATCTTCATGATTGACTAATCAACTTTTCTCGACAGTTCTTTTTTTATTATATAGTCGTGTCATTTTCTGATTCCCTTTTCTGGATTTTGTCATCTTGCAAGGGTGTTAGAGTCATGGAATAATGCATTATTTTCCAATTTAAACCACAGTGTCATTGTCAGATTAACAACCCACTTGAATTAATGGTGAATACGATCACAAACATAAATTAAATTAAGTGAAAAAAAAAACAGTTTTATGAAGAAACTAATGTAATATTTCAATTTATTTATTGTAAATACTTATTAGAAAATTTATCCAATTAATTCTTTAATAAATTCGATTTATTAATTACTTTTTTAAGTTTGTTAGTTGAGTTAAATAAACAAAATCAATTTTTTAAAAAAGTTATTATTTAAACGAGTTGAGAGTTCAAAGTTCTAAAAGTTTCATACCAAGCATTCATGAATGACTTGTTTATATATATATATATATATATATATATATATATATATATATATATATATATATATATATATATATATATATATATATATATATATATATATATATATATATATATATGGGTTCAGTTGCTACATTTTAGCAATGCGTACCGAATTTTAGTAGACAAAAATATCCTTATATATCATGGATTCTAAGTTTTAAGGTTAAGGGTATTTTAATAATTTTCATTCTCAAAACTAAAAAAAAAAAAGAAACCCCCCAACCCTTACTCACCTCTCTCATTCCTCTCAACCCTTTCTCACTCCAATCTTTTCTCTGTCATCCCTACTGTAGTCCCAATTGAAAAAATCAGAAACACTTGTCTTTAAACAATTTTACAAAAAAGTGATTTTATAATGAGTTTTCATCTTATAATTTTTGTCTTATCTAATTTTATCCAATTTTCACAAGCATAAAGGAATTGGTAATTTACCTGGAAAAAATCAGAAATACTCGCTGTTAAACAATTTCTTACAAAAAATGATTTTATAATGAGTTTTTATTTTATAATTTTTGTCTTATCTAATTTTATCTAATTTTTACAAGCATAATGACATCAAAGGAATTGATAATTGGCCTTAAAAAAAATCAGAAACACTCGTTGTTAAACAATTTCTTACAAAAAAATGACTTTATAATGAGTTTTCATTTTATAATTTTTGTCGTATATAATTTTATCTAATTTTCACAAGCATAATGACATCCGAAAGAATTGGTAATTGGCCTGAAGGATTTTTTTTAGAGATGATGATTCAACCTATGCAGATATGCAGATGATGAAATTAGAGAGGTTAGTGAAGATGGTGAAATTGAAGAGATCTTGAATGAACCTTTGCCTGAAAGTGAATATGTCAATGACTCAACTCTTTACAAATGCAAATTTTTTAAAGGCTAAGTGTTTCTAATTTTTTCAATTGGGATGATAGAGAAAAGGTTGGAGTGAGAGAGATGAAAGAGAAAGGATTGAGAGGAAGGAGAGAGGTGAGTAAGGGTTTGGGGGTTTTTTTTTTTTTTTTTTAAGTTTTGAGAATGAAAATTATTAAAATACCCTTAACCTTAAAAATTAGAATCATGATATATAAGAGTATTTTTGTCTACTAAAATCCGGTACACATTGCTAAAATGTACCAATTGAAAAATAGGCGTACTCGCGTTAGCAAACCCCTATATATATATATATATATATATATATATATATATATCTTAATTGGATTGCAAAAAATAAACATGAATGCAAGTTTTGATCAATTGGATTGAAAGATGCAAAAGTGATTGATGTAAAATATGGAATAATGATGTTGTTGGGTTTTCCGACTTATCTTATCCACTCTCATGTATTCATGAATTCATCTTTCTTCATTAATGTTAATGTCACTTTCTAATTTACCTTAAACCCGATGTCTCGGTAAAGAAAGCCCACTCTTAATTAATAGTTTACAATGTCTTGTCTCCCTAGCAATTATTCATGTATTACATTCGCAAAGAAGCTTAAAGGCAACTGATCATCCTATTCCTATGTCTAGGTAATATTGCTTTTGGGAGAATTTCCCCAGTTCTAGATTTCCCCGTATGTGCCCATATCGACAAAATCAATAATTATGCAATTGAATAAGTTAAACAAAGCATGCATAGAGTAAAGAGGAAAAACCCTAACAATTAATGAAGTAAAGCATATATAATCAAGAATCAATTCAATACTTAAGAGTTTCAAAGGATTACATTGTTTCCCCAACAACAATGGAGGTTTAGTTCACCATAGACATGGTGAAACTAGATGAAAATAATGAAAAGATTGAAAGATAGAACTCTAAAAGTTGAATATCAGAGCTTTAGCATCCAAAATCTACCTCCAAAGGGTGGAAGGAGTGTAATTTCGCCTCTTTGTGTCCAAAGCTACCAACCCTAGGTCGACTAAACCCTTATATAGTTTATTAAAAATTACAAAAAATAGGCCCAAGCCCAATTAAATGACCCTCAACGGTAAGTGTGGTTCTAAAGAATGATGCTCAGCGGTAAAAGTTGCGTTTAGCGGCGACTGCGATACTTGAATTTGCCCTCAACGATGCCGCTTAAGCATGAAACAATGTATCCATCAGCCAGATTGACACTCAGTGGTGCAAATGGTGTTGAGCGGTGACAACTGTTCTTCTTTTGTGCACTTTTCCTTCCTTTCCTGAGTCCAACTCCTTGCTAATTCAACTTCTTTCATCCAATTCATCTTAATTCCTGTCAAAATAAGGAAAACCAAGCATAAAACCCATCCAACTCTCTTATTTCCAAAACTGAAGCAAAAACATGATTTCAAGCTAGTTTCTAGGTCATAAAGGTTGTTTTTAATGTAAAAAATAAGTATAAAATAACGGTTTTTCAACCGTTATCAGTTGTTCCTGGCTCATGGTGATTCGAGTTTACAACTTTATATTTTAGTTGAAGAGAATGAATTGTACGTTTTTTTTTGTATTGGATGGTTTTAAAAACGTAGTGGAAGGAATTGGAAGAGTGTAAAACACAAGAAAATCGCTGTCCAAGGACACGAGCAAAATTGCACCAAAACCCAACGAAAACGCATTTTAATCGGTTCAAATGAAATATAATTCATCAAAGAGTAATGTAATTGGTTCAAATCAAAGATTAATCTCATACATAATTTTCACTATATTCAACATAGTATTTAGAGTCAATGGTTCTGATACCATGTTAAGAATTGTATATACCTCAGTGTGAGGGGGTGTGTTGGAATGTCCTACATCGACTAGATATAAGGTCAATTTATAGTATATAAGTAGATGCAAACCTCACCTTCCAAGCTAGTTTTGTGGGATTGAGTTAGGCTTAAAGTCCACTTCTTAACATGGTATCTAGAGCCTAAGATTCTTTTGAGGAAAAATTTATGTCGCACCTGCCATTATACCCACCACTACTAGCAGTAGCGTCGTTTATCATTGATGACAACACCGTCATCTATCACTACCACTATTGGAGTTCTAGTTTCAACTGACCATCACACAGGTTTAATCATCTTGGTCACATGACCACTGTGTCGTCAACGACGCCTTCATCGGAGCTCCTATGCGCTTTCAACACCTTTTGAAGTTCTAGATTTCCTCTATTTTCCATCGTGCTTAGTGACACATCTCGTCTCCTCTTAGGAAATGATTTAGAGCATCGAGGTCGCTCTTTTTTCTCTTTCAGGTTCATCATGCGTGGTCCGGATAATGGTTAAAAAATCGTTATTTTTATACTTAATTTTGATATTAAAAACAACCTGTATGACTTAGAAACTAGCTTGAAATCATGTTTTTGCTTAAGTTTTGAAAATAAGAGAGTTGGATGGGTTTTATGCTTGGTTTTCCTTGTTTTGGCAGGAATTAAGATGAATTAGATGAAAGAAGTTGAAGTAGTAAGGAACTGGACTCAGGAAAGGAAGTAAAAGTGCACAAAAGAAGAGTTGCAGTTACCGTTGAGCAACATTCTAAAGCACCACAATCACCATTGAGGGCCAAAACTGCAGCTGAGCGTCATCTTGAAGAGCTGCACTTACTGTTGAGCGCCAAAAGTATTGCTGAGCGCCATTTAATTGGGCTTGGGCCTATTTTCTGTAATTTTTAATAAACTATATAAGGGTTTAGTCGACCTACGGTTGGTATCTTTGGATAAAAAGAGGCGAAATTACACTTTCTTCACCCCTTGGAGGCGGATTTTGGATGCGGAAGCTCCTTTCTTCAAATAATAGGGTTCTATCTTTCATTCTTTCATTGTTTTTCATCTAGTTTCACCATGTCTATGGTGAACTAAACCTCCATTGTTGTTGGGGAACCGATGTAATCCTTTGAAACTCTCATGTATTGAATTGATTCTTGATTTTATATGCTTTACTTTATTAATTGTTAGGGTTTTTCCTCTATACTCTATGCATGCCTTGTTTAACTCATTCAATTGCATGATTATTGATTTTGTCGATATGGACACATAAAGGGAAATCTAGAACTGGGGAAATTCTCCTGGAAGCAATATTACCTAGACATAGGAATAGGAGGATCGATTGTCTTTAAGCTTTTGTGCGAATGTAATGCATGAATAATTTCCAGGGAAACAAGACATTGTAAACTAGTGATTAGGAGTAGACTTTCTTCACCGAGACATCGGGTTTAAGGTAAATTAGAAAGTGGTATTAACATTAATGAAGAAAGATAAATTCTTGAATACATGAGAGTGGATAGGATGAGTCGGAAATCCCAACAACATAATCATTCATATTTTACATCAATCACCTTTGCATCTTTCAATCCAATTGATCAACACATGCATTCATATTTATTTTTCAGTATTTGCATTTAAACCTAAAAGAATTTGTTTTCAAGTCTTATTTAATCAAGAAATCACATAGTTGTCTAGGTCGTGAGTCCTTTGGGTAACGATACTTGGTCTTACCATTTTATTATTACTTGATACAATTCGGTACACTTGCCGAAGTGTTAACAGGTGCCACGTCTCGTCTCCTCTCAGACAATTATTCAGAGCATCGAGGTCACTCTTTTTCCACTTTCAAGTGTCTTGATTAGAGAATATTGGATTTTTCAGGTTTCTCTTTCCTGTTCATCAATATATTCTTTTGCTACTATCTCTTCTAACTTTTTTTTTGTTATCAGTGTGTTTGACTCGTCTATATATATTTTTTTTCTCCCGTGGTAAAGATGATTTTTGTTAGTTTATTTATAGCCGTGTTGGCTCTTCAACAATGACCTCTTTATCCACTTAATATCAAGAATGTATTCCTCAACAACAATTTATAGGAAGAGATTTATATGGAGCAACCTCCCAGATTTGTTGTTCAAAGGGAGTTTTCTGGGTTAGTATTTCGTCTTCTACGTCTTCTTACCAAATCATTAAGAATTTGGTATCACTCAAGTATAGAAGCAGATATTTTAACCAAGTCTTTACTAATTATATTAGTAACAAGCTTGGTACATACAATTTGTATGCACTAGCTTGATGATAAGTGTTAGATATATTATCTTTATCTTATCTTTATATTTTATCTTTAGTTAGTTTTTTATTATTTCTTATTTGTATTTTGGGCTTAGTTCATATTTCTTCTATTATAAATAAAGAATTCTATATGTATATTCAACACAGGAGAGATTAATCTTATACATAGTTTTTCACTATATTCAATAATATTCAACCTTAATAGTTGTATTGTATGCTCATACACATCAACCTCCATCATGTCGTACTCCCCTGGCCAACCTCTTATAGGCCGATCTCCATCAAGTTGAGCTCCTTTAGCCAAGTTTTCTAGGTTGAGCTCCTACAACTGAGTTCTCTAGGATGAACTTCTTCAACTGAACTCTCCAAGTTGAGCTCTCTTAGGGTAGAGCTCTTTCAGCCAAGTTCTCTAGGCCAAACTCTTTCAGTCGAGCTCTCCAAGTCGAGCTTCTTTAGTCAAGCTCTCTCAAGGTCGATCTCCTTCAAGCTCTTTGCCTTTCTAAAAATTGATAATAATAGCGAGGCCTTTTAGATAGAAAAGATTTTTTTATTTCATATATATATGGTTAATTCATATAAAATTAGTTCATCTATAATATCATATCACATATACATAGGTTTCTTCTATGCTGTAAACTAATTTTCTTTGTGTTTTATATTTAATCGAAATTGAAATTCATTATTTGATTTGAAACCTCAAAACCAAAGAAAGAGTTCTCTTATAGTGATCAAATTCTATGCACTCAACTTGACCCATGTCAAGGTCCTTCAATCAAGCTCTTCATGTCGATCTCCTTTAATCAAACTTTTAAGGCCTAGTTTTATCAGTCGAGATCCTCAGGCCAACCTTAAAGTCTCTCCTAGGCCAATCTCGAAGATTAGTCACAACATGGCCGAGTGGTATTACAGCATGGCATAACAGAATGAGTGGCCAATAAGAGCATGGTCAAATAACAACAATAATGAGAAATTAACATCTTAATGCAGATTAAGGTATGATTAGGTAGTCATTAGGTTGACAAAAGGTTAAAGTCCATCACAACTACTATATATAAAGGTTTAAGGTATGACTTTAAGATGATATACATATAATATGCATCAATTGTTAACTAAACAGTCATTTATTGTCTTTATCTTTTGCAAATATCATTTGACATTGTGGATAACATAAAAACTGAACACTATGGACAGTATGAAAATCGAGTACTATAAACATTTTGGAAACCAACCTAGAAAATAACTTAATCCATTCAGTTTACTGTAAGAACCGAGAAGTTTAGAAGAGTTTAGAGTAGACAGGTGCAAGCAAAGGATGAGACCGAGCGGTTTAAATCAAAATAAGATTGATATATAAATGAAAAGTTTCAAAAGTCTCGTCACATTCTCTGAATACAGTTTTATCTCTTCAATTTCTTCTACTTTCTTCTTTTCTTCTCCTTCTCTCTAGAGTTCTTTAATCTCAATTCATCTGTTCAACATTCATACTGTACCTGAAGAATTTGTGTGTTAAGAGCTTGCATTTCACCAATCGGTGTAGTGGTTAGAGCTGGTAAGTTTCATTCCTTTAATTCTTGTGAATTTCTAGAATTTTTGGCACATGCAAGTAAACCTTGTTGTTTGCATGTGTTCATCAGCCTTCTCTTTCTCTTTCTAACTTCCTTTTTTTTGTACTTTGGTTGGTGTTTTCTCACCACTCAGTGAGTTATAGGTGTTCTTATGATTTTTTGGAAGTGATCAAATTTCTGGAAAGGTAGAAGTCGTTCGGTTTGGTCAAGAGGTAAGATAAGCTAGTTAATTTAATTGTTTGGTTGATGATGTATCAAAGCGTTGTTTGATGGTTTTGCATGTGGGTGAAATTGAATGTTTGGGTGTTAGACATTGTTTGTGTGACATGTTAAATGTTGTGATTATTGAGTTGTCGATTATGAAAACTTTGTAGTGAATTCTGGGTTTAGAAAAATGTCTAGTTTTTGGTTAATTATAGTGTATTTTCACTCTGCAGAAGTTCTGCAGAATTATGCAGAAAGTCGAGCATGCGTTGTTGACCGCTCGGGCAGGTTCAGGTACTCGGTCATCAATTTGGTTTGGTCTTAGCTGTATTCGTTTTCGTAGTAGTATTCGGTCTTAGTGTTTCTCGGTTTCGTACTGACATTCGGTTTTACAATATTTTTTTTCGGCCTTGGCAATATTTGGTTTGGTATTAGTGTTTGTTATTAGTCATACTCGGTTCTGTATTAGTGTTCGGTTTAGTAGTGCTAGGTTTCATATAAGTGTTAGGTTTTGTATTCACGTTCGGTCTTAGCAGTGTTCGGTTTTGTATTAGAGTTCAATTTAGTAGTGCTAGATTTCATATAAGTGTTAGGTTTTGTATTCACGTTCGGTCTTAGCAGTGTTCGGTTCTGTATTAGCGTTCAATTTAGTAGTGCTAGGTTTCGTATAAGTGTTAGGTTTTGTATTCACGTTCGGTCTTAGCAATGTTCTATTTTGTATTATCGTTCGGTCTTTGAGTAGTGCTCGATCTCGTACTAGCACTCGGTCTCTTAGTAGCGCTTGGTGTTCTACTAGGGTTCAGTCTAACCTTAGTCCTCAGTTTTACATAAGTATTTGGTCTAAGTTATAAGTGTTCGGTTTAGTTCTGGTGATTCGGTTATTCTAAGAGTTCGAGATAGTATAAATGTTCAGTAGTGATCAAGTGTTCGGTACTTAACTAAGTTTGGCTTATGCTTAGGCCTGATAGGTCATTGATCGTTCGGTTGTACTCAGGGGTTGTGTTGTTGTCGTTCGGTCGTCTTCTAAGAAAGGTTATTTATTCTTTAAATGATGATTTCACTGTTTGACTCTGATTGCTTAGTATAATTGCATTGATCTATTATGTATGAGAAATTGTATTAATATTCAAATAAGGTATGATGTTCAACCTGGTATGAAAGAGAATTCCAAGAGGAATGTCTCAGTGATTGGTTAATCAAGGTGGTGGTATAGTATGAATATGGATAGCGAAATCTACGACGTTCATCCTGACATTCTAATGATTACCAAGTCTCAAGTAGAGATAGGTAAGTCATGTCGTGAGAATAGTAGGAGGCCCTAGCCAAGGGGGGGGTCCTATGCTGAGTGATAATGGATTAACCTTGTGTGGCAGCTGATGGGTTTCCAGTTACCACACCTACGAGTGCACGAACGACCAAAAGCTACATATTCATACTAGTCCGAACGGTCGAGTTGTAATGGTCAGTTAATATGGATTTATATGTTTTTTTCTATATGTATGATTATCTGATATGTTTGTTTGTAATGTATGTTCATATGATTATTAAATTACATTAGCTTACCCTTCTTTTTTGTTTTGCTATGTTGCCCGTTCGACATTTTTTTTGTGCAATAATCATCCGGTGGATGTTAGCAGAGGATTGTGAGTGTTCGATGGAGGAGACGCTGGACGGAGAGGACACAACGGTTTAGACTAGGACAGATCAGTCATGTGGATATTTTGTTTAGACTGATCGTTTGTGTTTATAGTTTTGTTCCTTAGGCATATTTTTGTAAAGTTTTAATTTTATGGTTATTTTGGATAACTGTATTGTTAATACTTTATTACTTAGTAAATGACTTTTGTATCATTTTATGTGATGACTCTATTATATAATTATATTATATTTTTGGGATGTTACATTTACCGTACAACCCGTCTTGTTTTTGGTAAACCAAATTCAAGCCTTCTAACTAAGCTAGGTTTAATAAATGAGCAAAATTTTATTCATATTTTTTTTAGTCAGGTAGAAATTTGAAGAGCTTGAACCATACGATTAATTTGAAAAATATAATAAGAAATAATAATTTTATACAAGTGTTTTTATATAAGATTCCTATATAATTATAAGAAATATAAACTAAGATGATTGATAGTCCTGATTATGGTGAACTTAAGATTGTATAACAAATAGAGAAGTAATAAGATACAAAATGGTTTTATATAAGAAACTTATATAATAAGAGGTGTGAAACAAATTTAAAAAATGACAAAAAAAACTTGGGTAAGGTGATTTATATAGATAAAGGGAATCTGAAATCTGAGAAAAAAAAAACAGAATAATGATAATATTGACCACTTTCTAAAATCTGGAAAAAAAAATCTCCAATGGTATGCGTGTTTCATGAAATAGTAGTTTTAGTGTAACCAATACAACAAACGACATCTAAAACATGTGGATGTGAATTACAAGTTTCTTTACTTTTGTTCATTTGGCTTGCTAAATAATTCAGTACTGCAAGTTGTGATGTTTCACATCATTGCATTATTCTTATGGTTCAATTTTGTCACTTTATATCTAATCTATGTATATGAAGGGGATTTTTTCTATGTTCACTTTTTTTTTTCATTTTTATTTTTAAGTTACTGTTTTATTTAAGTTTGATTGATTTTTTAAATTTAACTGTTCCTTTAAATTTAGTTACTTTTTAAATTAAATTAAAAAATATCTACTAAATAAATAAAAACTATTTTTAAAAGGATATTTGCTTTAAAAAATCACACTACATTTTTATAAGAAATGATTAAGTTTGGTATGATTATATAATTTGACATTTAATTATTTTGATACATCAAATTATATTTATCCTTTATTATTATATAAAAATATTAATAAAAGATTAATAAATAAGAAATAATCATGACGGACAAACCAATTCATAATCAAATAATACATAATAAACTTTCATACTAATATTAGAAAATAAAACAAAATACCATTTAACAATCTTTCTTTTTACCGAGTTTATATGTTAGTAAGTAAAATAATTTTTTTTTAATATTAAAAACTTTAAATTCAATCTCTTTACAATGAAATGGACATTTATTCTATGGTTTTCTAAGAATCCAATCAATTATATTTTGATATTACGTTTAAAATTCTAGAGATTTATTAATCTCAAATATGTATCATAACTTAATGATACATGATACAGAAAGTAACTTGATGAAAAGAAATTTTTTTAATGTTCATATATAATATTTTTAAATCAAAACAAAATTATCATTATTAATTAACTTTAAACCCATTCTTCTAATATTTCTAAAAGTGATCTCTATGACATAGTACATAACTGTATATAATAGAAAATATCAGTTATTATAATAAAAATAATTATATGATAAACTAAAAAAAATTCTAAAAGTATTTCAGGATAAATTTTAAAAGTCAAAATAATAATAATGTAAATAAATATTTTTAAAAGACACTTCAACCAATATTTTATAATTTATAAGGTATCAAGTTTTAAAAAAACTATGGAATATTTGGAAGAAAAAAAAAACTAATATTTGCTAACATATAGTTATTTAACCTATAAATAATTTCAATTCTCAACCTTCATTAACACGTTATTATAATACAATTAGTGTTATTCTATATTCCCCTTCTCTTCATTTTTAATTAATAGTTTATCACGAGCTATTCCAGCTTTCGTAAAATCATAAAATACGTAATAAAAATATTTAGCGATTTTATATATTTATTATCTAACCAAATTATAAATATTATATTGGCATAATTTATTTCATCGTACATTTAAAAAGAAGTAACTTCTAGCATTTCAAAACAGAACTATTTATCTTTTTTTTTGGGAAATTTTATAAAATAATTTTTGTCCTCCCATTAAGAACCCAAAAAATATTTTTACGCGTTTATCTTTTACGTAAACGGCAGAATTTTTATTTATTAATTCACTTAATATAGTAATAAATTAAAACAATTATTATAATTTTGCTTGAAATAAGAGCAAAACATAATTGTTTCAAATTATTATAAAGTAGTAGTAGTAGTATTTTTAATTATTATGAATAAATTAATTGAATAAGTGAGATTTTCCACACTTCACTTTCGTGGAAGAAAGTGGGAGAAGACTTTGAGAGGCTGCGTAGAAAATATGAAAAATGTTTCTTTCTTACTTTTTTTTGTTACGTTTTCATCACATAAAGTTGGAAGAAAGAAAAAATTGGGACCAATTTTATAAATAAATAAATATATTGATTATTTTTTTGTAAAATATATTTTTTCATAAAACATATACAATATTAATTATAACTATTAAATTGTTACATATACTAGTTATTGGTATTATAAATTATTTTTTTAAGTTCCAAGATTACAAATTATCATACTTATATTTGTTTTTCTTATTAGTTGCAACATTCCAAAATCTTATGAAAGAAACAAACTTAATAATTGATTTTACATAAAAAGGAATGGTAAAAAACCATACTTTCTATAATACCTTTTAATTTCATCATTTACTAGCATTTATCCACTCCAAACATTCTTTTAAACAGACAACATTAAATGATCATGACAAAAGAGAAAACAAAACAAAGAAACAGACCACACAAAGGTAAGCTAATATATCAAAAAGTATACATATAATTAAAGCATAAATACTACATATCATAAATGAATAAAGCAATCATAAACATACACTTCTTGATTGACTATCTAGATAAGGTATAAATGTCGAGTTATAACCGGTCATGCACTTGTGGTACTCTGGAGAGCATTATTAATGGGTTTCATCCTACCACACTCACAAGGTTAGTCTGTTAAACAACACCTTAGGCCAAGGTAAAGCCCTAGACTAGGAATTTATGCTACTCTCACCACATGTCTCACCTCTCTCTACTTGAGAATGAATGACCATTATTAGAGTGTCAAGATGATCCCTAGTTCTGAGCTCCCTACATTCATACCAACAACACTTTGATACAACCATTAAGAATCTTTCTTAGAAGTCTTACAAACCTCAAATTTATACCATCTTATATTTCAAACCACTTCAGTGAACATAAAAGTAATAATCATGTTGATTACTTCCAAACATATAAGAAATACAAATAAAACAACCAAAACACACACATTCTCATCACAAACTCATTTAAATAAACATCATACATCTTCCTCATCATGTTATTAACCAACCATTATTTCATCACTCATATAACCATTACACACATTAAACACATCGTAAAAGGTATGAGTAAACTTAGTTAAAATTCTAGTATTTTCTTTAAGTCATCAGATTTGCTCGCTCAACTACCAAATCTGCTCGCTCAACTAAAAGGGTCACATAACACACTTGCTCAACAACCAATATGCTCGCTCAGGGAGAAAATCACTGGAACTTACAGATTTAAAATCTTCTAAAAGTTGCCCAACCACCATAGACTCGTTATGCGAACCCAAAAATATTGGGCTTTGCTCGCCTAGTGACCATACTCACGCAACGAGTTTGCAGAATTCCGCAGAATAGTAATCATGCATAATATGGACCTACCAACCTCAAACTTTCTTGCTTCAACCATACCTTCAATTCCTACACAAACCAAATTGTTATTTTAGACCTTAGATGTAACTCACCAACATATTTATGATTCAACTTAAGCACCAATATGATTATTTCACCATAATTTAGACTCATCAATCAAAAATCAACATTTAAAAGCTTACAACTCAATTCTTCCCATTTATAATCACATTTTCGTAAACTAAGTGTTCAAACAAATTCTAAATTAACTAAAAACATACCTTAAATCTCAGGTTTCTCCATTCAACTCTTATCTCAAAATTTAACTTATTAAAACCCTCCCTTTTAGACCAAAACTAGTCTATAACTCTACCTAGTTACTACTTTCCAATTCAACATCATATTTTTTGTTAACTAAGGTTTTAGACAAGTTTTAAATGATGCTAAAACAAATCCTAAACCGCAATTATCACTCCAAAGTCGCTCCTCTAGAAATTCACATACCAAAACCTCAATTTAGAACACAACCTAGTCCAACAACACTCTCTTTTAACCACTTTCGATTCTATATAAGCTTTTTACCTAATTAAACTCTAAAAGAGCAACATCAAATGATTAAGCAAGTACCAATTCACAATCACTCACAACAACATTCATCAATAGACAAATATTCACTCATCAATATACAAACATCACTGAGCGTTCATCTCAATTCGTAACAGATTCAGCTAAGCATACATCTCACACTCAACCAAACATAATTACATACTTCTTAACACGAAATAAAACAAATATTAGTTTCCCTTACCTTTTTAGAAGACCAAACTGTTTTAAAGAACCCTATATCACTATTAATTATAGCTCAAAGAGTACACCTACAGACAACGAAAACATGATCAGGGTACACCATTAGAACCACTAATCAGTAAAGAACTTAAAAGAAAACTCAAACAATACATGCGATAGAGCAAAACCCTAGATGCATTGAAAAATGTTAAAACAAAGAAAAGAGTATAAATTTGACTTACTTTATTTAAGAAACTGATTAGTTAGAGTTGAAGATCTCATTGCAAGGATCACACATGCAGCCTCCGATCTTCAAACAAATAAACATGGTGCGAGAACCCTTAGAGAGGAAAAATAACTCTAGAAAAATGATTTCTAAAGAGATAATGTGTTTTAAAAATAAAACTCGTGTATAATTAAACTATTTATATTAAAACCATTTAATATTAAAATATTTGAGTATCACTATTTTTAAACTACTATCATTTCTAAAATATCATTTTCTAGGTTTTTACATTAGTCAATAATAAAAATTGATATTTAATTTAATTATAAAATGTTAAGAAAAAGTCATATTAATTATGCTCTAAAATTTTATTGAATTATATTAAAGTATGTTTTTTCACCAACTAATAATAGGTAGAAATTATTAAAGAATAATACTTTTTTAAATTGATCATAGCACATGCGATTAAACTTAATATTTATTTTTGGTTTGCAAAACAACGTGTTTGGATCAATGTGTTTGAGCGTATAAAAACCTTTTGGAACATCGCAGTTATGTGCCAAAAACTAAAAAATATGATAAGAAATGAAAAATAATATATAAATAAGTGTAATTAGAAAGAATATTTTTTAGTGCATTTAAAATCTTAAACTATCAATAATTTGTATAATTTTTTTAATCAAGTTTAAAAAACAATGTTAAATGTGAGTGATAACTCTTTTTACATTTTCTACATTGTCAAAGTTTTCAATTTTCAAAACATTTACCAATTTTTTAAATTTCTGACAATGAGATAATGTATCACAAAAAAATAAAAATAAAAAACCAAATTTTGATGTGGTTCCATTCTATTACTCAATTTTACAAAAAAACGTCATTGTTTTTTTATCATTTTATTTTAAGTTTTTTCTATAACATTCCATCATTCTATTAAAAGCTTAATATATTGTTAAATTTTGTAAAAACTGAAAAACTTTGACGGTAAAATAGAAAAAAAAAATATTCGATTTTTAACTATTAGTTGTTAGATTAAAAAAAAATCCCCTTTAATGTTTAACCACAATTATAGTTATTCTGTTTTTCTATAATTTATACAATTTCCAATTTAGCCTAGTTTTTTTTTAAATATTTTGATTAATTAATTACATCTTTTATACTTTAAAAGATGTTGGATTTAAATATCAAAATAGAAAATATAATTTAAATTAAGAATACTGGACTAAAGTCGCGATGTTTTTTAAAATCTGAAAATCAATATTGGCAATATAAAAACGAAAATATAGGATGAAAAATATAAAAAAATCATAATTTAGTTTAAACATATTAAAAAAAATTATTTTTAATAATCTTCTTTTCAATGGCACACAATTATTTTTCGTTAATCACAATGATTATAAATAAATAAATTATTTTTAAAATTACAAAATATTACTTTATAAAAAAAATAAAAAAATAAATACTAAGTCATCGCCACCAACTACTTCAATCATTTTCAGTCTTGGTCTTCGTCGTTTTCCGAAACCACTTTATTTTTTAGTTTCTATTCTTATATTCTCAATTCTACATGATTTAGAGCATTTTTTTTTCTCATTTCGGAAGATAGTAAAATAATATTTTTATCAGAAACTATGATTTGTATAACATTAATAAAATTAATATTAATATGACATTTGTATCACTTAAAAACTTTGATACAGACGCTAATGAAGTTTTGACACAATGAAAATGAGAGGAAATGGAAACAAGGAAGTGAAAGTAATATCGATTATTTGGTACAATAGAAAAAAATTGAAGACATTAATACTTTTCAAATTCTAATATTTATCTATTTTCGTTCATCTTTATTCCTTTTCTTATTTTTCTTTATTCAAACATATTTAATTATAACAAAAATAAAATAATATTTAGCGAGATTATTTAATCAGATACATGTAACATATCAAAATATATAGTATAAAATATATTAAAGAGAAGCTACACGCAAGATAAAGTAATACCGTTATCCATCTACAGTATAAAGTGTTACCTTTACAGTCATCCAAAAACAACTATAAATTTAAAACTTTATAAACATACTATAGGAGACTCAAAACTATACACAAGGTCCTACTAAACTCAGTAAGCTACTCGGCAACATCACCTCCATCCAATGCTTGCTCTAGAGAAACCTCTTCTCCCACTGCTCACATCAAAATGATGATCATTGTAGAATAAAAATATCAGAACATACAAAATACAACACACAACAGGGTAAGCTAGTTTAAACAAAAGTTAATGATACACAAATTTATTTAAATTCATAAAATCATACTATTCATTCACATCACACAAACTCTTCACACATAACACCACACTGACTTAGACTGTTTGGACTTAGAATGATTGTCGAGCTATGACGGATCGTGCACTCGTGGTGGCTTCTACTGCTTTGCAAAGCCATTGCCAATGGGTTTCACCCTACCACACTCACGAGGTTAGTCCGTTATCACTCACCTTGGGCCATACTGGAAGCACCCAAGACTAGGACCTCCTACTAGTCCTCACGACATGGATCAATCCTCTCTACTTGAGAAGGAAAGACCATTGGAGTTTCAGGATAACCCCCAAGACTAAGCTCATGCATTCATTCTAAACTTACTTGAATCTCAACTAGAGATTCCAATTTGAATCACAACATAGGGCACCACCATGTCTCCTCTCCTTGAGGATCATGGAATTACGTCCATTAACCATACTTTGAACTTTAAACTTCGCAACCACCAACTTACACATTGAAATACAACATACATTAATGACCAATGATATTACATGATACAACTTCAACTTACTTCATACAACACTCAATGTTTCATTTAAAACAACTTAAGATCAAAAGAGAATTGAACTAGAACTGAACCCCTTCCAATGCGCACACCTTCGCATAGCGAAACCATAAGCTTCTCGCACAACGACCCCACTCGCTATGGAATCCTTAGACAAAGACCAACTCCTCATAACCACTCGCATATCGGTTAAGCTCGCTATGCGAATAAACTGTGAATTGTATTAGACCTCAAACCCCTTGCATAGCGTCCCAACTCGCTATGCGAGAACCTCAAACAATGGCTCAAGCACTCACAAAGCGAAACCCATTCGCTATTCGAATAAAAGAATAATAGTTCCAGACCCCAACTAGTAGCATAACGACTTGATTCGTTATGCGGATCGACAAACAGAGAGCAACCATCTCAATCCATTCGCACAACGCACCCATTCGTTGTGCGAATGCCTTGGCAGAGAACACCTCGCTAAGATGACTCGCTATGCGAATTCATTTGCACAACGAGTCTGCATAATTTGCAGAACGAAATTCTGTAGAATTATTCAACTCAACCACCACTTACCAATTCTACTCAAATTTCCCAACTTCTAACACTCCTAGATTGTTGTATATGCTTAATTAGACTTGACTAAATGATTCTAAACCTTACTAACATCAATCTAAAGGGTTTATGCATCAAATCCTACTCTAAAACCTCAATTTCATCAACTTAGAGACTCAAATTCTAATCTACCACTTTGAACCTGATTTTGACCAATTTGATGACTCAAACAAGTCACATATGACTTATCCAAACTGTCCCAGCAGACCATAACAGTACTTGACCTCTAATGCTCAAATTCACTACCTCACTTCATCTAAATTGACTTAAACAAGCACAATTCACTTCACATTTTACTTGATCACCACTATAACAGATTACTCACATTGATATATTCAATTACAGCAGCACACAACATCCAATTCAGTTCATAATCATCATTCAACAGTTTTTCACAATTTAACTTTCAAAGAACATATATTCACAACCTAAATTTTCAACCAAACAACACTATAACACAAAATTTATCACACATAGAACAAACTAATAACTGAAATACAACCTAACTTCCCTTACCTCAGAGATTAACAGTCCAGAACACTAAATCGCTCCAACCGTACCTTACACTGCAAGGGAACTCAACAAAAACCTACAACTCACCAATTGGTGATAGAAAACAGCTCTTAGAGCTTGAATTTAACTAGAAATTGAAGGAAGAAACTGCTAACCACATGCAAAGCAGAAACTATGCATGCTCACAATCTAGTGAAGAGCGGATAACAATGGAAACCACTTACCAACTGAAGAACACAAAATTGATCGGTCCAAAACGAAGCCTTCAACGCCAGGATCGCCTAGGCACCTCTTGATTGTCGAACAGATAACTCAGTAGAGAGAGATTGTGGAGAGAAGTCAGAGAACTCTTAGGAATAGAGTTCTAGAGAGATGAAGTGTTCTTAGAATAATGAGAAGTGTTTTAAAGTAAAATAATTTGTCTCATTATTTTAATACACATATTTGCCCTATAACACTCTATTTTCCAGGTCCTTACAATATAAACATGACAAATTAATATGATTGGGGATTATAAATATGATTAGGGATTATAAATACTTAGAAATTGATATTTTAAAAATAATAATGAGTTAAAAATAATGAAACTTGATTATTTTAATAATAAAATGTTTTAACATAAATAGTTTTGTTATGAACAAATTTTATTATTTTATAACACACTATATATCTATAAACTATTTTCCTACACTTCTCTTTATAACTTCTTCTATGTTCATTAAAGAATCAAGACAATAAGATTAATTCTTGCAGTAAGCTATTCAATTTGTATTGATAAGCTTCTTCGTTTGTATAATTTGAGTTTTAGTTCTCTTTTTTAATCTTTATGTGTTATAGGTTACATGCAGATTTTTTTCCTTCATAACATAGATTCCTTTTAAAATTCCCTATATAGCATACTGTGAACCATATTTACACAAATAATACACTTTTGATTTTAGTTCAGGATTCACTTTGAGGGAAGTCGAATTTTGACCTTCATTTTTGTACTGAAAGTTGTAGGAGGTCCTAGTTTAGGGTTTGTTTGACCAAAAGCGCGAAAAGGATTAACCTTGTGTGTGGTAGGATGATAACCCCTTTGGTTATGGCTTTGTGGAGCAGTAGAGGTCATCACAAGTGCACGTCTTTAGTGAATTTTGATGTCAATGGCATGTATTCAGATAATTAAGTTTAGATTCATCTGTCTTGTGTGCATATGCATCCATTGTATTTATTTGTGTTTAAATTGTATCTATAAAACATGACTTATTGATATTAGATAACTCTTTTCTACTAATTTATCTTTTTGCGTGTTTTGTGTTTGTTGATCATTTTTGCAATAATCACCTATCACTGTAAGCATGTGAGAAAATAGATGGTGATGTGTCTCTAAAAGAAGGTAGTGATACTGCATAATAATTCTAAAACTTGTAGTGATTTCCTTATATAGGAACTTTTGGAAAGTTCATATTCTCTCATGTTTCTTTAGATATTATATTATTATGATTATTATTTTGAGATGATGATATTAATAATATATATATATATATATATATATATATATATATATATATATATATATATATATATATTAGTTATTTATTTTATTTTATCGACCTTATAATATTTTATTTAATAGTTTTATATTATTAAATATGATGTCACAATTAATATTTGTTGTTTCAACTTAATAAAATTTTACAATTAAACTATATTTTAGAGTTAATTTAAAATTATAGGATTTTAGGACATATTGTTTTATTTCTTTAAAAGAATATAAAGTATTATTTCATCTTATCCGTATTGCAAGATATAATCTTTTAGTATGCTAATGTTAGTTTAAACCATTAGTGTTCTAGTATTTCTTACAAGATAATTTATCATTTGATAATTAAATTAAAAAAAATTCAAGTAAATTACGTTTTAATAAGCAATTTTTTTCTAGCATCAAAGTATGAATAATATTTTTCAAGGCCATTAAATTCCCCAACATAGTGGAAACCAGGTGTTCGCAAGAAGGAAAATGAAACTCAAGAAATGGAAGACAAGTGGTTGTAGGAGAGTAGACCGATCGGTTTGTGTAGGTGGGTATATAAGTTGAAATTTTAAAATTCGGTGTCACTTTCTGCATGCACCCTTCTTCTCCAAACTACTGAACCTCATTTTCTCCTCCTTCTCTCTAGATTCCTCCTTCTCTCTAGATTCCTCCATCTTCTCTCTAAGAATTCTCATATTTTTCTTCTTCCGATCACCATTCAGGCAACGCCTGAGCTCTCCTAGCGTCAAGGACTTTCATTTAGACCGATCAAGTTACGATTTTGAAGTGGTAAGTCCAATCTCGTTGTCTTTTATGGTCCATGCATTCCTGTCACATGCAAAGTACTGTTTGGTCTTGCATGTGTTCATAAAACTCTTCTCTTAAACTGGTTTCCATCTTTGATTCCATAGTTGGTTCTTCTCCACCAATCAGAATCTTGTAGGAAGCAGTAGAAGTTACTTGGGGTATAGTCAATACTGTAAAAGCTTAGCATTCTCTGGGTTTCGAGGTAAGGGAAGCTTATATAATTTGATTATGATTCTTTGTTTTGAATGGTTGTATGTTTGTTTGATTAATTGATGAACATGAAGTATTGATGTTACTGCATTGTTTGTTTATATGAGTGGATGATTTATAAATAATGTAAACTGGGTTGATATAGGGTTTGATCTTAAGTCTGCAAATTTCAACGTAATTCTGTGTTTGTCACCGAAAGTCATTATTGACCGTTCGGTTTTTCCTTTGAGCATTCGGTCTGAACTGGATTCTTCTTCTGTAGAGAATTTTAGTTCATGACCAAGCGATTTTTCTATTAGTATACTGGTAAATAAGCGTTCGTTCTAAGTATAACTTTCTATTTATATTTCGTAATCAGCTTAGTTAAGGTATTCAACAATATTTAAAGTCGTAGATATTTTAGTTATCCGTTATTGAAAATAAGTTATATGTAATTGTATTTAGAATATATTCCTTCATGGTACAAGCTCAGTAGTGCTCGGTCTTGAATCAAGCGCTCGATCTCAGTAGCGCTCGGTTTCAGTAGTGCTTGATCATAGACCAGGTGCTCGATCTCAATAGTGCTCGGTTATACACCAGGTGCTCGGTCTCAGTAGTGCTCGAATTTAAACTAAGCGTTTGGTCTTATAACATTCCGTAATATATCTGCAATAGGTATTAAGAGTGTTCACCCAAACACAATAGTTTTCAACCATGGTTTGTAGTTTTCGATTTAAATCCTTAGGTCTCTGATAAAAGAATTCATTATTTTCAGTTAAGTTTAATTATATCTATTCTATTGTATTCCAATCATTCTTGAAGTTTTGTGTAGTAAAGATCGTTCGGTCATAATTGTTGAGTAGCGAGTAAACATTCTGTATTATCATAAGTGATAGGCTTCTGATGAGTCTTACCTAGAATGGACCGTTCGGTCCTGTTCTATAGATAAGTGAAAGACTGCTCGGTCTTATAAGGGTTCGATTATGTTAGTCTAAATAATATTCTCTCGTTCGGTTCTATTCCAAAATGGGATCTTGTTTTCTGGGTTTCAGTGTGACTGTATTGATGAAATATGATGGTATTTAAAATGTGATATGAATGGAATAGTATGAAAATGAAAGAGAATTCTAGGGAGGAATATCTCAGGATTGGTTATTGAATGGTAGAGTATGAATGTGGTTATGCTTAGTTGGCGTTTATTCTGATATTCTGTGATTACTCATTCTCAAGTAGAGAGAAGTAAGTCTTGTGTGAGAATGGCAAGAGGTCCTAATCCATAAGGTGAACTTGGGCGGAATAGACTAACCTCGGGTGGGAGCTGTCGAGGGTATCCCAGCTATTACATCACCCGGGTGCAAAAAAGTCGTAACTACATAAAATTCATACAGTCCGGACAGTTAGAGTAAAGTGGTCGGTCATTGCATGCATTAATGTATGGTTATGGTTGGAAATGCATGATTGGTTGTTGCATGATTGATTATTGAATTATATTAGATTTATGTGAAATATATGTTTTACTGAATTAAATAAATTACATAAGCTTACCCTATTTTCCTGTCTTGTCTGTATTTTTTCGTTCGGCCGTCATTTTCCTGTTGCAATGATCATCCTGTCGATGTCTACAGAAGGGGAAGAGTGTCTACTGAAAGAGGCTTTGGAAGAAGTGGAAGTGAAACTTGAACCATAGAACCATTCGGTTGTTAGAATTGGTTCTATTTTGTATAAACGATCGATGTAAGCTTAGTCTTGGAACCGTTCTGTCTAGACTTGTGTTTTGTAAAGTTTAAATTTGGAAGTATTGTTGTAAGGCCGTTCGGCCATAAACGTACCTCTTCTCTTTCAAAACTGAACTATAATATTGTTAATTGTGAATATTCTATGGTATGGTTTTATACTGTAATTTTGGGATGTTACATTTAATGGTATAAGAGCAGTTTGTTCCTTAGAAATACTGTAGGTTATGAGTATACTATGCTTTTGATGTGTACTCAGTGTTCGAGTAGTTAGTGTTTCTAACTCTTTGAATTAAACTAATGGTTCTTTTTCTTTGTTAATAAGAGAAGATGGATCCTAGACCTCCTCTTCCTCCACCTATTGTTAACCCTCGACAAGTGTAACCGAATCGTATCAAGTAATAATAAATGTTAAGACCAAGTATCGTTTCCCAAAGGACTCACAGCCTAAACAGTTATGTGCTTTGTTGATTAAATAAGACTTGTAAAACAAATTCTTGTAGGTTTGAATGCAAATACCGAAAAGTAAATATGAATGCATGTATTGATCAATTGGATCAAAAGAAGCAAAAGTGATTGAAATTATAGAATGATGATGTTGTTCGGGGTTTTCAATTCATCCTATCCACTCTCATGTATTCAAGAATTCATGTTCTTCATTAATGTTAATGGCACTTTCTAATTTACCTTAAACCCAATGTCTTGCTGAAGAAAGCCTACTCCTAATCACTAGTTTACAATGTGTTGTCTCCCTAGCAATTATTCATGCATTACATTTGCACAGAAGCTTAAAGGCAACCAATCCTCCTATCCCTATGTCTAGGTAATATTACTAATGGGAGAGTTTCTTCATGTCTAGATTTATCTATATGTGTCCATACAAATAAAATCAATGATCATGCAATTGAATGAGTTAAACAAAGCATGCATAGAGTATAGAAGAAAAACCCTAACAATTAATGAAAGAAAACATATGAATTAAAGAACCAATTCAATACATGAGAGTTTCAAAGGATTACATTGATTCCCTAACAACAATGAAGGTTTAGTTCACCATAATCATGGTGAAACTAGATGAAAAATGATGAAAGAATGAAAGATAGAACCCTAGAATTTGAAGAGTGGAGCCTGAACATCCAAAATCCTCCTCCAAGGTGTGAAGAAAATGTGATTTTGCTTCGTTCTGCCAAAAGATATTAAATCTAGGTCGACTAAAACCTTATATAGACTCTTAAAGATTACAGAAAAGAAAGCCCATTAAAATGTCGCTCAGTGGTATTTTTCGCTCAACGGTAAGTGTGATTCTTCTATTTGACGCTCAGCTGCAGTTTTGCCCCTCAATGGTGACTACGGGACCTCAGAGTGCCGCTCAGCGGAAATTACCGCTGAGCGGTACTTGCGACTCTTCTTTTATGCACTTTTTTCTTCCTTTTCTGTCTCCAACTTATGGCTACTTCACTTCTTCCATTCAATTCATCTTAAATCCTGCAAAAAAAAGAAAAACCAAGCATAAAACCCATCCAACTCTCTTATTTCCAAAACATAAGCAAAAGCATGATTACAAGCTAGTTTCTAAGTCATACAAGTTGTCTTTAAGGTCAAAATTAAGTCTAAAAATAACAGTTTTTCAATTGTTATCACAACCCCAAACTTAGAACTTTGCTTGTCCTCAAGCAAACAAAATGTAACTCAATCTTCCACCAATCCATACAATGGTTCACCACATTCAAAACTCTTTGTTTCAAGATAAGTAATTACTCAAATAAGCTCAACACATAGAATTCAGTCAAGATGCACACATCCTTTAGTGTTTTCGTAATCACATAGTATCCAACAAATGTTATTCTCATGAATGATCAATCAACTAAGCATAGATGTAATCATGTGCTCATGGAATCTTTCCTCACTAGATAAAGTGTTTCACTCAAACACACAAGTGTATAAGAGGCCACTCCTTCACTCTACTATGACAATGTCACATGAATTAACTTTGCCTTTCATTTAACCACAATCAAGCACATTCACAAGCAAGTATCATCACAAGGACTTTTCTATGGCTTATAATGTGGCTGGGCTAACAAGAAAATTGGTTTTTCTAGATCACAAAATCCTTGAGTTAAGTGAATCATCTATACACATCCATTCTTCCTTCTTCCCAACTTTCTTTTGCATTGAGCCTTCCTTTTTCTTTCTTTTCTTTTCCTTTTTCTTTTACTTTTCACATGCTTAGCTCAATGCTTTTCATATTCCCTTTTCTTAAACCACCCAACAACCCCAAACTTGAACATTTATCAATACCACAAGATATCTTCAACTCAACTCAAGGTAAAGCTTTTCGAAAAGGGTTTTCTATCATGTTCAAAGCTAAAGGTTCAAAGGATAGAACACATTGTGCTATCTTTTATTGGGCTAAAATCATGCATTTGGCTGATAAAGGGTAACAATAGATGGCCTTGATCATATGATACATACAAGCAAGTGATTCAGTCATAGAAACCTGGGCAAAATCATTCATGCTTTCAAAGTAATAACATTCATTCACAAAAACTCTTGAATTCAAAACCTCACATATAGGCTCATTCAACATTCCACATACGCATCCTGCTTAGCATCATAATCACAATCACAACATCATGCATTTGTTCACATAGCTCGTGAACCACCACATGTATATCAGCATATAGTGTGCACAATCTCAACATCAATCAATATCCAAACATCATCAAGAATTACTCATCATGCATAAGTCACAAGTAAACCATCATAGCAGATAAAGTTTCAAACTGAGTACATCACAACCCTATTCTAAAAATAGAAGCAAATAAGTTCAACAAAACAACAAATAAAAATCCTACTCTAGAGGTGATAACATCCATCAGTAGATGCTATCTCAGCTCCTCATCAACCCATGCTGCCATCTGAATCTTCCTCCTCTTCATCATCCTCAACATCTTCAGCATCTTCAAAGGCATCCTCATCATCACATAGCTGAAGCTCAAGTTGCTCCAGCTCCACTGCCCTGAGCTTGCTCCTCTGGCCATGCCACCACATTATGAAACTCATCCATGGTCCACTTATGTACTGGGGTGTATCATACATCCCAATAATCATCTCATTTGTGGCCATTTTCCCTCTGTGAATAGATTGCATTTGGGCATCTATAAGCGACATATACATATCCCTCATCTGAAATGGCTCTGCCTCATTAGGCTCTGCAGATGCCTGGCTCTATGGTGGTCCTCTTGCTCTGCGAGGACGGCGGGGTGGTACTGGCTGAGCTGCCTCATCACCTCCACAATACTGTTTGTAATAGGCCTCATCAATAGCTTTCCTAGGCCTCTCAAATGGTGGAGCAAAGATATTCACCCCAGCTAGCTCACATAGGTGTGTAATCAAAGAAGGATGCCCCAAAGGTGCTTTGCTATTCATAGTGTTGGCACACACCTGTATCTCATTAGCTATGACCTGGCCAATGTTAATGCTCAACCTTATGAGAACACATTACAAGAGAAGCGCCCTGCTGACAGTTATGTCTGAGACATCTGAGCATGACTGGATGTTGGCATGAGAAAATGCCATCCAATACTTTGCTAGAGGAGTCAGATCAACTCTCCTGATGTTCACTACAACACCATTCCTGTTTCTTTGAAAGTGTCCATCAGGCACACATAACACACTTTCCACATCACCAAAGTCTGCTCCTTCTTCCATATTGAGAGCAAACTGACATTGTTCACCAGCCCATTCAGTATTTAAGAATCTATTAATGGAATCAGGGTCATACCGAATGGCGTGTCCTCTAACATAGCTCAGATAATCTTCAACAGGATGATCTTCCAACCCTTTTGCATTGGTGTAAAATTCTTTCGCCACTGCTATGTTAGCTGGTGAAGGGTAAGTGGCTAGTCTTCCCCAGTTCCTGTTCTCCAATTGCTCCGCAAACTGTGGAGTCAAGTCAGGTATCAATCTAGCCTTCCTTTCCACTAAAAGCCTCTTATCTTGAAAACTTTGAAGTGGCGCTCATGCTTGCGGGAAATGAACTTGTTGGTATAAGAGCGTTCCAATTCCTTATCCTTCCTCTTGGATCCTACAGTCTTGATCCTCTTGCCCGATGAGGAGGTCATCCTTACATCAAACACAATTCACAAAAACACACAAGACATATTGTTAAGCATTAGTAAACCACAAACAACACCTTAAGATCAGTTCTATCACCGCTGAGGGCAATCAAAACCCTCAGCGCAACCTGTGCACCAAACCAGCAAGCTAGAAAGATCACAAACAATCAACTTGTCAGAATCGCGCTCAGGGGAAATTTCCGCTGAGCGGCAATTCTACAGATTTTGCAAAATTGCTTTTAAAACATTTTAATCTCCACCCACTTGCAATCTTCCTAGTTTTAGACCCAAATCAAGCATTTTAATCGGTTAAAACAACAATTCATTCATCTATTCATGCATAGAAATCAAAATCCCTAAAGATTCATGCTTAAACAACCATGTTCATATCAATTCATGCCTTTAAGAACCCTAGAATGAAAATGCTTGAACTTGCTTGGGTGGAGAAGCTAGATGAGTGAAAAATGCTCTAGGAATGTGAACAAATCAGCCCCCAACAACAATGCTCTCACCAAACCCCAAACTTGAATGGAAACTTAGTGCAAAAGTGAGTGGAAGAGAGGTTTTGTGAAGGAGGAAGAAGGAAAAAGTGAGGAGAACTCTTTGGAGAGTGCTTGAGAGTGTGTGAGAAGAGAAAGATCTGAAAATGGAAGCAAAACCGCGCCCTAGGGTATAAAAATACCCAAATGGGCCTAATCCCGCTGAGCTCATTTGAACCAAACTAGTCCACCCAACTCTGTAGTGTTGTCGCTCAACGGAAATTTCCGATGTGCGGCATTTGCGACACCTCTTCTCCTTCTTCCTAGCTTGCCCTAAGTGTCTTATAATCATGCCTCTCACTCACCTCATGTATTTATCTTCTCACATCACTCATACATTCCATCCCTATCATGCATCTAAAGCAGAATCAAAATAAACAATCACAAATAAAGTAAATCAACTGGGTTGCCTCCTAGGTAGCGCTTGTTTAACGTCACGAGCTTGACCCAAAATCCTCCAGCGCCCTTCAGTAAGTGCAAATCTTTCTCACCAACACCCATCAGTAGGTGTAGCAAACCTAGTATCCTTCAGTAGATACTTAACCACCTAGCATCCATCAGTAAATGCTATACCACAAAATCTCAATCATAAATCAATGTCCACAGTTTGTAAAATTACATAACCAAAATCAAAATTAATGTTCTGAAATCACTGGGGTGCCTCCCAGTAAATGCTCTTTTAATGTCATTAGCTTAACCCAATAAAGTTCAAGTTCCATCTTCAATGTTGGTGTTCCTTTTTCTTTCATCACACCAACTCTACTTCCGGTCCACCCTTCTGACTCTCCTTGAATATGGAGCTTCAATTTCTATCACTTCATTCTCTTCATAGTCTTTCACAACCCACAATTTGTTCTTGAATCTTACTGGTGTACCAAGTTTGAGTTGTTCCTCCATCAAGTCATTATGAACCTTCCTTCCTTTGCCATCTTTTTCTTCTTTCCTAACTTGTGACAAAAAACAATTTTTACCTTTGAAGCCCAGCTTTGTAGCTTTTGAACTAGTCAAGGATGCATCTTTACATGCAACTTTATGACTAGCCTCCTTCTCTTGAATATACTACTCCCCTTTGAAGACATTAAAAATCACCTTCTCTCCTCGGTCTTGAAGCACTATCATCCCTTCATCCACATTGATGATGACCTTTGCCGTTTTCATAAACGGTCTTCCAAGAATGATTGAGACCTTCTCATCCTCCTTCATCTCCATCACCACAAAGTCCACCAGGAATTTTAATGTGTTAATGCACACCACAACATCTTCCACCACACCATAGGGCTTCTTTAAAGATCCATCTACCATTAGCAAGGTTACCTTTGTTGGCTTGACTTCAAGATCACCAATTCTTTCAAGCAGAGATAAAGGCATCAAATTAATACTCGACCCTAAATCAATTAAGGCTTTCCTTATTTCTCCTTCCCTATGACGCAAGGAATAGTAAAGCTTCCCGGATCCTTCACTTTTGGAGGAAGTGGCTTCTTCTCAATAACACTGCAATCTCCCTTTTCATCTAGAAATTTCTTCTTTATGGAGACTTACTTCATGTGCTTTGCATAAGCTCAAATTTGCTGCAATGCTTCATTCACAGGTATTGAAATCTCCAATTGCCTAAAGATATCTTTAAAGTGCCCATATTGTGTCTATTTTTCCATCTTTTCTCCCTTAGGGTAAGGAAGAATTTTATCACTTTTCTCTATCTTTTTCTCTCCCCTCTCCTTATATTTCTCTTTTCTCTCATCCTTACCTATTATCTCTTATTTTCTCTCAACTCTCTCTTTTCTCTCTTCTTTTTCTTCTTTTATTACTAACTCAACTCTTTTTTTTTTCTTCATCCACCCTCTCATCATGTGCACTTACAATAACTTTGCACTCTTCCTTAGGGTTAACCTCAGTATTAGCCCCTGATAACAGTTGAAAAACTGTTATTTTCATGCTTAAAATTGATACTAAAAGCAACCTTTAACACTTAGAAACTAGCTTGGAATCATGGTTTTGTTCATATTTTTAGAAATAAGAGAGCTGGACAAATTTATACTTGATTTCAGTGTTTTATGCAGGTTTTAAGGTGAATTTGGTGAAAGAAGTTGATGAGTGCATATTTATGCCCACATTTATGTTTGAAAATTAAAATTTTGATAGAATAATTGTGCTTAAATGATTGATTTTAAGTGAATTTGTGATTATTGGAATTGTTGGGTTTGGGAATTAAAGAGACGTTAAAAGTGAGTTTTAGCACATAAATTATTCTTGGATGTTCTAATATTTATTTGTGCAGCTGAGAATATAAGTTCTATTGGTCCAAATGGCAATTCAAGGCCCAAAATCAGATTTTATTTGGAAAATAATGTACAGATGGGCCAAACAGGCAACTTTTACCCTTGCACCTCCCAATTTTCCTACATACACCCCTCTTCTATTAAACAGGCTCAATACTAAGCCAAACAGTAACCCTATTCTAAATTCACCTCCTAAATTTCCCTACCCATACCCCTCCTAAGCTAGACTCCACCAGATCATGCCACGTGTCTGATAACAGTTAAAAAACTGTTATTTTCATGCTTAAAATTGATACTAAAAGCAACCTTTAACACTCAGAAACTAGCTTGAAATCATGCTTTTGGTCATATTTTTAGAAATAAGAGAGCTAGACAGGTTTATGCTTGATTTCAGTGTTTTTATGCAGCTTTTAAGGTGAATTTGGTGAAAGAAGTGAAGAAGGATAGAGATGGAATTAGAAAAGACATCAAAAAGTGCAAAAGGAGAAGCCGCAACTGCCGCTCAGTGGCAGTTTACCGCTGAGCGGTACTCAAGCAGTCACGTTGGCTCCGCTGAGGGGTGAAAAGGCCGCTGAGGGGAGAAAAACATTTCACGCACTTACCGCTGAGCGGCACTATTTTTGGGCTTGGGCCTAATTTTCTGTATTTTTAGAATAGTATGTAAGCTTTATGACGTCCTAGGGTTTGTATCTTTGGCAGAGACGAAACAAACACTCTCTTTTCCACCCCTTGAAGGAAGATCTTGGATGCTCAAGCTACCTTATCCTCTTTCTAGGGTTCTATCTTTCTTTCATTCATTATTGTTCATCTAGTTTCACCATGAATATGGTGAACTAAACCTTGTATTGTTGTTAGGGAATCAATGTAGTGTTGTGAAACTCTCATATATGGAATTTGATTTAATGTCTTATATTAAGATATATGCTTTCTTTCAACTTTAGCTAACGTTTTTCCTCTTTGCTTATTGCTTGCTTTGTTTAACTCATTCATTGCCATGATTATTGATTTTGTCGATACGGGAACGTACGGGGAAGTCTAGATCCGGGGAATTTCTCCCAATAGCATATTGGTTGCCTTTAAGCTCCTACACTTTAAGAACTAATTACTAGGAATGCTAGGAATTGTATGAACTCGTAATTAAGGATAGGCCTTCTTGCAAGGTGATTTAGAGAGTGGCATTAGCATTGATGATAAGAATGATGAATTCCTAAAAGTATATGAGAGTGGATAAGATGAAATTGATAACCCCAACAACATACTCATCCATCTAATTCATTGAAGTGTTTGTATTTTGTTTTTCTCCATTGATCAAATTCATGCATACATATTTAATTACTGTCTCTTGCATTGAAACCTACAATTAAATTGTTCTTAAGTCTTAAATAATGAACAAATCACATAGCTAAACTAGGCCGTGAGTCCTTTGGGAAAACGATACTTGGTCTTACCTTGTTTTATTACTTGATACGATTCGGTCACACTTGCCGATTATTAAACAAGTTTGTGGCGCCGTTTTTCGGTGTTCATAAATTTGTCATCAAGTTTTTGGCGCCGCTGCCGAGGACTCGTGGTTTAACTAGTTCATTTGTGTGATTATTGATTATCTTTGACTTGAATTTTGAATTTTGAATTTCTGTTTTTATTTTTTCTATTTTTATTTTATTTTATTTTATTTTATTTTCTGTTTTAATTTTAATTTTTTTTGTTTTCTGTTTTTATCTTCTTATCTCTTATCTTATATCTTCATTTATATCTTTTTGTGCTAACCAATTTTTCTAGGGTTTTGTTTTCTTGTGTATGCAGGAAGCAATCCGAACTAGGAGCAAGAAAACTGCAGAACCTCTTCTTGAAGGTTTAGACGAGAGTAGACGGAGGAGAAAAATCCGTACATCTAGAGAACCTTTTCCTCCTCCGGAAACTCTGTTACAACCATCACCACATGGTTATGAACATAGCACTGAGAATATGGAGAATAATAATGCCAGAAGAACTCTTGCAGATTACACAAATATAGCTGGACCTCAACACTTTAACAACATAGCAAGACCAAGGGTGAATGCAGTCAACATGGAGGTTAAGCCAGCATTAATTCAACTGGTGAAGAGTAATCAATTTAATGGGTTATTTCACGAAAGCCCATATGAACACCTCACAACTTTTAATGAGATCTGCAACACGGTGAAAATAAATGGGGTGCCGGACGAAGCAATCAAACTTAGCTTGTTTCCATTCTCATTAGGAGGCAACGCTAAGCTTTGGTTAAATTCTTTTCCAGAAGAAAGCTTTACAGAGTGGGAAGCGGTGGTGACCAAGTTCCTAAACAAATACTTTCCACAATCAAAAGTAAATAAAGGAAAGCAAGAGATTTCATCATTCAGGCAAGGCATGGAGGAATCACTAGGGCATGCATGGGACAGGTATAAAAGCTTATTAAGAAAGACACCCACACATGGCTTTGATGATGTGCAAGTAGTCCTAATCTTCCTTGGAGGTCTTGGTTCACAAACCAAGATGATGCTTGACGCCTCAGCAGGAGGAAATATCAAATGGAAAACTCCAGAGGAAGCTACAGAAATCATTGACAATATGGCTACTAGTGACAATGAACTCAACAGTGAAAGAGGAGCTCCTATACAACAAAAAGGAGTTCTACAGTTACAAACCCATGATGCCTTGCTAGCACAAAATAAGATACTAACTCAACAACTGGAGACTCTTACGAAAACACTTGCACAACTACCAAAAGAGTTAAGGACTGTTGCACAGGCTCAATCACAGTTGTGTGAAGTATGTGGAGGTGACCATATCAATGGTCAATGCGCTTTTCCAGTAGAAGCATTAGAGGATGTAAACTTCATGGCCAATCAATACTGTCAAGGGAATTTTAATCAAGGGTGGAAACCACACCCAAGCATTGGTCAAGGACAAATTGGGCAAGCTGGACAAACTGGGCAATTCAATAAGCAACAGCAACAACCAACCTTATGGAAACAGATTTCTATACTAAATGAAAGGTCAATAAGGATGGAAGAAACTCTTCATCAGTTCATACAGAAAACTGAGTCTACTCAAAAGAGCATTGAGGCTTCTATTAAGAATTGGGAGACTTAAATGGGTCAGATTACCAAGCAGTTGGAAGAGAGGCCAAACAAAAATTTTGGGGCTAATACTGAGGTTAACCCCAGGGAAGAATGCAAAGTGGTGGAGAGTACAAATGATGAGAGTTGAGTTAGAAGAAGGAGAGCAAGAAAAAGAAGAGAGAGAAAAGAGAGAAAAAGAAAAAGAAGAGAGAGAAAAAGAAAAAGAGAGAAAAGAGAAAGGAGAGAGAAGAGAGATAGAGAGTAATGATATTTTTCCTTTTCCAATAAATCAAGAGAAGCAATTTGATTTTACAGAATTATTCAAGATGGTGGACAATGATGTACCTTGGAATCAGATACTACAACAAATTGCAGTTTATACTAAACCTGAAGAAGAAGTCTCTACAAGGAAAAGACGTAGAGATGATAATACAAAAAAATATAAAGCTGCTAAAAAGGAGCCCTTCCCTCTAAAGGAAAAGATCCAGGAGGTTTCTCCATTCCATGCACAATAGGGAAGAAGAGGATAAACAAAGCCTTACTCGATTTAGGATCAAGTGTTAACTTGATACCTTATTCTTTACTAGAGCAGATCGGTGATGTTGATGTGAAGCCTGTAAAGGTTAACTTAGTAATGGCAGATGGATCTTCAAAGGAACCCTGTGGAATCGCAGAAGATATTATAGTTTGTGTGGGCAAACTCCAGTTCTTGGTAGACTTTGTAGTGATGGAGATGGAAACTGAAAAGATACCCATTATTCTTGGAAGACCGTTTATGAAAACGGCCAAAGCTATCATTGATGTGAACGAAGATATAGTGGTGCTCCAAGACAGAGAAGAGAGAGTTGTTGTAGATGTCTTCAAAGACGAGAGGCAGATGCAGGATGAAGAAGCTAGTCATAAAGCTGCATTTCAAGATGTACTCATGACTAGCTCTCAAGATGAAAAGGCTTAGGTTAAAGGTAAACATTGTTTATTGTTTCAGGTACCAGACAAAGAAAAGATTGGAAGAGGAAGGAAAGTTCCTGATGACTGGATGAAAGAACAACTCCAACTGGGTACACCTGTGAGAGTCAAAAACAAATTGTGGGTTGTGAAAGGCTATAAAGAAAAGGAGATGATAGAGATAGAGTCTCCATATTCTAGAAGAGTCAAAACAGTACACCGGAAGTAGTTGAGGAGTTGGTGGAATATGGACATCAACCAGGAAGAAGGAACTTGAACTTTATTGGGTCAAGCTAATGACGTTAAAAGAGCGCTTGCTGGGAAGCAACCCAATGATTTAAGAACTTTTAATTTTTGGTTTGGTGATGTAATTTTGAACTTTTGGACATTATTTCTGTAAATATTTTGTTAGGATATAGCATCTACTGAAGGATGCTAGGTGGTTAAGTATCCACTGAAGGATACTAGGTTTGTTACACCTACTGATGGGTGTTGGTAAGAAAGTTTCTCACCTACTGATGGGTGTTGGTGGATTTTGGGTCAGGCTCGTGACGTTAAACAAGCGCTACCTGGGAGGCAACCCAATTGATTGATTATATTTTGATTGTTCTGCTGTAGTTGCATAATAGGATTTTGCATGAGTAATCTGAACATGTTATTGCAGGGAGTAAGTGAGAGGCATGGGTAGGAGGCACCTAGGTTAAGCTAAGAAGAAGAAGAGCACTTCTCGAAAGTTTCGCTGAGCGGCAAACTACCACTGAGCGGTAGTGTCGCAGATTGGGCTTAGGCTTACCCTAAGCGGAACCCGAGCCCATTAGGGTATTTTTATACCCTAAGCTGCGCCTTAGTTTCTCTTTTCAGATTTTTCTCTACACACACACTCCTACATACTTTTTCAAAGGTTCTCTACAACTTTTCCCTTATTCCTTTTGAGAAAATCTCTCTTTCACTCATTTTATCACTAGCTTTCCATCTAAGTTTGGGGTAGGAAGAGAGAGCATCATAGCTTGAAAGCATTCTCAGTTCATCTAGCATCTCCACCCAAGTAAGTCAAGCATTTTTCATTCTAGGGTTCTTGAATGTGAATTTGATTGTTAAACCATGAATATTTAGGGGTTTTGATTTCTATGCATGATTTGATGATTTAATTGAAGTTTGAACCGATTAAACTGAATGATTTTGAACTGGAAAACTGAAAATTGCATGTGGGTGGAGTTAGGACAGGTTAAAACGAAGTTTTGAAAAATCTGCAGAGTTACCGCTGAGGGGTAAATTGCCGCTGAGCGGTACTCTGACAGACAATAGATTTTTGCTGAATTACGTTCTGGATTGCTGCACTGGTGGCGTTGAGGGGTGATTTTTGACCCTCAGCGGTGATTTAGCCTCGAAATAAGGTGTTTTCTGTGTTTTACTAATGATTAACAACATGTTTTGTGGTTTGGTATCTGTGTTTGATGTAGGAATGACATCCTCTTCAGGCAAAAGAATAAAGACCATGGCATCCAAAAGAAAAGAAAAGGAACCAGAACAACCCCATTCTAGTAGGTTCCTATCTCACAAACATGAAAAGCACTTAAAGATGGTCCAAGATAGGAGGCTACTGATGGAGAGAAAGGTTTGAATGATACCTAACTTTGCTCCTCAATTTGGAGAGCAATTGTTAGGGAATGATTGGGGAAAGCTAGCCACATACCCTACACCTGCCAATATAACTATGGTGAAAGAATTCTACACTAATGCAAAAAAGATTGGTGATTATCCAGCTGAGAATTACCTTTGCTATGTCAGAGGCCATGCTATCAAGTATGATCCTGATTCCATCAACAACTTCTTGGATACTGTGTGGGATGGTGAGCAGTGCCAGTTTGCTCTCTGTATGGAAGAAGGAGCTGATTTTGAGGATGTAGAGAGAGTTTTATGTGTGCCTGGAGGACATTTTCAAAGGAATAGAACTGGCGTTGTGGTAAACATTAGGAGAACTGACTTGACTCCTCTTGCAAAGTATTGGATGACTTTTTCTCATGCCAACATTCAACCATGTTCTCATGTGTCAGACATTACTCTTAGCAGGGCACTCCTCCTTTATTGTGCAATCAGGAACTTGAATGTCAATATTGGACAGGTAATAGTTGATGAGATAAGGGTGTGTGCTAACAAAACAAAAAACAAAGCACCCTTAGGACATCCGTCTTTAATCACGCACCTCTGCAAGATAGCTAGGGTGGATAATTCAGCTCCACCCTTTGAAAGGCCAAGGAAAGCAATTGATGAGGCCTATTATAGACAATACTGTGGAGGTGAGGAAGCAACTCAACCAGTTCCACCACGCCGTACTCGTAGAGAAAGAGGGCAAGCACAGAGTCGGGCATCTGCTGAAACACATGAAGCATAACCTTTTCAAATGAGGGACATGTACATGTCTCTTATAGGTGCACAGTTACAGTCTATCCACAAAGGGCAGGTGGCTACTGCAGAGATGATTGTTGGAATGTATGATACACCTCCAGCACACAGGTGGACTATGGACGAGTTTCATAATGTGGTAGCTTGGCCAGAAGAGCAGGTACAAGGAGGCAAAGTTGAAGCAGCTGAAGCTTCAGCTATGGAGATGGAAGAAGATAATATTGAAGCTGATGATGATGATGCATTTGAGGATGCGGAAGATGAGGAAGAAGAGGAGGATATAGATGACAGCTCAGATTGATGAGGAGTTGAGATAGCATTTACTGATGAATGCTATCATAACTAGAGTAGGAATTATGCTTTTGTTTGGTTTTGTGTTCTGGACTTACTTATGTTTTTAGAATAGGGTTTGATGTACTCAATTAAAAACTTTGTATGCTATGATGGTTTGCTTGTGATTGTGATTGCTTGATAAAGTAATGCTTGATGATGCTTTGATATAGATTGATGTTGAGATGTGCACATTATATGTTTATACAGGTGATTCACAAGCTTTGTGAACAAATGTATGATGTTGTGATTGTGATTGAATGTTTATACAGGTGATTCACAACATACTCATCAATCTAATTCATTGAAGTGTTTGTATTCTATTTTTCTCCATTGATCAAATTCATGCATACATATTTAATTACTGTCTCTTGCATTGAAACCTACAATTAAATTGTTCTTAAGTCTTAAATAATCAACAAATCACATAGCTAAACTAGGCCGTGAGTCCTTTGGGAAAAACAAAAACTTGATGACAAAATTTATGAACACCGAAAAACGGCGCCACAAACTTGTTTAACCATCGGCAAGTGTGACCGAATCGTATCGAGTAATAAAACAAGGTAAGACCAAGTATCGGTTTTCCCAAAGGACTCACGGCCTAGTTTAGCTATGTCATTTGTTGATTATTTAAGACTTAAGAACAATTTAATTGTAGGTTTCAATGCAAGAGACAGTAATTAAATATGTATGGATGAATTTGATCAATGGAGAAAAACATAATACAAACACTTCAATGAATTAGATGGATGAGTATGTTGTTGGGGTTATCAATTTCATCTTATCCACTCTCATATACTTTTAGGAATTCATCATTCTTATCATCAATGCTAATGCCACTCTCTAAATCACCTTGCAAGAAGGCCTATCCTTAATTACGAGTTCATACAATTCCTAGCATTCCTAGTAATTAGTTCTTAAAGTGCAGGAGCTTAAAGGCAACCAATATGCTATTGGGAGAAATTCCCCGGATCTAGACTTCCTCGTACGTTCCCGTATCGACAAAATCAATAATCATGGCAATGAATGAGTTAAACAAAGCAAGCAATAAGCAAAGAGGAAAAACGCTAGCTAAAGATGAAAGAAAGCATATATCTTAATATAAGACATTAAATCAAATTCCATATATGAGAGTTTCACAACACTACATTGATTCCCTAACAACAATACAAGGTTTAGTTCACCATATTCATGGTGAAACTAGATGAACAATAATGAATGAAAGAAAGATAGAACCCTAGAAAGAGGATAAGGTAGCTTGAGCATCCAAGATCTTCCTTCAAGGGGTGGAAAAGAGAGTGTTTGTTTCGTCTCTGCCAAAGATACAAACCCTAGGACGTCCTAAAGCTTATAATTATTCTAAAAATACAGAAAATTAGGCCCAAGCCCAAAAATAGTGCCGCTCAACAGTAAGTGCGTGAGTTGTTTTTCTCCCCTCAGCGGCCTTTTCACCCCTCAACGGAGCCAACGTGACTGCCTGAGTGTCGCTCAGCGGCAAACTGCCACTGAGCGGCAGTTGCGGCTTCTCCTTTTGCACTTTTTGATGTCTTTTCTAATTCCATCTCTATCCTTCTTCACTTCTTTCACCAAATTCACCTTAAAAGCTGCATAAAAACACTGAAATCAAGCATAAACCTGTCCAGCTCTCTTATTTCTAAAAATATGACCAAAAGCATGATTTCAAGCTAGTTTCTAAGTGTTAAAGGTTGCTTTTTGTTTCAATTTTAAGCATGAAAATAACAGTTTTTCAACTGTTATCAGTGTCCAAATCATCCCCACACAGATCTAGCCAACCATGTGCCGCCACCTCAGCCCTAACCCATGAGCATCATCTTCCACCTTCTCCACAGAAACCCTAGCCGCCAATGCCATCAACTGCCGCCGCAAGCCCCAACGCCGCTCCGTCACCGGACAACCACCACGACCACCTCATCGCCAATGCCTTCACACAGCAACCACCATCAACCACCAAGGCCGCCGCCATCAAACCCGCGAGCTCCTCCTTCATTCGCGAAATGGCCGCCGCTTTCGAAACCCTTTAATTCGGCCACCACAGCGCCTCAACCATGGCAGTTTCTCCCTCGCCGTCATCTCCTTCTTCATCGCGAAGCCGCCATCTGCGAGAGGCCACAATCCTCATCCTCGTCGCGACAACGCACATCACCATCTTCCTCGCTCTACCAAAATCGCGAGTTCATCTTCGCATCTCCACAGAAATCGCGAATCTCTAGCCGTCGCTCTACCACGAGTTTCACCGTGCCATCCACAACCGGACTACCATGGTAAACCCAAAAGCACACGCTCTTTTCTTCCTCGCCGCATCATCCACCTTCATCGCGCCTTTCCTCCATTGACGCAAGCTTTGCACAACCATCTTCATCTTCTCATCCAAACTCCGTGGACGCCGTGCCTCATTCTCGAACCTGCATAAAAACCAGACCTGCATTCAAAAAACCCAGAGACAGGAGCATAATCACCACCGCAGCGAAAGCATAGAGAAGAACGCGTTCTCGCGGAGGCACAAGCCCTTTCCCCAATTCTGAACCCTAATTTTGGGTAGGGAGGAGCTTGACACGTGTCGATCTCCCATTGGGCGCGTCCTCCTCTAGTCAAAGCCGGTCAATAAGCCCTCTCTGGTTAAAGTCTGCTCAACTGAGGGGCTTTCTTGCAATTTCAGAAACTCAAAAGGGACTAAAGTGTAGATAGAGACAATTTTAAGGTATTTGTGCAATTTTGGAAAGTCAGAAAAAGCAAAAAGATAAAATTCAGCTGTTGAATTAATTTAATTTGGGAATATCAACAGAAAATATCTTCCAAATAATGTTATAATTATCTAAATCTTTTAGTTATTTGGAAGATATAAGATAAAAGATTTTGTCAACTGAATACTCAGAGTCCAAGCCCAATCAAGCCCTATATAAAGAGATCCAGGGGACTTCACTTAATTCATTCTCTCATACTCCTCTCACTTTTCTTTCATCTTGTATTCAACTCCATTCATAGAGAGCTAAGCATCTAGGGCTATTCTGCTGTAATTCCATGACGGATTCTGAGGTTACGTTCAGTTAATGCAATTGTTTACTTTGGTTATTGATTTAAGTTGTTCTCTCTATGTCTTTCATCTCTCTATCTTGTTAAAAGCAAAGATTTTTGCATCATAATGTGTTTGAATCTACATGCATATTGATTATATGAGTTTTAGGGTTTCTAGGTTTAAATTGAGAATCTACTTTGATTTAATTTAGGAACTTTCATATGATTAAATGGTTTTTACTATCAATTGAGAATGTACTTTGATTGATTAGTAATAATTTCAACTATAATCAATTGAGAATTTACTTTGATTGATTTGCTTTTAATTTGGTTAGGAGATTTAAGAATAGACATGATTAAATACAATAGAATTTGATTGAGAATGTACTTTGGTTGAATTTATTGTGAATAATCTAGAAAGGTTTTGCATTTGATTGAGAATTTACTTTGGTTAAATGCATGATCGCCCTCGAATTAATTAAGAATGTACTTTAATTAATTTGAAACGTAAACAATAATCAATTGAACAATTATCCGTGAATAACCGATGATGAATCTATCTTGGAAAACTAGTGGAATTAGCCTATTTCATCGTAACTATTTTTAAGTTTCTTATTTGTTCTTTAAACATTCTCCAAACATTACTTTTATCCATAAGCATTGCATAACATTCGTAAGAGTCAGATATTCAAAAGCAATTCCATGTTCGTTGGGAGACGACTCAGGGTTACTTTAGCCCTATCTACCTTCTTGAATACTACTTGGCAATACTGAAGTTGCCTTGAAAAGTAGTATTAATTTGATAGCTTCAACGGCAGCGTATCAAATTTGGCGCCATTGCCGGGGAATACGGTTAGTATTTTGAATATTTTGATTCTTATTTTTACTTTTATTTTTATTTTTATTTTTTATTTTTATTTTTATTTTTTTTTATTATTATTTTTATTTAATGCACATACATTTAATTTAATTTGAGTTATTTTCTAGCATTTATTCATTCTTATTTTAGCAAAAATCTTTTTTCTTTTTTTATTAAGAATTTCTCTTGAGACATACTTGAGGCTAGTTTGAATACACTCTGGCTAGGAAAGACTTGGTACTTAAGTTGTCCGTTGTGACGCACCTCTCTTTCCCGGGAGTGGAGCCAACAAGTCTCTTTTATCTCTTATTTGAAATCTTTATCTAAAGCAAGAACAAAAGAAAAAGAGAAGTAACAGAGAAACAACTTCCAGCAGATTGCATTCAGGGGACTTCACTTAATTCATTCTCTCATACTCCTCTCACTTTTCTTTCATCTTATATTCAACTCCATTCATAGAGAGCTAAGCATCTAGGGCTATTCTACTGTAATTCCATGACGGATTCTGAGGTTACGTTCAGTTAATGCAATTGTTTACTTTGGTTATTGATTTAAGTTGTTCTCTCTATGTCTTTCATCTCTCTATCTTGTTAAAAGCAAAGATTTTTGCATCATAATGTGTTTGAATCTACATGCATATTGATTATATGAGTTTTAGGGTTTCTAGGTTTAAATTGAGAATCTACTTTGATTTAATTTAGGAACTTTCATATGATTAAATGGTTTTTACTATCAATTGAGAATGTACTTTGATTGATTAGTAATAATTTCAACTATAATCAATTGAGAATTTACTTTGATTGATTTGCTTTTAATTTGGTTAGGAGATTTAAGAATAGACATGATTAAACACAATAGAATTTGATTGAGAATGTACTTTGGTTGAATTTATTGTGAATAATCTAGAAAGGTTTTGCATTTGATTGAGAATTTACTTTGGTTAAATGCATGATCGCCCTCAAATTAATTAAGAATGTACTTTAATTAATTTGAAACTTAAACAATAATCAATTGAACAATTATCCGTGAATAACCGATGATGAATCTATCTTGGAAAACCAGTGGAATTAGCCTATTTCATCGTAACTGTTTTTAAGTTTCTTATTTGTTCTTTAAACATTCTCCAAACATTACTTTTATCCATAAGCATTGCATAACATTCGTAAGAGTCAGATATTCAAAAGCAATTCCATGTTCGTTGGGAGACGACTCAGGGTTACTTTAGCCCTATCTACCTTCTTGAATACTACTTGGCAATACTGAAGTTGCCTTGAAAAGTAGTATTAATTTGATAGCTTCAACGACAGCGTATCAAATTTGGCGCCATTGCCGGGGAATACGGTTAGTATTTTGAATATTTTGATTCTTATTTTTACTTTTAATTTTATTTTTATTTTTTATTTTTATTTTTATTTTATTTTTTTTTATTATTATTTTTATTTAACGCACATACATTTAATTTAATTTGAGTTATTTTCTAGCCTTTAGTCATTCTTATTTTAGCAAAAATCTTTTTTCTTTTTTTATTAAGAATTTCTCTTGAGACATACTTGAGGCTAGTTTGAATACACTCTGGCTTGGAAAGACTTGGTACTTAAGTTGTCCGTTGTGACGCACCTCTCTTTCCTTGGAGTGGACCCAACAAGTCTCTTTTATCTCTTATTTGAAATCTTTATCTAAAGCAAGAACAAAAGAAAAAGAGAAGTAACAGAGAAACAACTTCCAGCAGATTGCATAGTGCATGACCAGAGCTAACCCGGGAGAATTTTATCAAATTAACCCGGAAGTTAAAAGGAATTTGCGTAAGCTGTGAAGAAGATTGAAATTTGGGTGTTCTACTGAGGGAACACTTCCTACATCTGAAGTCATTCCACCTTCATTATCTCCAATCACAAAGATATCATCCAATCCTTTACCTGATCCTAACCCAAACAATATGGCAGAAAGAACCATCAGACAGTTAGCCACCTCCCATAATACAGCTATCCGAAGTAACATTGAATACCCTAATGAGGAGTGGGAGCTGAGACCTGACCTGTTAAATGCCTTACCAAAGTTCAATGGGTTATCAAGGGAGAATCCACACAAGCACTTGACACAATTTCACATGTTGTGTGAAAACTTTAGATCTCCTAGGATCACAATAGAGAGCCTTAAAATGAGAGCTTTTCCTTTTACTCTTCAAGGCGCAGCTCAAGATTGGTGGTATTATCTCTCTGCATGGATTACAAATTGGGAAACTATTGAAAGACTCTTTCTTGAGAAGTATTTTCCTGCATCCAGATTATCAGCTATCCGTAGAGAAATTCAAGATATAAGACAGAGAGATAGAGAGAATCTTAGTGAATATTGGGAAAGATTCAAGAAACTATGTTCTTCATGCCCTCAACTCCAAATGGAAGATTTTATTCTAAGCTTTTATGAAGGCTTAAGTCCTACTGATAGGTCATGGACAGATGTTGCAAGCGGAGGATCTTTCTTAGACAGGTCACCAGAAGATGGTATAGATCTAATAGAACGGAAGGCAGTAGACAATCAACAGTATGGCATAAGAGAAAATTCAGTGACTATGTTGAAGGGAGTGCATGAAATTGATAATGGTGTAGTTGATGGAAAGAGGATAGATGAAAGATTGAATAAGCTAGAAAGCAAACTCGACGAGATTGCAAGTTTGTTTAAAACCTCAACTCCACAAATTGCTAAGAAGTGTGGAATTTTCATTTCAACTAACCATTATACTGATAAATGTCCTAGCTTGGTGGAAACCATTGTGGAAAACCCATCTCAAGCTTTTGCTGCAAACATGATTGGAGGAAATAGACCATACCAAAATTATCATGATTCGTCCTCCAATAGATATCAACAGAACAGGCAACCTTATGTTCCACCTCAACAAGGGCAGCAATCTCAGTCTGAAATGTCAATGCAAGATTTCATGAAAACAATACTTGAGCAAAATTCAGAAATCAAGAAATCAATTGTAGAGTTGACTTAGAGGGTGGAAAAATTAGAGGCTAAGGAGTCAAATAAACTACCTGCACAAACAGTGGTCAACCCGCAAAATGTAAGTGCTATTACTTTGAGAACGGGTAAGCAAGTAGAAGGCCCTGAAGGAGCCCAAGAGGATGAAGATAAGGAGAAAAAAGGAGCACAAATTGATGACAATGGAGGACCAAGTGAACCATCACCTGAGACTACCACTAATAAATCCAGGTTAGTATCCTCTAACTCTTCTTCTAAAAATTCTTCTTCATCTTATTCTCCACCTCCTCCATATCCAAATCGGTTGAAGTCGAGAAACAAAAAAATGGAGGAATTAGACCAAGAGATTTTAAATATTTTCAAGAAGGTGGAGATCAATATTCCTTTGCTAGATGTTGTTAAGCAAATCCCTAAATATGCCAAGTTTTTGAAAGAAATTTGCACAAATAGAAGGCGTTTTAGGGATAATGAGGTTGTGAATTTGGGAAGAAATGTGTCAAGTTTGATTAAGAAGCATATTGAAACACCGTGAAAATGCAAGGATCCAGGTATGTTTTCTGTTCCATGTGTTATTGGAAATTCAAAGTTTGACAATGCCATGCTAGATTTAGGGGCTTCCATAAATGTAATGCCTTTATCGGTGTTTACTTCTCTATCTTTGGGACCTCTTAAGACTACTGGTGTGGTCATTCAACTGGCCAACCGTAGCACAGTTAACCCTGCAGGTGTGCTTGAGGACGTCCTTGTTCAAGTAGACAAGTTAATTTTTCCTGCAGATTTCTATATCTTTGACATGAAGGATGATGAAGGAATCAGTCCAACAACTATTATCTTGGGAAGACCTTTCATGATGACAGTACGAACCAAGATAGATGTGCATGCAGGATCATTGACAATGGAGATAGGAGACGAGAAGGTGCGGTTCAACGTGTTGGAAGTTGGGAAGCACCAGATTAAAGATCATTCTTTGTTTTGTATTGATTTATCAAGTGATGTTGTAAACAATTTTTCTTTTTCAAATATGTTGTCCCTAATTTTGGACGAAAAAGGAAACTGTAAAACAGGTGATATTGAGGACGCGGTATTAATAGATGATACCTAGTTGGCGTCCGAGTGTGATGTTGAGGTGGCTAAGATTACCTTAGGCAGTAAAATTTTGCCATCTGTGGTGCATCCACCCATTTTAGAGTTGAAACCTTTACCATCCCATTTGAAATATGCTTATCTTGAGAGGGATGGGAAAGTCCCTGTTATTATATCTGCATTGCTTACTGATGAGCAGGAAAAACAACTATTACAGGTTATCAGAGACCACAAAAAAGCAATAGGCTGGACTTTAGCAGATATTCCTGGTATTAGCCCTTCTTTTTGCATGCATATAATACATTTGGAGGAGGATGCTAAACCAGTGAGACAACCTCAAGGAAGACTGAATCCTCAACTGATGGGGGTTGTAAAGAAAAAGGACACAAAGTTGCTACAAACAGGTCTTATATATTCAAATTCTAACAGCACTTGGGTAGGCCTTATACATGTGGTTCCCGAGAAATATGGAATCACAATGGTCAAGAACGAGAAGGACAAGTTGACTCCTATTCAAGACAGAGGTGGGTCACATAATGTAGTAGTTGACCAACTTAGTAGAATTGAAAAGGGAAAAGATAACATTCCTATCCAGGATGACTTTTCCAATGAAGTCCTACTAGCATTCCTTCCACCATGAAGGAGGTAAGTTCCCTCATACTTTTTCTTTGCATTTTATATATAAGGCATACATTGAGGACAATGCATAGTTTAAGTGTGGGGGTGTGGGGAAACAATTAATTTTGTTCCCTATTTTGTTTGTCTATTTTGTTTGTTTTTAATAAATATTTGCATTGGATTTGAGAGTTTGAATCAGTAACTGGAATGATCATGAATTCAAGAGGAAAAAAAATGAGTCATGTTGATATGAGTGGATTGCTTCTATGATTTGCTGATTGAGTTGACTTGAGAATTTCCTGATTAAATCTTTTGTGAAAGAAATTTGAACCATGTGAGTTTTGAACTTAATGTTAAGGATGGACCACCATGTGCCATACCTATTTTTCTTGTGTGAATTGCCCATGTTGTTGATACTCTAATAGTTAGCTTGATTCTGTGTTGTGCAACTAAGGAGAATATGCATGATTTGATATGATTGAGGCATTTCTTGTTTTATCTACTTGGCCAAATAAACTTGTCCTAACATTAATCCATTGGAACCCTCTTTGAGCCTTAAGCCTATTTTTTCTTGTTCCTAGTCATTGTCAAATGAAAAAAGAAGAAGAATCATATGTTCCTTACCTTAGGAAAGAAGAAGGAGTAATGGATTCTGTTAGAAGTAAAGTGATGAATAAGTGTGTGGGTGAGTATCTCACCCACAAAACAATTAAAAGGGTAAAAAGGAAGATGAAAAATTGAAGTTTAAAAAAAAAGGAAAAGAAGAATAAAGAAAAGTAAATCTTCCTTAAAAGAGCAAGAAATAGATTTGTTTTTGAAATCAAATATCATTATTCTTTCTATGTCAATTTCAAAAGCTCAGAAATCCCAAGTAAAATTCCCACCTTTGCCTTGGCCTCAATACAACCTTTCAAAAGTCCGCATGATCAGTAATTGCATGTTTACTGAAGTATGTGAATGTTAGAGTCTTGCTAAATATCAAGGGTGTCTACTTACATGGGTATTTTGAGTGTAAACACAAGCCAAAAACACTTGAGAGAATTGGAGAGAAATAGATACATGTTAACTTGAGTGTTGTCTTTCATATTTTATTTTCTTGGGAATTCAAAAAGGTTAACTCATGTGTGAAGAATAACGTGATTCCATTTGCATGTCCATGACAAAGTAATGCCTAAATGATTGATTTATGTCTAGTGCTACTCCTTCTTTTGATCCAAATGCAAATATGAAATAAAATGATTCAGAACAAAGTCTTGGAATTAATCAATTTTGCCCAGGAGTGCAAAAGGATAAGCGTGGGGGTGTGATGAGTGCCTATTTATGCCCACATTTATGCTTTAAAATTCAAATTTTTGATAGAATAATTGTGCTTAAATGATTGATTTTAAGTGAATTTGTGATGATTGGAATTGTTGGGTTTGGGAATTAAAGAGACGTAAAAAGGGAGTTTTAGCGCATAAATTATTCTTGGATGTTCTAATATTTATTTGTGCAGCTGAGAATATAAGTTCTATTGGTCCAAATGGCAATTCAAGGCCCGAAATCAGATTTTATTTGGAAAATAATGTACAGATGGGCCAAATAGACAACTTTTACCCTTGCACCTCCCAATTTTCCTACATACACCCCTCTTCTCTTAAACAGGCCCAATACTAAGCCAAACAGTAACCCTATTCTAAATACACCTCCGAAATTTCCCTACCCATACCCCTCCTAAGCTAGACTCCACCAGATCATAACACGTGTTCAAATCCTCCCCACACAGATCTAGCCAACCATGTGCCGCCACCTCAGCCCTAACCCATGAGCATCATCTTTCACCTTCTCCACAGAAACCCTAGCCGCCAATGCCATCAACTGCTGCCGCAAGCCCCAACACCGCTCCGTCACTAGACAGCCACCACGACCACCTCATCGCCAACGTCGTCGCACAGCAACCACCGTCAACCACGAAGGCCGCCGCCGTCAAACCCGCGAGCTCCTCCTTCATTCGCGCAATGGCCGTCGCTTTTGAAACCCTTTAATCTGGCCACCACAGCGCCTCAACCATGGCAGTTTCTCCCTCGTCGTCATCTCCTTCTTCGTCGCGAAGCTGCCATCTGCGAGAGGCCACCATCCTCATCCTCGTCGCGACAACGCACATCACCATCTTCCTCGCTCTACCAAAATCGCGAGTTCGTCTTCGCATCTCCACAGAAATCGCGAATCTCTAGCCGTCGCTCTACCACGAGTTTCACCGTGCCATCCACAACCGGACTACCATGGTAAACCCAAAAGCACACGCTCTTTTCTTCCTCGCCGCATCATCCACCTTCATCGCGCCTTTCCTCCATTGACGCAAGCTTTGCACAACCATCTTCATCTTCTCATCCAAACTCCGTGGACGTCGTGCCTCATTCTCGAACCTGCATAAAAACCAGACCTGCATTCAGAAAACCCAGAGACAGGAGCATCATCACCACCGCAGCGAAAGCGTAGAGAAGAACGCGTTCTTGCGGCGGCACAGGCCCTTTCCCCAATTCTGAACCCTAATTTTGGGTAGGGAGGAGCCTGACACGTGTCAATCTCCCATTGGGCGCGTCCTCCTCTGGTCAAAGCTGGTCAATAAGCCCTCTCTGGTCAAAGTCTGGTCAATTGAGGGGCTTTCTTGCAATTTCAGAAACTCAAAAGGGACTAAAGTGCAGATAGAGACAAGGGTATTTGTGCAATTTTGGAAAGTCAGAAAAAGCTAAAAGATAAAATTCAGTTGTTAAATTAATTTAATTTGGGAATATCAACAGAAAATATCTTCCAAATAATGTTATAATTATCTAAATCTTTTAGTTATTTGAAAGATATAAGATAAAAGATTTTGTCAACTGAATACTCAGATTCCAAGCCCAATCAAGCCCTATATAAAGAGTTCCAAGGGACTTCACTTAATTCATTCTCTCATACTCCTCTCAATTTTGTTTCATCTTGTATTCAACTCCATTCATGGAGAGCTAAGCATCTAGGGCTATTCTGCTGTAATTCCATGACAGATTCTGAGGTTACGTTCAGTTAATGCAATGGTTTACTTTGGTTATTGATTTAAGTTGTTCTCTCTATGTCTTTCATCTCTCTATCTTGTTAAAAGCAAAGATTTTTGCATCATAATGTGTTTGAATCTACATGCATATTGATTATATGAGTTTTAGGGTTTCTAGGTTTAAATTGAGAATCTACTTTGATTTAATTTAGGAACTTTCATATGATTAAATGGTTTTTACTATCATTTGAGAATGTACCTTGATTGATTAGTAATAATTTCAACTATAATCAATTGAGAATTTACTTTGATTGATTTGCTTTTAATTTGGTTAGGAGATTTAAGAATAGACATGATTAAACACAATAGAATTTCATTGAGAATGTACTTTGGTTGAATTTATTGTGAATAATCTAGAAAGGTTTTGCATTTGATTGAGAATTTACTTTGGTTAAATGCATGATCGCCCTCGAATTAATTAAGAATGTACTTTAATTAATTTGAAACTTAAACAATAATCAATTGAACAATTATCCGTGAATAACCGATGATGAATCTATCTTGGAAAACCAGTGGAATTAGCCTATTTCATCGTAACTGTTTTTAAGTTTCTTATTTGTTCTTTAAACATTCTCCAAACATTACTTTTATCCATAAGCATTGCATAGCATTCGTAAGAGTCAGATATTCAAAAGCAATTCCGTGTTCGTTGGGAGACGACACAGGGTTACTTTAGCCCTATCTACCTTCTTGAATACTATTTGGCAATACTGAAGTTGCCTTGAAAAGTAGTATTAATTTGATAGCTTCAACGACAGCGTATCAGAAGTAAAGAAGGATAGAGATGAAATCAGAAAAGAACTCAAAAAGTGCAAAAGAAGAGAAGCCGCAAGTACCGCTCCGTGCCAATTTACCGCTGAGCGGCACGCAGGAACACCCGTGGGCTCCGCTGAGGGGTGAAAGTGCAGCTGAGGGGAGAATTGACTACGCGCTGGTACCGTTGAGCGGCAGTTTACCGCTGAGCGGTGGTCTTTTTGGGCTTAGGCCCACTTTTTTGTAATATTTCGAATAATATATAAGCTTTAGGACGTCCTAGGGTTTGTATCTTTGGCTGGAGAAGAAGCAAACACTCACTTTTCCACCCCTTGGAGGAAGATCTTGGATGCTCAGGCTACCTAATAATCTTTCTAGGGTTCTATCTTTCATTCTTTCATTATTCTTCATCTAGTTTCACCATGAATTTGGTGAACTAAACCTTTTAAACATCTTATTTGAGATACATGCTTTCTTTCATCATTAGTTAGGGTTTTTCCTCTTTGCTCAAAGCATGCATTGTTTAACTCATTCGATGTCATGATTATTGATTTTGTCGATATGGGAACGTACGGGGAAATCTAGATCCAGGGAAATTCTCCCAATAGCATGTTGCCTAGACATAGGAATATGAGGGTTGGTTGCCTTTAAGCTTCTGTGCTTCATAATTAATTATTAGCGATGCTAGGAATTGTATGAACTCGTAATTAAGGATAAGCCTTCTTGCAAGGTGATTTAGAGAGTGGCATTAACATTGATGAAAAGAATGATGAATTCCTAAAAGTATATGAGAGTGGATAAGATGAAATTGATTACCCCAACAACATACTCATCCATCTAATTCATTCAAGTGTTTGTGTTCATCTTTTCCATTAATCAAAACTCATGCATACATGTTTACTTATTGTCTTTTGCATTTGAAACCTCAAGAATTTATTCACAAGTCTTAAATAATCAACAAATCATATAACTAACTAGGCCGTGCGTCCTTTTGGAGAACGATACTTGGTCTTACCGAGTTTATTACTTGATACGATTCGGTCACACTTACTGAGGGTTAAACAAGTTTTTGGCGCCGTTTTTCGGTGTTCATAAATTGTCATCAACCCCAAAATTCTTCTCAGGCTTATCCTTTAAATCCTTAGCCATTTGGCCACTCTGGATCTCCATATTTCTAATTGCAGCTTCATTATTATTATGGTTGGAGATGGTCACCTGAATAAATTGTTGAAGAGTTTCTTCAAGCTTTGTTGATTTCTCATTTAATGCAGATATTTGTTGCCAAATTGATTGTTGCTGTTGTGGTCTATTGAATTGTCCTGCTTGTCCAGCTTGTCCATTTTGACCTTGACCCATGCTTGGGTGTGATTTCCACCCATGGTTGTAGTTCCCTTGACGGTATGGAAATTTATTTTCCATGAAATTGACATCTTCTAAAGCCTCCACTAGAAAAGCGCATTGACCACAAACTTGTTGTTGAACCTGTTCAACATTCTTTAGCTCTTTTGGCAACTGAGCAAGTGTCTTTGTCAAATTCTCCAACTGTTGAGTTATGATTTTGTTCTGTGCAAGCAAGGCGTCTCTTGAGATTGCCATTGTAGAACTCCCTTTTGTATAATAATCCCTATACCGAAAGTCTTCTTGGAAAAGGGTATCTAGGTAAGCAAGTTCCATTAAGATACGTCGGTTGAAAAGGGTTACTTGTGATTGTGCTTAGTGGGGAATGTTTCCACTGGAGGGGGAGTGTACCTCCGTGAAATGGACTCATCCTTGAGGGGGAGATTGTTGGGAATCCAAGTGTGAGTCTAAGTCCCACATTGGATAGAAATGAGAAAGTAAATCAGTATATAAAGATGAAAGACCCATTAACCCATTGCCTTAAGGTTTTGGGTAAAGAGTGGTGTCAATCCCTTATATAATTGGCTCAGATGTTATTGGTGTTTGTGTAACCCACATGAAACCTCCTTCCCGATAGACCCATCAATTATGGGAGGGATCATCTAAGTTGATGAACCTTCCTTACCCAAAATTTTAATTTAATGAAGTTATGGGAGGGATCATCTAGGATGATGAAGCTTTCACACCCATGTTTAACTAGAGTAAAGATTTGTGAGCAGAATGATTATAACATAATTACATGAAACATAGAGATAAAATCTTGTGTTATTAAATAAATGTCTTATTAAAACCTCCTTAGGGCCAATTTACTCCTTTGTCAACTACTTCTCAAATACGAAAAGGTTCTTCTCCCAAAAACTTCACATCATATTTACTACATCATTTATCATTCTTTATACTAATTCTCCTAATATTTAGGTTACACCACTAATTCTCCTAATATTAAGGTTTCACCTTAGTATTATATCACCTACATGATATTTCAATCTTCTTCTTATTCAATAAATTATGAGATTAAATTTTATTTATTTTCAATATTGAAATTAATTTTTTTAAGGAAGTATATAAAGAAGGATAGAAAAGGTAACATAGAATCATCTCTATATTTAAAATTATGATTTGAAAATATTATTGGAAACTACAATTTTTACTATCTATCCATCTATTTGTATTTATTTTCATAATTGTATACCTATTAATAAATAAGAGAAATTACACTATAAATATCATGTTTTCTTTACTAGAATATGCATAATGAAACAAATTTTAATATTTAAAAAGATTTAAAATTAACCTCTTACAATATAGATTATACTTTTTAATTATATTAGAATCTATCTATTATGATTTTTCAAAATGAAAAGTTTAAAACATTAGAAATATTAGAATCTTCCACCGCCTCTACCTCTACCACTAGCTGCCGCCGTTGGCTACCATCGCTGTCTCCACCACTAGGCTTCGCCGCTTCCTCCACTAGTGGCGACCATCGTAAGAAATTTTATCCTAATGTTCCTTTTTCTTCCTCGCGTAACCACTCTCTCTTTCAGGCAAAGTTGTTGTTTTGTAGCCTCCATTTCTCTTGCACGAGTGTTTGGTGTGGTCTCCATCTTCGTTGGTTCCATTTCTGTCGCGCGAACGTTGCTCCCTTAATTTCTCTCGCATGAACATTGTTCATTGTCGCCACCTACCATTCGTCGCTGCCATTGGTTGTTCGTCGCCTCCTTTGACCGTTCGTCACTGCCTTCGGTCGTTCGCTGCCGCCTTCATCCGTTTCTTTGTCGCCTCCATTTTCCATTGCAGATAAAAAAATTACTTTGAATAGGCAAAAGACCCCATTTTCTGAAGAAAAAAAAAGCCCCTACATATTGCCTCGGTTTTGTACCAACCGAGGCAAAAAGCCCCTACATAATGCCTCGGTTCTGAACTGAGGCAAAAAGGCTACCCTTTTTTGCTTCGCCTGTATATACCTCAGTTCATGAACCACTGCGTATAACCGAAAATAACCGGTGTCGTTTCCCTTTACTGCATTAGTGATTCAATCTAAAGTAAGTCTCTCCTCCATAAAAAATAAATATACCACTTTTATCATTTTTATTTAAATAAGTAAGTTTAAATATAAGCAGGTTTAATAAAATATGTTTCTTCTGTTAGAAAATTATCATATACTTCACCTTTTTAATATATTTATAGATTTATAAACTTTAGGGACATTAAAAATTGTATTTAGAGTACTGTACCTAAGAATATTAATCATCTATTTGAATTCTATAAGAAGACGTAGTTGTTACTTGATATTTGTACATTTGCAAAATAACTATTGACAATGCATCAGGTTATTTAGCTTTTCAATGAATATTGATTTTTTTGAAAACTTTTGTTTTCCTCTTTTATAAACCAATGAGTTGCTGGGATATAAATGAGTAAATAAGGTAAATAACTAACGTATGCTTTAATATATTATGCCATGAATAAGAAATATTTTGGTTTAATGTATTCGGAGGTCCCTATTCCTGCGGATTTGTATCAATTGGGTCATACTATTTTGGAAGTGCTTAATTGGGTCCCTAATTTGAGAAAATTGAGTCAATAATACCCTTTCTGTTAAATGCAATGGACGGCGTTAACTTTTTAAACAGGTGGGATGCTGAGGCATCCTTTTATTTCCAGGTGGCACAGTTTGAGCTTAATACATGGATTTTATATCATTTTAAAGAATTCGTAAGAAGTTGGATTTATTTAATCCCTCAATTTGAAGGTCAAAATCCCTAAATTAAAAGGGTGTGTTAGGAGGTCGACCTTGTAGTTCTGCGACGCAGGTGGGTGTAGTGGTGTTGGAGCTAATGCTTGTTCTTGTTCGAAGACAATGTCGAAGGAGCACTCTTGCTATTCATCGAGTTGCAGTGTCAGGCGGAAGGAAAATGGTACGTCTTCACCGATCTGCCACTGTGGTAAGAGATCTGTGGTGAGAACTGCCAAAACTATGAAGAATCGGGGCAAACAATTTTGGGGATGCTCCAAGTATAAGGTATGTTAGATTCAACCTAATTAAGTTGAGGTATTGTTTCTGAGAACACGACATTGTTCAATGGTGGTGAAGACAGTGGTACTCCCTAATTAAGTTGAATGTTGTCTTTATAGTACGGTGGTGAAGACGGTGGTTGCAACTTCTTCAAATGGTGCAATGATATTGGGTTTGACGAAAGGGGTAACTACTTCAACAGTGAAGGAAACAAAGAAACTTTGGTGAACAGTGAAGACATGGATAGTACTAGGAAAATTATAGTGAATTTACAAAAATCAGTGTTCATTGTTCAAAAGTGGATGAAGGTGTTCATGTTGTTGGTTTCTGTTTTATGTGTAATAGTGATAATTTTAGTTTCAATGTTGATGAGGAAGGGATGATTTCTTGTAACTTTATTGTAGGTTGGTTCTGTTGTAATGAAATGAATGAAATGAAGAGTTGTTTCGTAATTAATGGAGTTGTGCTTATAGAATCTGATATGTGTTCATCAGTAAGCATGGGATGATTGTAATTTGACTTGAATATAAAGAATTGGTTTACATAGAATTGAGTTACATAATTAGTATAGTAATGCACATAATTTGTTAAGGCAAGGAAGAAAACATTGTAGTGTTCAGCTTGATACTTCTGTTTGATATAACTTATCAAACCTTAAGTCTACTCAGTCCTGTTTTATATAACTTGATATTTTATCCTTATCAAACCTTAAGTGGTATGAATCATTCCATAAAAGCAAAGATAACATTCCATAAAAGCAAATATAAACATCAGAATTGGTTACAGCACTGAGATAAACATCAAAATTGGTTAAAAAAAGATGTGCTGAAATTGTGACATCAGAATTGGGTCAACATCATAATTGGTTCAACATCAGAAATGTTTACATCATTAAAAGGTTAAAAAAAGATATTCTGAAATTGTGACATCAAATTTAGTTCAACATCAGAATTGTTTACATCATTAAAAGGTAAAAAAAAGATGTGCTGAAATTGTCACAGGTAAACATCATAATTGGTTACAACACTGAGATATACATTAAAATTCCCTTCTTATGCTTCAGGCTCATTTGATGATGGTATGTTTGGTTCATTTGCTGGGTTGCTTTGTTGTGTTTGGTCAGGGTTCACATCACAATCTTGGGTTGATTTCTGGCAAGAAGTTCTTTTGTGACCCAGCTCCCTACAAATGCCACATCTTTTATGTATACCACCATTCCTCATTCTTGTGTCGTCCCTGACTAACTCCCATTCCTGCAACCTTCTTTTCTTCTTCGGCCTCCCTAGCAATATTCTCTTTTTTGGAGGGAACACATCATTATATGGGGTAATCTGCCACATGTTCTCACCATTAATTGGATACACAATGGAAGAGTACATTTCTTCATATGTTGACTTCCTAAAACAAACAGGGATGAAGTCCTCTACATCTAAATTCAGAAACTTCATAGCAGCCAACGCATGACAACATGGAATGCCCGAGATAGCCCATTTCCTGCATGTGCATTCATATTTGTCTATATCAACTACAAACGTGTCCCCAGCTTGGGACACATGACGGACTTCAAACAGCTTCAGTGCTGACCAACTGGAAAAAAAAGTTAATATTCAGAACCTTCCCATTTGTTTAAGTGTTGAACACATGATAAATGTTAATAAATTAAGCTTACCTAGGAATCCAAAATTTAGTTATCTGGGACTCCTTATTAACTCTACTCTTGATTTTAGGACAAATCAACCCAGACAATGATTCACTTTTTGTTCGGTTTGTTGCCCATCTGTTCATCAAGTAAAGGCGGATCTCCTCCAACATTGTTATGATTGGCTTTGACCTTGTATGCACCAAAACACTGTTGAATGCCTCTGACATGTTGTTTACCAAAGTATCACACTTAGAAGTGGTGGTAAACCTTGATCGTGACCAGTATCTACATTGCAAGAGATTATGAAATATTACTATCACATTCTGGCACTTGCACAAGTATGAATTGAATCACAAACACATTTATTGAAGAACATACCTAGGAGGAATTTTTATTAGGTATTTGAAAGCCTCAATGTTGACTTCTTTTAATTTTTTCATTTCGGTTTCCCAGGCTTGTGGATGGGTTGTTGTAGCTACCTTCCACATCAACCGCTTTAGCTGCTTTCCAGGGAATTTTTTCCTAAAATTTGCGTAAAGGTGCCTAACACAAAAGCCTTGATCAACTCCAGGGACCACTTCTTGAATAGCTTGCATTAAGCCCTGTAATTTGAAAATTGTCAGTGTTGTTAAAGGTCTGATATCAATAACAATGAAAATGAACATACTTTTTTAGGAAAAAAGGGCATGTGAATAACCTTTTGTTGATCTGATATGAATGTCAATGATGCATGTACTGGCTCCCCACCAACGTCTTCAACCAGAAGTTCCAGAAACCATTTCCACGTGTCCTTGTTCTCTACTTCCACAATGGCATATGCTAGAGGTAGCATCTGGTCATTTGCGTCTCTTCCAACAGCAGTTAGCAATTCCCCACCATATTTACCTTTTAAAAAAGCACCATCTAGCCCTATAATTGGCCTGCAGGACACAAAACTATCCTTGGAGGCCTTTAGACAAACATAGAACCTCTTGAAAATATGTCCACCAACATTCTCTTCCACTTGCACCTTCACTGTGGATCCAGGATTATGAGTTAGGAGCTCATTCGCGTAATCATATATCCTTTTATATTGCTCTTTGAAAGACCCATCTACATGGTCTGAAGCAATGGCCTTTGCCCTATAAGCCATGGATCTAGATGCACCTACATTCCACTTTCTACTTATCTTGTCACGAATTTCCACTCCCTTGACTTTGGGATTTTCTCTCACAGTTTTCTCCAACCTCTTACTCAGCCATTTTGAATTAAGTAATTTGACTTTGTGCTCTCTACTACAACTGTGGTTGTCAACAATAGTCCTTAATTGCCACGTTCGTACTGCATTCATATAAGCACAGTATGCCATCCAGGGGCAGTTTCCTTTACCACCCATACATTTGACCTTAATTCTCTTCTTATCATTTTTAACATATGTTAGATTTCTTCCATTTTCTACTACATACATTTTGATGGCATCCATAATATCTTGCTTGTCAACAAAATAAGTCCCCAAATCCCACTTGTAATCCACCATTGTTTTAGGCATACTAAATCTTACAAACTTTCCATAACTGTCTTCTTCATCATCTTCTCCATGACTTTCTCCTCCACTAAGCAATTCTTCTGATTCCCAATTATCATCGGACAAACCTCTATCATTGTCAATATTTATACCATCATCAACATCACTATCGGACATGTGAGTCCATGATGGTCCATCATCTTGCACATCAACTTCGATTTCACCAAACTAATTCCCAACTCCATGTTCTACCTCTTCTTGTATATCACAGTCAACTAGGTCTTCCATACAGTCATCATTAACATCCACATTGCAATCAACATTGGCATCCTCACCACTAGAACTCCAGCCACGAACATCAACATCATCTCCTTCAGATTGACCCACATCACATTCAACTTCAATTTGACCTTCTACAACATCATCTCCCTCACATCTTTGTTGACACTCACCATCACCTTCCTCTTGACACTCACCATGACCTTGTTCACACTCATCATCACCTTCCTCTTGACACTCACCATGACCTTGTTCACACTCACCTTCACCTTCCTCTTGACACTCACCGTGACCTTGTTCACACTCATCATCATGTTCCTCTTGACACTCATCGTGATCTTATTCACACTCACCATCACCTTCCTCTTGACATTCACCATGACCTTGTTCACACTCACCATCACCTTCGTCTTGACACTCACCGTGACCTTGTTCACACTCACCATCACCTTCCTCTTGACACTCACCATGACCTTGTTCACACTCACCATCACCACTATCATGCATCACAGGTTGAACTTCTTCTTCACCTATATTATGAGGAACATTTTCTAACAAGTGCATGATCTCAGGTTCAGACACTGTGTGAACAACAAATAGATTAAGTTAATCATGTGCATGACTCCTTTATCATCACACAAAGGCTCTAACCTATTATCTAACACAGAACCCCCCCTACACAATACCACAACTCCTTAAACCCATCATATCCAAGTCCTTTTACTACACTAACTACAATGAAGTAGCTCCACATGTCTGGGTCAAAAGACAGAGTTGTACTTTCCCCCTCATACTTAAGTGGCCCATCATTTATGAAATGACCTCCATGGTGGAAAACAACTTCAAAATGATCCTCCATGTACAACACTATAATAGTATATATCCTATAAAATAATAAGAGGGCCAACGACAACAAAAATTATACAAAATTAGAACCAGGACAAGGAAACATGGGGACCAACGACAACATAACTTAAACAAAATAAAAAGCACAAGAAACAAACATGGGGACCACATTGCAACAACAATATAAAGCACAACAACAATTAAACATGAGGGACCACACTAGCACACCACTTCAAACATGGGGGACCACGAATGAGCATGCATCATTGTCCAAAATATACAAACAATTAAACATTTACTAATATGAACACGTGCTACACCTCCAACTACCTTCGCGAAACTCTTCCACGTGATTCACCGCCAACAATTAGTTGCTTCCACGGAAAACCACCGATAGATGACTACAATTTCATACAACGAAAGGTTATGTATAGGTAATTTCTCACCTAAGCGCAATGTTCCCCAAATCCCAGCACAAGGACGAACCCACCCACAAACCTTACTTTCCCCAATTTCTCACACAAAATATCTGACCCCAAAATAAGAAACATTGGTTTAATAAGTTTTAATTATATTTCCAAAATACATTTGACCCTAATTCTGCTTTTATTATATTTTACAATTTAAAATGATATAAAATCCACGTATTAAGCTCAAACTGTGCCACCTGGAAATAAAAGGATGCCTCAGCATGCCACATGTTTAAAATGTTAACGTCGTCCATTGCATTTAACGAAAAGGGTATTATTGACTCAATTTTGTCAAATTAGAGACCCAATTGAGCACTTCCAAAATAGGAGGACCCAATTGATACGAATCCGCAAATATAGGGACCTTCGAATACATTAAACCAAATATTTTTCACCATATGATGACAAATTATTAAAAAATTTAATATGAGAATTAAATATAATATATATAAATATTTTTTTCTGTTTCGCATTATTCATGTATTATAATGTTAAACTATAAAAAATTATTATATAATTAATAAAATAGAACCATCGACCAAACAAAGAAAATAAAAGTTTTCATAATAGTTATACAAAAATAATTATAAATAAAATAAGTTTGTGATTTTATTATAAGACGCTGATAGAAAATTTCATTTTTCTACTTGCTAACTTAATTTAATTTTTTTTCTTTATTACAGCAACCTTGCATAATAGCTTAATTAAATTAATATATTAGAGTTTTAATTTAAAATAATTTTATTCAACTTTTTATGCGTATATGTATTCACAACAATTGATATAAGTACATACGTCTAACCAATTAATATGTGAAGGATATAATAATATTTTTGAGTCACTTTATAGAAAATCATTATTTGGTAGGATACATGATTGCATATATGTATGAATTGTATGTGTAAATATCGCATAAAAAGAGCTTCTGAACAGAAGAAGAAACATCGCCCTTTAGTAAGTGATATCTTTGTTATTGCTTCTTTTCTTTCATACCATTTATAAATTTATCAATCGCTGACTACTCTTCTTCAACAAATAGATGGATTAGAAACTACTATAAATATATTTTTAATAAATTATGAAATAGTTTCTTAATAATTAAAAAAACTATAATCTATCAGACAATATTTTCTAAATTTCATTTTTCTACTTGCTAACTTAATTTAATTTTTGTATTGATACTGTGACATCCCAAAAATACAGTATTAAACCATAAAATCAGAAAATCACATTTAATAATAATTCAATACAGTTTTCCAACTAAAAACAAAAAAAAGAAGAAAAAAAAAGAAATGAACGAGCGCTCAAGGACGAACGTCCTTGAGTACAGTCTTACATAAAAGAACGGACGCGCAACACCGCACGTCTTCAACAAGAATTACCAGATAAAGCCGAACGTAAACGGAAATTGACCGAACGGTTTACACACGAAAATACCGAACGGTCGAACATACAGAAACTAAAGGAAAGAGGTGGTCGAACGACCACTTCAATAAACACTTAAACTTCTGGCCGAGCGTCTCACTGCTCGGTCTTCACTTCAACTTCAATCAGGTTCTCTTCGTTCAGCACCTCTTCCAAACGCTCGTCTCCATCTGCTCACATCCACACGGATGATCATTGCAATGACAAGACAGACGTACAAGGACAATGGACAACACAAGGAAAACGAAAGGGTAAGCTTACTTAATTTAACTCATGCATCAACATACAATTTCAAATAAACAATTCATCACACATCAACACAATTTAACGTACGTTCAAGATAAGACTCAACACTAGACCGACCGTCCGGACTGTATGAATTCTGCGTAGTTACAGGCGTTCGCGCACCCGGGTGGTGTGGTAACTGGCATCCTCATCAGCTGCCACCCGAGGTTAGTACGTCCGTCCAAAGTACCTCTAAGGACGACGACCTCCTGCCGTTCCCACGCATGACGTGCGCCCTCTACTTGAGAACGAGCACTCACGGAACATCAGGATCGAACAACCAGCATTAACTTCCCACAGTCATACATTTACAAATTCTCAAATTCTCAATCAGGAGTCGTCCCAACCCGGAACGCTCGTTCAACATCACAACTTTCTTTCCATCTCATATACTGTTCATCATTTATTATTCATCATTCCATAATCATTTTCATCATTTATAAGGATGACCATCAAAAACCGAACGTCCTGCCCTCACCAAGAAAACGAGGACGAACCATGCTGACTGGACCAAAAGGACGATCGTTAAGAATTAGAAAACGAACGATCACCATTTTGAGCGAGCGCTCAATCTGAGACGAAGCCCCTGTTTAGAACGAACGTTCGGTATGAGACCGAACACCAATTTCGAACGAACGTTCGGTATGAGACCGAACACCAAATTCGAACGAGCGTTCGGTATGAGACCGAACACCAAATTCGAACGAGCGCTCAACATAAAACCGAGCACACTAAAGGAAGAACGCTTAGTTCGGAACCGAGCACCAGTAGGACGAACGCTTAGTGTGAAACCGAGCGCTAGTAGCCTTAAAATAATAGACTTTGATTTCGAAGAAGTGTTTACGAACGGTAAAATACACTATTACATATATGCATACAACAGAAGGGAGTTTATCAAAGAATACCAAACACAGTACTTGACCGAACGCTCAAGCAAAGAATTTTAGTGTGAGGACGCTCGTCCTCGACCAGGATTCTACCCAGATGACAGAATCCCATTTCCATGATTTTTGCCAACAAAACCGAACGGTCAATGACCGTTCAGTAGCGAACGCATACTATCAAAGGGAAAATTTTCTCATTTCATACCATATATCTTCCAGTTCATTTTTCATCCAAATCTCATAATTTCATACGTTCATATTAACGTCAACTTCCATATTTCATACAGGCCAATCTCATGCAAATTCATATATCTCACTTCACCCAAAAATAACGAATGTTCATGTAATCAAAATCACAACAACGTCATGCATTATATTCATACTGTTAACAACGAACGTTCATGAAACATTCACATCATTCAGCATATCTCAACATCATGCAGGGAATTAACGGACGTTCACACATACAACATCAAACCAAGTTAAATTAATTAAGCTTCCCTTACCTGGAAATGACCGAACGTCCACTGGCGCACCACACTCTTCTCCACTACGTTTCTCTTTCCCACGCTCGTAAACGCTCGTTAACCAAACTACAATGAACGAGCCCCAACCAAATCAGATCTAATCAATTCTACGAAGGGTAACGTACGTACACAAAACTGGTTTCGTATACCAGTAAGACGAACGACCGAGAGGGAGAACGAACTTACCAGTTCAGTTTCTCCAGACGAACGTTTCCTCTGAAATCTTTGACGCCGAGCGTCCCTCAACGGTGCAGGAATGCTAAACGGAGGAGGATAACGGTGGTTCTTAGAGAGAAGGTGCAGAGGAAAATGAAGAGAGAAGGTTCAGAGATCCAGGAAAGAGGGTGAAGAGGGAGAATACTCAGAATTAAAACTGAGAGGCGCGTGTAAAGGGGGTGGGAATATTCCCGCCCCACTCAGCAGGATGCATGTTTCCACTCGGCCAGCGCACTGACAGCTCCTACCGGACGGTCGTCCTCTCTCTGGCGGACACGTGTATTCCATTTCTGAAATCTGACTCATGCTGGACGGACGTCCATTTGCAGGCGGACACGTGTATCTCACTAACGCTTTCCACTACCGGTTCTGACTCAGCTCCACGTTCGACAGTCGGCGTCCGTTAGTGGATGTCGGGCGCCGCTATCATCCATGTGCGCTGTGAGGTGGCGCGCTCGCCGCTTGCCACGTGGACTCCACCGACGCTCGTCAATTAAAATTTTTTTTTTTTTTTCCAAACCTTACATTCTCCCCAACTATAAAAATTTTCGTCCTCAAAAATTAGGACTGAGACTCGAACAAATGGGGATACAAGTCTTTCATGGCACTCTCTACTTCCCATGTAGAGTCACCTGTCTTCTCGTCCCAGACGACTTTCACCAATCTGACTGCTTTCCTCTTGTAGTACTTGGTGTTGCTATCTTCAATGCGTACCGGCTGCATCTCCAGTTTATGATCTTGATGAAGACGAATATCTTCTAACTCCAATATGTGAGAAGGGTCGGCTACGTACTTCCGGAGTTGAGAAACATGAAAGACTGGATGTAAGTTGGATAACTGAGGCGGCAAGGACAACTCGTACGCAACTGGCCCGATCTTCCTCAAGATTTGATAAGGTCCGATGAACTTGGGAGACAACTTCTTGGGTCGAATGGCTCTCCCAACTCCCGTGGTCGGATGCAGTCTAAGGAAAACATGATCTCCTGCATCGAACTCCTAGGGTCTTCTCCTCTTGTCAGCGTAGGATTTCTGTCGACTCCTGGACGTCTTCAACCTTTCTTGAATCAACTTCACCTTCTCAGTTGTCTGTTGAATGAGCTCTGGTCCTGTTAACACCTTTTCCCCTTCCTGAACCAACACAAGGGCGTTCGGCATTTTCTCCCGTACAGAGCTTCAAAAGGAGCCATTCCTATGCTGGCTTGGAAGCTGTTGTTGTAGGTGAACTCTACTAAAGGTAAAACTTCATCCCAGACGCCCATGTGATCTAGGACACACGTCCTCAAGCGTTTGGATGGTTCTCTCGGACTGACCGTCTGTTTGAGGATGATAAGCCGAACTCATCTGAAGTTTGCTACCGAGCTCGCTTTGTAACGATTGCCAAAACCGAGAGGTAAACCTTGTGTCTCGGTCTGAAACGATGTTGGATGGAACTCCATGTAGACGAACAATCTCCTTGATGTAAAGCTTAGCAAGGTTCGTCATTGACATCTTCAGGTTGACTGCTAGGAAGTGAGCGCTCTTCGTCAGACGATCCACTATTACCCATATGGAATCGTGATTCCTGACCGTCCGAGGTAAGTGAGTCACAAAGTCCATCGCAATGCCGTCCCACTTCCATTTTGGAATCTCTAACTGCTGAAGTAGACCGTCAGGCCTTTGATGTTCAGCCTTGGCTCGCTGGCATGTTAAACATGATGCCACAAAACGTGCGACATCACTCTTCATTCCCGGCCACCAGAACGATCTCCTGAGGTCTTGATACATCTTAGTCATACCAGGGTGTATGCTAAGACGACTGTGATGTCCTTCCTCAAGAATGATTCTTTTCAACTCACCATCATTCGGAACGCACGTCCTACCCATGTAGCGTAGACAACCGTCCGTTCCAGTGTTGAACTCCTTGGCCTGATCTGTACCGAGTGCGTTTAAGATCTTCACTAACTCTTCGTCCTCTCGCTGCTTCACTCTGATCCGGTCGAATACGTTACTGGAGATTCTAAGAGTACAACATTTAATAACATTCGGTTCCAAGTCGAACTGTAACCTTAGATCTCTAAAGCTTTCTACCAAACTCAACTCTCGGACCATCATGGAGGAGACGTGAACTACCTTTCTGCTTAAAGCGTCTGCTACAACATTTGCTTTTCCTGGATGGTAGAGTAGTTCAAAGTCGTAGCCCTTCAAGAACTCCAGCCAACGTCTCTGTCTCATATTCAGCTCCTTCTGATCAAACAGGTACTTGAGACTCTCGTGATCACTGAACACTTGGAATGTTGATCCATACAAGTAGTGTCTCCAGATTTTCAAAGCAAAGACGACCGCTGCTAATTCCAGGTCGTGAGTTGGGTAGTTCTTCTCATGAACCTTCAGTTGCCGAGAAGCGTACGCAACCACTCTCTTTTCTTGCATGAGTACACAGCCCAAACCCTGATGAGACGCGTCACAATATACCACGAATGGTTTAGCCGTGTCAGGAATGACCAATACCGGGGCGCTCGTTAACTTATTCTTCAATTCCTGGAAACTTCCTTCACACCGATCGGTCAAAGCGAACGGTTGATCCTTTCTGGTCAGCTGAGTAAGCGGAGCCACTATTTTGGAAAACCCTTCAATGAACCGTCTATAGTAGCCCGCGAGTCCCACAAAGCTGCGAACTTCAGTTACCGAGCGTGGACTCTCCCATTCCAACACTGCTCGTACTTTAGCCGGATCCACTGAGATTCCTCCAGCCGAAACCACGTGTCCCAAGAATGGCACTTCCTTCATCCAAAATTCACATTTAGAGAATTTGGCGTACAACTCCTTTTCTCTTAGCACGCCTAGAACGATCTTCAAGTGATCCTCATGCTCTTCATAGCTCTTGGAGTAGACCAGAATGTCATCAATGAAGACGACCACGAACTTGTCTAGATACGGCCTGAAGATACGATTCATGTAGTCCATAAATATTGCTGGGGCGTTCGTCACACCGAATGGCATCACTACATACTCGTAGTGTCCGTAACGAGATCGGAAGGCTGTCTTCTGGATGTCTTCTTCCTTCACCCGAATCTGATGGTATCCCGATCGTAAATCAATCTTCGAAAATATGGTCGCGCCATGTAATTGATCCAGTAGGTCGTCAATCCGAGGCAAGGGATACTTGTTCTTGATAGTCAGCTTGTTTAACTGTCTGTAATCAATGCAAAGACGAGAGCTACCATCCTTCTTCTTCACTAAGAGTACCGGCGCTCCCCAAGGTGATGCGCTTGGTCTGATAAACTGCTTATCCATTAACTCTTCAATCTGTTCCTTGAGTTCAGCTAATTCTGCTGGCGACATCCGATAGGGTGCAATAGAGATGGGTTCAGCATTCGACACTAGGTCGATAGTAAATTCCACCTCGCGTGGAGGAGGTAATCCAGGCACTTCATCAGGAAATACATCAGGGAATTCATCCACGACTGATCGTCCTCCATTCAGTTTACTGGACGATCGCTCATGATTCAAACCTTCAAGTCGTTCGTCCGAATGCGTCATGATCAGAAAGCAACTGGCGCCATCCACGATGTCTTCTTTCAATTGACCGAGCGTCACAGATAGATCCACTTCATATTCGTCCGGAAACACCAATTCCTTTGCTCCACAATCTATGAGAATGCGATTGGCAGCCAGCCAATCCATTCCTAAGATTACTTCTAAATCTTTCAAGGGTAGACAGATGAGATTCACCTTATAATTACGCCCCTCAACCTCTATAGGACATTTAACACATACAGTAGACGTCCTAACCTCACCAGCCGCTGGGGTTGATACTACCAAGTCGAACTGCATATCGCGTTCGGCTAATCCCAATTTCTCAACACACGCCTTCGAAATGAAGGAGTGTGTTGCCCCCGAATCATACAACACACAAACAGGCATTCCATGTAATAGGCAAGTACCAGTGACGAGCGTACCTGAACTGGCAGCTTCCGCGGCCGTGATCGCATAAACAGACCAACAGCCTATGCTCGTCCACCCCTTCCTTGTTGCATTCTCCCAGCATTTGGCGGCCTCATTGCCGCTCGTCCGCCCATATTACAGTCGCGTTCTATGTGACCATTCCTTCCACAACGAGTGCAGGACTTCACTCCCAATAACTGAGGGCATGACGACCGGTAGTGTGGTCCTCCACATTGGAAACACTTGACTGATCCGTGCTGTCCAGACTGTCCGGCAACAACCATAGCCTGAGAATTAGATGATTGTGCTGGGCGAGCATACGGAAACCTGTTCCGATTCAGATTCGGCCTGGACATGATCGGCCCCCTAGTTGCTTGTTGCTGCTTCTTCAGTCGTTCTGCTTCAGCCACATTTTTCTCTAACACTTTTGCTCTCTCAATCATGGCAGGAAAAGACTTAATGCAAAGGCTGGATATCAGTACCTTCAGATCGCTCCTCAGCCCATTCTCGAACTTCCTGCACTGCCACACTTCACTCGTAGCCATGGTATTAAAACGAACCAGATGCTTCAACCTGTTGGTGTACTCAGAAACAGACATACTACCCTGCACCAACTGGAGAAACTCAACTTCTTTGCCGAAACGAACACTATCCGGGAAATACTCCTCATAAAATTTTTCCTTGAACACTTCCCAGGAAATAGGGCTTTGAGCTTCCGTTAGTATCATCTTAACGCTTGCCCACCAGTGACTGGCCTCTCCAGTCAGCAGATACTCAGTATATGCCAACCTATTGTCGTCCGAACATCGCTTGGCATTGTAGATCTGTTCCATGTCCCTCAGCCATTGATCGGCTCCCTCAGGAAGGCACTTCCCATCAAACTTTGCAGGACGATGCTGCAAAACGTTCTCCAAACTCCACTCAGCCTGATGAGTAGTGTTTGAAGCAGATGCTCCCGGCGTACCCCTAGTAGCTGCAAGAATCTCCATTAGTTGCCTCTGAGTCATTTCAGAATTGGCGCGAGCAGCTTCGAGATTTTGTGAAGCAGTCGCGTTCTGCTGCATCAAAACAGCATTCTGCTCTTGTAGCTTTTCGATCACTGATTCCAACAACCTGGTGTTGTTGGGCACATCATGTTCATTGGTCTGTGGTGGAGGAGGAGGAAGCCTTGGTGCCATTAGTTCTCTAAGAAACGGAGAAAACGATCATTAATTAAGTCCAAAGAGTCTAAAATACTCAATAAAGAACGTTGAGCACACAGCAAAACAAGCATGGTGCACTCACAACCTACAATGTCCTTAAAAGAACAAAACTGCTTTGATACCACTAATGTGACATCCCAAAAATACAGTATTAAACCATAAAATCATAAAATCACATTTAATAATAATTCAATACAGTTTTCCAACTAAAAACAAAAAAAAGAAGAAAAAAAAAGAAATGAACGAGCGCTCAAGGACGAACGTCCTTGAGTACAGTCTTACATAAAAGAACGGACGCGCAACACCGCACGTCTTCAACAAGAATTACCAGATAAAGCCGAACGTAAACGGAAATTGACCGAACGGTTTACACACGAAAATACCGAACGGTCGAACATACAGAAACTAAAGGAAAGAGGTGGTCGAACGACCACTTCAATAAACACTTAAACTTCTGGCCGAGCGTCTCACTGCTCGGTCTTCACTTCAACTTCAATCAGGTTCTCTTCGTTCAGCACCTCTTCCAAACGCTCGTCTCCATCTGCTCACATCCACACGGATGATCATTGCAATGACAAGACAGACGTACAAGGACAATGGACAACACAAGGAAAACGAAAGGGTAAGCTTACTTAATTTAACTCATGCATCAACATACAATTTCAAATAAACAATTCATCACACATCAACACAATTTAACGTACGTTCAAGATAAGACTCAACACTAGACCGACCGTCCGGACTGTATGAATTCTGCGTAGTTACAGGCGTTCGCGCACCCGGGTGGTGTGGTAACTGGCATCCTCATCAGCTGCCACCCGAGGTTAGTACGTCCGTCCAAAGTACCTCTAAGGACGACGACCTCCTGCCGTTCCCACGCACGACGTGCGCCCTCTACTTGAGAACGAGCACTCACGGAACATCAGGATCGAACAGCCAGCATTAACTTCCCACAGTCATACATTTACAAATTCTCAAATTCTCAATCAGGAGTCGTCCCAACCCGGAACGCTCGTTCAACATCACAACTTTCTTTCCATCTCATATATTGTTCATCATTTATTATTCATCATTCCATAATCATTTTCATCATTTATAAGGATGACCATCAAAAACCGAACGTCCTGCCCTCACCAAGAAAACGAGGACGAACCATGCTGACTAGACCAAAAGGACGATCGTTAAGAATTAGAAAACGGACGCTCAGTATAAGACCGAGCACCATTTTGAGCGAGCGCTCAATCTAAGACGAAGCCCCTGTTTAGAACGAACGTTCGGTATGAGACCGAACACCAATTTCGAACGAACGTTCGGTATGAGACCGAACACCAAATTCGAACGAGCGCTCAACATAAAACCGAGCACACTAAAGGACGAACGCTCAGTTCGGAACCGAGCACCAGTAGGACGAACGCTCAGTGTGAAACCGAGCGCTAGTAGCCTTAAAATAATAGACTTTGATTTCGAAGAAGTGTTTACGAACGGTAAAATACACTATTACATATATGCATACAACAGAAGGGAGTTTATCAAAGAATACCAAACACAGTACTTGACCGAACGCTCAAGCAAAGAATTTTAGTGTGAGGACGCTCGTCCTCGACCAGGATTCTACCCAGATGACAGAATCCCATTTCCATGATTTTTGCCAACAAAACCGAACGGTCAATGACCGTTTAGTAGCGAACGCATACTATCAAAGGGGAAATTTTCTCATTTCATACCATATATCTTCCAGTTCATTTTTCATCCAAATCTCATAATTTCATACCTTCATATTAACGTCAACTTCCATATTTCATACAGGCCAATCTCATGCAAATTCATATATCTCACTTCACCCAAAAATAACGAACGTTCATGTAATCAAAATCACAACAACGTCATGCATTATATTCATACTGTTAACAACGAACGTTCATGAAACATTCACATCATTCAGTATATCTCAACATCATGCAGGGAATTAACGAACGTTCACACATACAACATCAAACCAAGTTAAATTAATTAAGCTTCCCTTACCTGGAAATGACCGAACGTCCATTGACGCACCACACTCTTCTCCACTACGTTTCCCTTTCCCACGCTCGTAAACGCTCGTTAACCAAACTACAATGAACGAGCCCCAACCAAATCAGATCTAATCAATTCTACGAAGGGTAACGTACGTACACAAAACTGGTTTCGTATACCAGTAAGACGAACGACCGAGAGGGAGAACGAACTTACCAGTTCAGTTTCTCCAGACGAACGTTTCCTTTGAAATCTTTGACGCCGAGCGTCCCTCAACGGTGCAGGAATGCTAAACGGAGGAGGATAACGGTGGTTCTTAGAGAGAAGGTGCAGAGGAAAATGAAGAGAGAAGGTTCAGAGATCCAGGAAAGAGGGTGAAGAGGGAGAATACTCAGAATTAAAACTGAGAGGCGCGTGTAAAGGGGGTGGGAATATTCCCGCCCCACTAAGCAGGACGCACGTTTCCACTCGGCCAGCGCACTCACAGCTCCTGCCGGACGGTCGTCCTCTCTCTGGCGGACACGTGTATTCCATTTCTGAAATCTGACTCATGCTGGACGGACGTCCATTCGCAGGCGAACACGTGTATCTCACTAACGCTTTCCACTACCGGTTCTGACTCAGCTCCACGTTCGACAGTCGGCGTCCGTTAGTGGATGTCGGGTGCCGCTGTCGTCCATGTGCGCTCTGAGGTGGCGCGCTCGCCGCTTGCCACGTGGACTCCACCAACGCTCGTCAATTAAATTTTTTTTTTTTTTTTTTTTTCGAAACCTTACAGATACTATTTCTTTATTACAGCAACCTTGCATAATAACTTAATTAAATTAATATATTAGAGTTTTAATTTAAAATGATTTTATTCAATTTTCTATGTATATATGTATTCACTTTTAAACAATTGATATAAGTACATACGTTTATCCAAACAAGACACCTTCACCTCTCTCTACCCATGCAAAAGAGAAACCCCAAGACTCTCCACTATAACCAGTCCACACAATTTATCTATTATAATTTTTCAAAAATGAAAAGTTTAAAACATTAAAAATAATTAAATTTAATATATATAATTAAAATTAAATTAATTGATTACCTAAGAAAATAAAAAAAAGGATAATTATACATAAATATTGTCTACAAACTGTTAAATATTATAATATAGGTTTAATGTCTCGGTAGGTCCCTATTTTTGGCGTGAATCTCAAATAGGTCCCTTTTCTTTTCGGCGTCTCAATTGGGTCCCCATTTTTGTAAAATTGTAACAATTAGGGGTCTGTCGTCAAATTGAACAAACGGCCGTTTAATTGTTTATTACGTGGCATGGACAGTGTACAGGTGGAATTAAAAAAGAGTTTCAATTAAAAAGTATGAGGTTAAATCAGCTTTAGTGAGAGGGCATAGTGGGAAAACTGTGACTTTCTATCAAACACCTTCTCTTCAACCTCGCCACGTCAGCCCTATCATTTTCCACCCACTGAAACCCTAACCCTAGCCGCCATTGCCGTTCCGCTTCCGCCGCTCCCGCCAATGCCGCAAGTCGTCGCCACGGCCAGAACATCATCTCCTTCCTTTCTCGCCGGCGCATCAACGAACCACCACGGTGCCTCAACCAAGACCGCCGCCACCTTCCATTCTCGGAACCCAATCGCACCTTCATCTCGGATCATCACCTCGCGATCTTCAACAACAGAAAGAAGAACAACAGTGTCTTCATCCTCTTCAACCATCCTCCACCCTTGCAACCTTCATTTGTCTGAGTTCCCAATCTTAAACCAACATCCTTCGCCATGACACGCACTACCTCCCCCTGATTTCCACTCCCTCATCCACGCACTCCACGTCTCCTTCCGAACCCCATTCCCCCAATTCAAACACAACACCATCTTCAACCTGTAATCAACCAAACTCAGAAACAGAAATCAAAACAAAACCCATACTTCACTCTTCATTCATTCTCGTCCAATCTAGGAAGCATGCAACCATCTTCCGACTCGGTGGTGGCGATGGTGCGTGCGCGCAAGGGAGGCAAACCTCCCTAGGTCACCTTCTTCGAAGAAGCGGAGAAGCAAGAGGGAGGGCAAAGGCGTTGCGGCCAACGGTGGTTCCGGTGGCTCGGGTTGTCGCCGGCGAGGCCAAGGCGTGGTCTTGGCGGAGGTGGCGGTGGCCGGTTCCAGCCGAGGTGGCGGCGGCGTGCCTCCCAGCCCTAGGTTTTCCTGGTCAGAGAGAAAGAGACCTGGGTCTCGATGGAGGGAGGCAGCATTGAGTGTAGAGTGAGAGAACTGAATTTCCTACTTTGCCCTTACCCAAAACTGAATATACATCTCTGCATACCAATTATTTAATACAAAAATCGTTTTAAATGCCACGTAACCAATACCGTAACGGCCGTTTGTCCAAATTAACGGCAGGCCTGTAATTGATTTAATTTTACAAAAACAAGGACTCAATTGATACGCCGAAAATGAAGAGGACCTATTTGAAATTCATGACCAAAATAGGGATTTACGGAGACATTAAACCTATAATATAAAACATACATTTTTTTAATACTTTACAGATATTTAGAGGAGTAAAATAATGATTTAAAAAATTTAATAATATAAAATATTTCATTATGGACATCACGTGATATGTCATTAAGGAGGCACCCTTTGGCTGTATAATTATGGAAGCACTCTATTGGACTCTATTGGACGACACATCGGTGATAACATTAAGATGGAAACCTCTTACCAATAATAATAAATTTCTGTGTGATAACAAGGAAAAACCTATTACTAGAAAAACATCTCTGCAATGTCAATGAAGTTACTGTCTCCTCAGGTCACCGATTCTTTACTCTTCACCATCAACTCGCTCCCAACTCAGCACTGAACTCGGTCATTGCTTTTTCATCTAAGGTTCATATTTGTGCTGAATGGTGGTGGCAATGGGTTCAGCTTGCTTCCAATGGTATTGTTTTCTCTCTTTGTAAATCATATTTTTGTTCTCTTTTCTCAACATATGAACTGGATCAGACCATGAGTTTGGAAGAAGTAATTTACAGTTAGAGTTTAGATTAACTCAGTCATGTTCATAAAATGTAAACCATGGTTGTCTTTCTCAACTCAGAATAGTTCATAAAATTTGTAAGAGTCTGTAGTATTTTTTCCTACATTTTGAGCATGCACACAAGAGTTATAGTTTAATAATAATAATAATAACTATAATCAAAGGTCTATTGGTCTAACCTAATTGATGTTATTCATAATGTAACCTTCTGAATAGATTTAAACAGTTGTAAATGTGATTTCTTCCAACCTGTCTTGGCACAAATGAAATTAGGTGGTGCATTGTTGAGGTGTTTGTAACATGTTACTTTGTGTATTGAAGTTTTGATTGAATGGTCCTTGGATTTTTTTCTTTTGTTATTTTAGATATTTGTAATTTTTATAAAAGTGTGATATGCTTAGCACCACTGGTAAAGGAAAAAATCTCAACTAGATCTAGTGCTATTGTCCCACTTATAATATGCAACATATCGAAGATATATATATATATATATATATATATATATATATATATATGTGTGTGTGTGTGTGTGTGTGTGTGTGAAGGGCACAGACGAACTCAAGGCTTTTTTTTTATCATGTTTATGGTAAAGCCTTTTTTAATATTTCAGAATATACAAAGAAATCACAAATTAGTGGAAGAAGATTGGTCACAAATTGAGAAATTGGCAATCCATCAACAACTTGTGCTTCTGAATTAGTGGAAGAAGATTGGTCAGCCTCATTTTCAAAGATGGAACTCACTTCCATCATTTGAAGTCATTACACCTGAATCAAAGATTGCAACATCGATGTTTGAACAAGGTTTCATTCCAAGGAAACCAATCTTATAATCCATTTTTAGAAATATGTGTTAGTTTTTTTGTGTAGTTTGATTAAGTTTTTGTAGTGTGTTTTAGTCCCACATTGCTTAGTATTGTGAGATGGTGTTCTTCACTTTGCTATATAAGAAAGCTCATGTAAGGTTTACAAATGCACCAAAACAAATACTTCTTAGTGTTGTTTAAATCTCTCTTTTCTCCTTTATTTCCCTTGTTCCCAACAATTGGTATCAAGAGCCCATTTCTTAGTATGCTCTGTGGTTGCAACAGCGTTTGATCTTCCACATCAGAAAAGATTTGGTCAGAGTAAATTTTCTTAGTATGCTCTGTGGCTGCAGCTGTGTCTGATCTTCCACATCAGAAAAGATTTTTTCTCTTGTTCTTGGGATCTCAGTTTAGAGAACTAGTGGGGGCTTTTCTTCAAAAGCAGTAGGAGCAATGGCAATGGACGAAGGCAAGATGAAGATTGAAAAGTTCGATGGTGCGGACTTTGGCTTTTGGAAGATGCAAATAGAGGACTACCTGTATCAGAAAGGCATGCAAGAACCTCTCACAGGCAGGAAACCAGAAGCTATGAAGGAAGATGAGTGGAGCTTTCTAGACAGAAAAGCTCTCGGAGCCATCCGTTTGACGTTATCTCGTAATGTTGCTTTCAACATTGCAAAAGAAAAGACTACAGTTAGTCTTATGGCGGCCCTTTCCAGCATGTATGAAAAGTCGTCGGCCGCAAACAAAGTTCATTTGATGAGGCGGTTGTTCAACCTACGGATGACAGAAGGCACATCAACAGCACAACATATAAACGAACTCAACACAATTACAATCCAGTTGAGTTCGGTTGGAATCAATTTCGATGAAGAAGTACGAGCTCTAATACTTCTTTCTTCCCTACCAGAAAGTTGGAATGCTACTCAGGAAGTTTGATGAGTAGCTGTGAGTAGCTCCTCAGGAAGCAACAAGTTAAAGTTTGATGATGTTCGTGACTTAGTTCTCAGTGAAGAGATCCGACGAAGAGAGTCGGGTGAACCCTCAACCTCTTCAGTATTGCATACAGAGTCAAGAGGAAGAAGTTCAACCAAAGAAAGCGGACGTGGCAAATCAAAGGAGAGACGATCCAAGTCCAGAAATCATCGTAGTTCCCAAAACTCGAAGACGATCGAGTGTTGGAATTGTGGTAAGACTGGTCACTACAAAAATCAATGCAGGAGTACCTCGAAGAAACAGGAGGTGAAAGATGAAGCAAATGTTGCTACGACCTCAGGAGGAGGTGATGCGCTGATATGTTCGTTGGAAAACAAGGAAGAGTCTTGGGTGTTAGACTCTGGAGCATCCTTCCATGCAACCTCACAGAAGGAACTATTCGAGAATTATGTTCCTGGAAATCTTGGTAAGGTTTACCTTGGTAATGAACAGTCATGTGAGATTGTAGGAAAAGGTGCAGTAAAGATTAAGTTGAGCGGGTCTGTATGGGAATTGAAAAATGTCAGACATATTCCCGACCTGACGAAGAACTTAATCTCAGTGGGTCAGCTAGCCAGTGAAGGTTACACGACAATCTTCCACAGTGATGATTGGAAGATTTCAAAAGGTGCGATGACAATTGCTCGAGGCAAAAAGAGTGGTACTCTTTACAAGACAGCAGGAGCATGTCATTGGATTGCAGTTGCAACAAATGAAAGTCCCAATCTATGGCACCAAAGACTTGGGCATATAAGTGAGAAGGGGATGAAGGTCATGCACTCAAAAGGAAAACTACCAGGTCTTCAGTCAGTAAAAATTGACATGTGTGAAGACTGTATACTTGGAAAGCAGAAGAGAGTGAGCTTTCAGACAAGTAGAAGAACCCTAAAGAAAGAAAGGCTTGAGCTCATCCACTCCGATGTTTGGGGACCAACGACTGTCCTATCCGTTGGTGGGAAGCAATACTTCGTGACTTTTATCGATGATCACTCCAGAAAGGTATGGGTTTACTTTCTGAAACACAAGTCTGAAGTATTTGAAGCTTTCAAGATTTGGAAAGCTATGGTGGAAAATGAGACAGGATTGAAGATTAAGAAGCTCAGATCCGACAATGGTGGTGAGTATGTAAACACCAGATTCAAGAAGTTTTGTTATGAGCACGGAATCAGAATGGAGAGAACCGTGCCAGGTACGCCTCAACACAATGGTGTAGCTGAGCGTATGAATCGAACGTTGACTGAAAGAGCCAGAAGCATGCGTGTACAGTCAGGCTTACCAAAACAGTTTTGGGCAGAAGCAGTCAACACAGTAGCTTACTTGATCAATCGAAGTCCATCGGTACCGTTGGAGCACAAGATACCGGAAGAGGTATGGAGCGGAAAAGAGGTAAAACTCTCACATCTTAGAGTTTTCGGCTGTGTAGCATATGTGCATATTAGCGATCAAGTTAGAAACAAACTTGATCCAAAATCAAAGAAGTGTACTTTTCTTGGTTATGGTGAAGATGAGTTTGGCTACCGCATATGGGATGACGAAAACAAAAAGATGATCCGCAGCAGAGATGTAATCTTCAATGAAAAAGTGATGTACAAAGACATGCATAATACTGACACCAGAAATTCAGAAACGAGTGGACCGGTTTATGCAGAGGTGGAAGATATCCCAAAAAGTCCTATATTGAGGAGTCCTCAGCCAGAGGAATCAAATGAAGAAAACAATGAGCAACCAGAACCTCCTACTCCAACTCCTGTATTGAGAAGATCCTCTCGATCCCATGTGCCTAACAGGAGATACATAGACTACATGTTACTGACTGATGGAGGGGAGCCTGAAGATTATATGGAAGCTTGTCAAACCACGGATGCCGACAAGTGGGAGCTTGCTATGAAAGATGAGATAAAGTCTTTGATCTCAAATCAGACATGGGAACTAGTTGAGTTACCTATGGGAAAGAAAGCACTTCACAACAAATGGGTGTATCGAGTGAAAGAAGACCATGATGGTTCCAAGCGATACAAGGCCCGACTGGTTGTCAAAGGATTTCAGCAGAAAGAAGGAGTTGACTACACTGAAATCTTTGCTCCAGTTGTCAAGCTCAATACTATCAGGACCGTGCTAAGTATTGTGGCTAGTGAGGAGCTCTACCTAGAGCAATTAGATGTGAAGACTGCATTTCTTCATGGAGATCTAGATGAGGAGATTTACATGCACCAGCCTGAAGGCTTTTCAGAAGGAAAGAAGAAAAACATGGTGTGCAAATTGAAGAAGAGCCTGTATGGCCTGAAACAAGCTCCAAGAAAGTGGTATAGAAAGTTTGAAAGCTTCATGCACAAGGAAGATTTCCAGAAGTGCAATGCTGATCATTGTTGTTTCTTCAAAAGGTACAAGTCCAGCTATGTCATTTTGCTACTTTATGTTGATGACATGTTAGTAGCAGGATCAGATATAACAGACATCAGAAATTTGAAGATGCAATTGTCAAAAGAATTTGACATGAAGGACTTAGGCCCAGCAAAGAAGATTCTTGGAATGCAAATCACGAGAGATAAGCAAAAAGGAGTCTTGCAGTTATCTCAGGCAGAGTACATCAACCGTGTTTTGCAGAGATTTAACATGGACAAGGCCAAACTAGTCAGTACTCCTTTGGCCAGTCATTTTCGTCTATCCAAGGATCAGTCTCCTCAGACAAAAGAAGAAGAAGAGATTATGGCTAAGATTCCGTATGCTTCAGCCATTGGAAGTCTAATGTACGCGATGGTATGCACAAGGCCAGACATTGGCTATGCAGTGGGAGTTGTAAGCAGGTTTATGTCAAATCCAGGTAAAGCTCACTGGGAAGCTGTGAAATGGATTTTGCGATATTTACGAAAACTAGGGAGAAATGTTTGTGCTTTAGTAAAGGTGAACTAAAAGTACAAGGTTACGTAGATGCAGACTTTGCTGGAGAAATTGATTATCGAAGAAGTACCACTGGCTACATATGTACTGTTGGAACTACAGCTATTAGTTGGATGTCACAAATACAAAAGATCGTTGCTCTATCCACTACAGAGGCTGAATATGTAGCAGTAACAGAAGCTAGCAAAGAATTGATATGGCTTCAAGGATTGTTGACAGAGTTGGGATTCATCCAGGAAAGGACTGTTTTACACAGTGATAGTCAAAGTGCAATACATCTGGCTAAGAATTCAACTTTTCACTCCAGAACGAAGCTTATTGATCTCCGTTATCACTTCATCAGATCTCTGCTTGAGGATGAAGTACTAACGTTGAGGAAGATACTGGGAAGTAAGAACCCAGCGGATATGTTGACAAAGGTTGTCACAACAGAAAAATTGAGGCTTTGCAGTACCTCAATTGGCCTTCAAGAATAACTGATGATGAAGGCAATTACACTATGTGTTAATCAAACTCCAAGTGGGAGAATTGTTAGTTTTTTGTGTAGTTTGATTAAGTTTTTGTAGTGTGTTTTAGTCCCACATTGCTTAGTATTGTGAGATGGTGTTCTTCACTTTGCTATATAAGAAAGCTTATGTAAGGTTTACAAATGCACCAAAACAAATACTTCTTAGTGTTGTTTAAATCTCTCTTTTCTCCTTTATTGCCCTTGTTCCCAACAATATGTAGGATTATTTGTAAAAGTTGTTCATCATAGATAGTTTTATTAGGTCACTAAGTATGCCTTATTTATTGTGTATGAATTATATATAAATTTCAAAGATTAATTAAATATCTATAATAATGTTACTTCCTTCTATAAAGTAATATTGATTCTCCTAAATGTAAAAGTAAAAGAAGATCAATAATTTATTATCCTCTCGTCAATGAGAAAAAAGAAAAGGATGACACGTAAGGTTAATGACTAACTTATCCTTTAATCTATTATGCCAAAAATAAGAAATATTTTTCACCAAAGTTCTATGGTGACAAATTATTATAAAATTAATATGAAAATTAAATATAATTCATATAAATATTTTTCTGTTTCGCATTATTCATGTATTATAGCATTAAACTATAAAAGAATTATTATATAATTAATAAAATAGTATTATAGTATTAAACTATAAAAGAATTATTATATAATTAATAAAATAGAGCCGTCGACAAAACAAAGAAAATAAAAGTTTTCATTATAATTATAAAAAAATAATTATAAATAAAATAAGTTTGTGGTTTTATTATAAAACGCTGATAGAAAAATTCATTTTTCTACTTGCTAACTTAATTTTATTTTTGTATTGATACTATTTCTTTATTACACTGCATAATAGCTTAATTAAATTAATATATTAGAGTTTTAATTTAAAATAATTTTATTCAATTTTCTATGCGTATATGTATTCACTCTTAAACAATTGATGTAAGTACATACGTCTAAGGATATAATAATATTTTTGAGTCACTTTATAGAAAATCATTATTTGGTAGGATACATATTGCATATATGTATGAACTGTGTGTATATCTCATAAAAAGAGACTCTGAACAGAAGAAGAAACACCGCCCCTAGTAAGTGATATCTTTGGCACCCAACTGCATCTGGGGGAAAGATATACAATTGCTTATGTTATTGCTTCTTTTCTTTCTTACGATTTCTAAATTTATCAATCGCTGACTACTCTTCTTCAACATATAGATGAATTAGAAACTACTATAAATATATGTTTAATAAATTATGACATAGTTAGATTCTAAAGTAATTAAAAAAAATAGGTTTAATACATCATTTTGTCCCTACTTTTAGGGGTTTGGTTCAAAGTGATCTTACCTTTTAAAAAAGTTCAGTAAGACCCCATATTTCGTTAAAAAATGTTCAATCCGGTCCTTTTTGCTCACGCCGTTAAAAACATAACGGTGCAAATGACACCGTGGCCAAACCTGAGTGAGTTCTAGAGTTTGATGAATATGTGACTCGAAGAATTAAATGAAGAGATAGAAACGTAAATAGTTCTTTAAAGAATTAAATGCAGAGAGAGAATACACCACTTTCTCAATAAAATTACACAACATCCATTCACACACAACCCAACCTATCCATATCAACATCAAACAAATATAATTGTTAACCCTCAGCAAGTGTAACCGAATCGTATCAAGTAATAATAAATGGTAAGACCAAGTATCGTTTCCCAAAGGACTCACGGCCTAAACAGTTATGTGATTTGTTGATTAAATAAGGCATGTATTGATCAATTGGATCAAAAGAAGCAAAAGTGATTGAAATTATAGAATGATGATGTTGTTTAGGGTTTTCAATTCATCCTATCCACTCTCATGTATTCAAGAATTCATCTTCTTCGTTAATGTTAATGCGACTTTCTAATTTACCTTAAACTCAATGTCTTGGTGAAGAAAGCCTATTCCTAATCACTAATTTACAATGTCTTGTCTCCCTAACAATTATTCATACATTACATTCGCACAGAAGCTTAAAGACAACCAATCCTCCTATCCCTATGTCTAGGTAATATTACTATTGAGAGAGTTTCTTCATGTCTAGATTTATCTATATGTGTCCATACAAATAAAATCAATGATCATGCAATTGAATGAGTTAAACAAAGCATGCATAGAGTATAGAAGAAAAACCCTAACAATTAATGAAAGAAAGCATATGAATTAAAGAACCAATTCAATACATGAGAGTTTCAAAGGATTACATTGATTCCCCAACAACAATGAAGGTTTAGTTCACCACAAGCATGGTGAAACTAGATGAAAAATAATGAAAGAATGAAACATAGAACCCTAGAATTTGAAGAATGGAACCTGAGCTTCCAAAATCCTCCTCCAAGGGGTAAAGAAAGTGTGATTTTGCTTCGTTATGCCAAAAGATATTAACCCTAGGTCGACTAAAACCTTATATAGACTCTTAAAGATTACAGAAAAGTGGCCCAAGGCCCATTAAAATGTCGCTCAGCGGTAAGTGCGATTCTTCTATTTGACGCTCAGTTGCAGTTTTGCCTCTCAGTGGTGACTATGGGATTTTAGAGTGCCGCTCAGCGGTAATTTCCGTTGAGCGGTACTTGTGACTCTTCTTTTATGCACTTTTTTCTTCCTTTTCTGACTCAAACTTATGGCTTCTTCACTTCTTCCATTCAATTCATCTTAAAACCTGCAAAAACAAGAGAAACCAAGCATAAAACTCATCCAACTCTCTTATTTCCAAAACATAAGCAAAAACATGATTACAAGCTAGTTTCTAAGTCATACAGGTTGTCTTTAAGGTCAAAATTAAGTCTAAAAATAACAGTTTTTCAACTGTTATCACGTACCGATCGGGATACATCTGATAACACCAGATTGTTGGAATCAGTGATAGAAGCTCTACAACAATAGAACGTTGCCTTAGTACAATAGAATACAGCGGTGTTACAAAGTTTGGAGGCTGCTAGAGCAAATTCAGAGGCAACCCAAAGGCAACTCCTGGAAATAATATCAACCAATAGGTATACAGCTATACCGTCCTCTTCCATCTTTAATCATCAAACTGAGTGGAGTTTAGAGAGCTTTCTTCAACATCACCCGACCAAGTTTAATGGAAAGTGTCTTCTGGATGAAGCCGATCAATGGTTAAGGGACATGGAAAGAATTTACAACGCCAAGAGATGCCCGTAGGACACAAGCTGGCATATACAGAGTATCTTTTGACAAGGGAGGCCAGTCATTGGTGGAATAACATGAAGTTGATATTAGAAAGAAGCCATATTCCCATCTCTTGGGAAGTTTTCAAGAATAAGTTTTATGAAGAGTACTTCGCAGATAGCGTCTAGTTCGCTAAAGAGGTTGACTTTCTTCAGCTGGTGCAATGAGGAATGTCAGTATCAGAGTATACTGATAAGTTTAAGCATCTGGTGAGATTTAATACTATGGCCACAAATGAAGAGTGGTAGTGTCGAAAGTTTGAGAATGGGTTGAGGAGTGATCTGAAATTGCTGATCTCCAGTTTGTGTATTAAGTCGTTTCCTACAATGGTGGAATGAGCCAAGGTATTGGAGAACAACACGGTGGAGGTGGAATAGCAAAGGAAGCTGCAACAGCAGAACGTTCGGGGTCCAATTTCTTCCAAGAACACTTCGGGTCTGAGGATAACCCCTTATACTCGGCCTTTGCCTTCTACAAATGTTGGTTCTTCTTCTCAATCCTCGGGTTCGGTTGGTCAGTCTGGACAACAAGGATCAGTAGCTTGTTTTCATTGTGGAGGATCCCATTACAAGTCTGCGTGTCCTCAGCTAGTGGGTGGAAAGTTTTGCATTCAGTGTAGAAGGAATGTTCATGTGGAGAGTGAATGTAATATGGGAAGGAAAGCAGTTTTAAGGCCTCCAAATGCTGAAAGAAGTAAACCAAGAGCTGGTTGATGAAAAATTTATGAACACCGAAAAACGGCGCCAAAAACTTGTTTAACCCTCGGCAAGTGTGACCGAATCGTATCAAGTAATAAACTCGGTAAGACCAAGTATCGTTCTCCCAAAGGACTCACGACCTAGTTAGTTATATGATTTCTTGATTATTTAAGACTTGTGAACAAATTGGTATAAGTTTCAAATGCAAAAGACAAGAATTAAAAGTATTCATGATATGATCAATGGGAAAGAAAAACACAAACACTGGACGAATTATATGGATGAGTATGTTGTTGGGGTAATCAATTTCATCTTTTCCACTCATATATTTTAGGAATTCATCATTCTTTTCATCAATGTTAATTCCACTCTCTAAATTACCTTGCAAGAAAGCCTATCCTTAATTACGAGTTCATATAATTCCTAGCATCCCTAATAATTAATTCTGAGGCATAGAAGCTTAAAGGCAACCAACCCTCATATCCCTATGTCTAGGCAATATGTTATTGGGAGAATTTCCCTAGACCTAGACTTCCTCGTATGTGTCCATATCGATAAAATCAATAATCATGACATCGAATGAGTTAAACAATGCATGCTTTGAGCAAATAGGAAAAACTCTAACTATTAATGAAAGAAAGCATGTATCAAATAAGATGTTTAAACACAAATTCCATATATGAGAGCTTCAAAAGATTACATTGATTCCCCAACAACAAGAAGAGTTTAGTTCACCATATTCATTGTGAAACTAGATGAAATACAATGAAAGAGTGAAAGATAGAACCTTAGAAAGTTAAGTAGGTAGCCTTAGCATCCAAGATCTTCCTCCATAGGGTGGAAAGGTGAGTGTTTGTTTCGCACTCTGCCAAAGATACAAACCCTAGAAATTCCTAAAGCTTATATACTATTCGCAATATTACAGAAAAGTGGGCCTAAGCCCAAAAGACCACCGCTCAGCGGTACCAGCACGTAGTCAATTCTCCCCTCAGCTGCACTTTCACCCCTTAGCGGAACCAATGGGTGTTCTTGAGTGCCGCTCAGCGGTAAACTGGCGCTGAGCGGTACTTGCGGCTTCTCTTCTTTTGCACTTTTTGAGTTCTGTTCTGATGCCATCTCTATCCTTCTTCACTTCTTTCATCAAATTCATCTTAAAACTTGCATAAAACACTGAAATCAAGCATAAACCTGTCCAACTCTCTTATTTCTAAAAATATGAACAAAAGCATGATTCTAAGCTAGTTTCTAAGTGTTAAAGGTTGCTTTTAGTATCAATTTTAAGCATGAAAATAACAATTTTTCAACTGTTATCGGTGGTGGACGAGCACAAGCAGTGGGACGCGTCTATGCATTGACGGGAGTTGAAGCTGCAAGTTCAGGTAACCTCATTATCCGTACTTGCTTGCTATTTGGTGTTTCTTGTTGTGTGTTGTTTGATTCGGGGGAAACACATTCCTTCATCTCCAAGGCATGTGTTGAGAAATTGGGATTGACCAAGGGTGAGATGTAGTTTGATTTGGTGGTGTCAACCCCAACAGCTGGTGAGGTTAGGACGTCTACTGTGTGCATTAGATGTTCTATTGAGGTTGATGGGCGTAGATTTATGATGAATCTTGTTTGCTTACCTCTTCAAGGCTTAGAGGTAATTCTAGGAATGGATTGATTGACTGTCAATCACATTCTTATTGATTGTGGAGAGAAGAAGTTGATTTTTGCTAGTGAAGAAGAGAACATGTCGTTGTCTATCGATCAACTGAGGGTAGATCTAATGCAAGGCACTAGTTGCTTCTTGATACTGTCTCATTTGGAAGTGATTGAAGGAGAACAACGTTGAAAACGTTCGGTACAAGGTGGGCAGAGTCAAAACTGTTTGGTTGTAATGGAATTCCTGGATGTTTTTCCTGAAGAGGTGCCAGGATTACCCCCTCCAAGAGAAGTGGAATTCTCTATTGACTTGGTGTCCAAAGTTGGGCTAGTATCTATTGCACCATACCGAATAGCTCCAGCAGAGCTAGCTGAGCTCAAGAAGCATATTGAAGATTTAATGGACAAGCAGTTCATTCGGCCAAGTGCGTCACCGTGGGGTGATCCTATGTTATTGGTCAAGAAGAAGGATGAAAATTCTCGGCTTTGTGTGGATTATAGGCAGTTGAACAAATTGACAATCAAGAATAAGTACCCCTTGTCAAGAATTGATGATTTGTTGGATCAATTCCATGGGGCTATTGTATTCTCTAAGATAGATCTCAAGTCAGGATATCATCAAATATTGGTTAAGGAAGGAGACGTTTAGAAGACTGCATTCAGGACTAGATATGGTCATTACGAGTATGTAGTAATGTCGTTTGGTGTTACCAATGCTCCATTCATATTCATGAACTATATGAATCGCATTTTTAGACCCTTCCTGGATAAGTTTGTAGTGGTTTTCATTGATGATATTCTCATTTATTCCAAGAGCCGTGAGGAACATGAAGAACATTTGAGGTTAGTGCTCGGGGTGTTAAGGGAGAAGAAGTTATATGCTAAGTTATCCAAGTGTGAATTCTGGATGGAGGAAGTACCGTTTTTGGGGCACGTCATATCAGCGGGTGGTATCTCGATGCATCCAGCAAAGGTGCAAGCTGTACTGGAATGGAAGAGTCCCCGTTCGGTCACTGAGGTTAGAAGCTTTGTGGGATTGGCGGGCTATTATAGGCGATTCATTGAAGGTTTATCTAAGATAGTAGCGTCGTTAACTCAGCTGACTAAAAAAGATCACCTTTCGCATAGACCGATCGGTGTGAATCCAGTTTTCAAGAACTGAAGCAAAAATTGACAAGCGCTCTAGTATTGGTTATTCCTGACACTGGAAAACCTTTTGAAGTCTTTTGTGATGCCTCTCACCAAGGATTGGGCTGTGTGCTTATGTAACAGAGAAAGGTGGTTGCTTATGCTTCTCAATAGTTGAAGACTCATGAGAAGAACTACCCTACGCATCATCTAGAATTGGCAGATGTGGTTTTTGCGTTAAAGATTTGGAGGCACTACTTGTATAGAGCTGATAACAGTTGAAAAAATGTTATTTTCATGCTTAAAATTGATACTAAAAGCAACCCTTAAAACTTAGAAACTAGCTTGAAATCATGCTTTTGGTCATATTTTTAGAAATAAGAGAGCTGGACAGGTTTATGCTTGATTTCAGTGTTTTTATGCAGGTTTTAAGGTGAATTTGGTGAAAGAAGTGAAGAAGGATAGAGATGGAATCAGAAAAGACATCAAAAAGTGCAAAAGGAGAATCCGCAACTGCCGCTCAGCGGCAGTTTACCGCTGAGCGACACTCAGGCAGTCACGTTGGCTCCGCTGAGGGGTGAAAAGGCCGTTGAGGGGAGAAAAACAACTCAAGCACTTACCGTTGAGCGGTAGTTTACCGTTGAGCGACACTATTTTTGGGCTTGGGCCTAATTTTCCATAATTTTAGAATAATATATAAGCTTTAGGACGTCTTAGGGTTTGTATCTTTGGTAGAGACGAAACAAACACTCTCTTTTCCATCCCTTGAAGGAAGATCTTGGATGCTCAGGCTACCTCCTCCTCTTTCTAGGGTTCTATCTTTCTTTCATTCATTATTGTTCATCTAGTTTCACCATGAATATGGTGAACTAAACCTTGTATTATTGTTGGGGAATCAATGTAGTCTTGTGAAACTTTTATATATGGAATTTATTTTAACGTCTTATATTAAGATATATGTTTTCTTTCATCTTTAGCTAGGGTTTTTCCTCTTTGCTTATTGCTTGCTTTGTTTAACTCATTCATTGCCATGATTATTGATTTTGTCGATACGGGAACGTGCGGGGAAGTCTAGATCCGGGGAATTTCTCCCAATAGCATATTGGTTGCCTTTAAGCTCCTGCACTTTAATAACTAATTACTAGGAATGCTAGGAATTGTATGAACTCGTAATTAAGGATAGGCCTTCTTGCAAGGTGATTTAGAGAGTGGCATTAGCATTGATGATAAGAATGATGAATTCCTAAAAATATATGAGAGTGGATAAGATGAAATTGATAACCCCAACAACATACTCATCCATCTAATTCATTGAAGTGTTTGTATTCTGTTTTTCTCCATTGATCAAATTCATGCATACATATCTAATTATTGTCTCTTGCATTGAAACCTACAATCAATTTGTTCTTAAGTCTTAAATAATCAACAAATCACATAGCTAAACTAGGTCGTGAGTCCTTTGGGAAAACGATACTTGGTCTTACCTTGTTTTATTACTTGATACGATTCGGTCACACTTGCCGATTATTAAACAAGTTTGTGGCGCCGTTTTTCGGTGTTCATAAATATTGCATCAGGAGCGCAGTTTTCAGTGATCACAAGAGTCTCAAGTATCTCTTTGGTAAAAAAAGAATTAAATATGAGGCAGAGAAGGTGGTTAGAGTTCTTGAAAGATTACAAGTTTGAACTGCTTTATCATCCAAGGAAGGCTAATGTAGTGGCTGACGCGTTGAGCAGAAAATCAGTTCATGTCTCGGCAATGATGATCAGAGAGCTAAGCCTGGTGGAGAACTTTAGAGATTTAAGGTGCTGCAGTCTTAGATTATCAAGCGACTTATTGGACCGAAGTAAAGAGAAGCAGTCGGCTGATGTGGATTTACAAAGGATTAAAGGATTGATCAATTCAGAACAAGGAAAGGACTTCAATACAAGGACGAATGGTCTTTTACGGTTAAAAGGTAGGACGTGTGTTCCTAATTATGGAGAGTTGAAAAGACTTATTCTTGAGGAAGGGCATCAAAGCCATTTTAGCATGCATCCAGGCATGACTAAGATGTATCAAGATCTTAAGAAATCCTTTTGGTGGCCGGGTATGAAGAGTAATGTGGCTCAGTTTGTGTCCTCCTGTTTAACCTATCAAAAGGCAAAGGCAGAACATCAAAGACCGAGCGGTTTGCTGCAGTAGTTGGAAATTCCTGAATGGAAATGGGATAACATCGCTATGGATTTTGTGACCCACTTACCGCGTATGGTCAAAAACCATGACGCAATTTGGGTTATAGTGGATTGGTTGACGAAGAGTGCACATTTTCTTTCGGTCAATTTGAAGATGTCTATGGCAAAGCTGGCTCAACTCTACATCAATGAAGTGGTTCGATTGCATGGAGTGTCGTCTAGCATCATCTCAGACCGAGACCCTAGATTTACCTCTCGGTTCTGGCAATCACTTCAACATGAATTGGGAAGCTGGTTGTACATGAGCTCAACATATCATCCCCAAACTGACGGTCAATCTGAAAGGACTATTCAGACACTTGAAGACTTGTTGAGAACGTGCGTCTTAGATCATCTAGGAGTCAAGGATGAGGTACTGCCTTTGGTTGAATTCACCTACAACAACAACTTTCAGTCCAGCATTGGAATGACACCCTTCGAAGCTCTTTATGGAAGAAAATGCATAACTCCACTTTGTTGGTTTCAAGATGGAGAAGTGGTGTTAACTGGATCGGAAGTAATCCAGCAAACGATTGAAAAGGTGAAGTTAATTCAAGAAAGGTTGAAAACGTCTCAAAGCAGACATAAGTCGTATGATGATAGAAGAAGAAGACCTCTGGAGTTCGCTGCAGGAGATCATGTTTTCCTTAGGCTGAATTCGACCACGGGAATTAAGAGAGTCGTTCGGCCTAAGAAGCTATCTCCTAAGATCATTGGTCCATATCAAATCTTAAAACGTATAGGACCAGTTGCCTACGAGATGGCTTTACCACCTCAACTATCCAACCTGCATCTAGTCTTTCATGTCTCTTAACTCAAAAAGTATGTAACCAACCCTTCTCCTGTGCTAGAAGTAGAAGACGTTCAGATCAAAGAAGACCGTTCGGTTGAGATGAAGCCTATCAGCATAGAAGGAAGCCAAACCAAACAACTCAGGGGCAAAACCATGAGTTTAGTTAAAGTAATCTAGGACAAGAGAGCAGGCGACTTCACTTGGGAATTAGAAGATGTCATGAGAGAGTTGTACCCTCACTTGTTCTCGGGTAAGTCTTAATTTTCGAGGACGAAATTGTTTTTTTGTTGGGGACAATGTCAGGGCCATTAAATTCCCCAACATAGTGGAAACCTGCTATCTGCAAGATGGAAAATGAAACTCGGGAAATGGAAGATAGGTGGCTGCAGTAGAGTGAACCGATCGGTTTGTGCAGGTGGGTATATAAGCTGAAATTTTAAAATTCGATGCCACTTTCTGCATGCACCCTTCTTCTCCAAACTACTGAACCTCATTTTCTCCTCCTTCTAGATTCCTCAATCTTCTCTCTAAGAATTCTCATCGTTTTCTTCTTTCGATCACCATTCAGGCAACGCCTGAGCTCTCCTGGCGTCAAGGACTTTCATTTAGACCGATCAAGTTGCGGTTTTGAAGTGGTAAGTCCAATCTCGTTGTCTTTTATGGTCCATGCATTTCTGTCACATGCAAAGTACTGTTTGGTCTTGCATGTGTTCATCAAACTCCTCTCTGAAACTGTTTTCCATCTTTTATTCCATAGTTGGTTCTTCTACACCAATCAAAATCTTGTAGGAAGTAGTAGGAGTTACTTGGGGTATAGTCAATACTGTATAAGCTTAGCATTTTCTGGGTTTCAAGGTAAGGAAAACTTATATAATTTGATTATGATTCTTTGTTCTGAATGGTTGTATGTTTGTTTGATTAATTGATGAATATGAAGTATTGGTTTTACTGCATTGTTTGTTATATGAGTGGATGATTTATAAATAATGTAAATTGGGTTGATATAGGGTTTGATCTTAAGTCTGCAACTTTCTGCGTAATTTTGTGTTTGTCACCGAAAGTCATTATTGAACGTTCGTTTTTTTCTTTGAGCATTCGGTCTGAACTGGATTCTTCTTCTGTAGAGAATTTTAGTTCATGACTAATCGATTTTTCTATTAGTATACTGGTAAATAAGCATTCGGTCTAAGTATAACTTTCTATTTATATTTCGTAATTAGCTTAGTTGAGCTATTCAATAATATTTAAAGTCGTAGATATTTTAGTTATCCGTTATTGAAAATAAGTTCTATGTAATTGTATTTAGAATATATTCCTTCATGGTATAAGCTCAGTAGTGATCGGTCTTGAATCAAGCGCTCGGTCTTAGTAGTGCTCGGTCATAGACCAGGTGCTCGGTCTCAGTAGTGCTTGGATTTAAACTAAGAGTTTGGTCTTATAACGTTTCGTAATATATCTGCATTAGCTATTAAGAGTGTTCATCCAAACTCAATAGTGTTCGGCCATGGTTTGTTGTTTTCGGTTTAAACCCTTAGGTCTTTGATAAAAGAATTCATTATTTTCGGTTAAGTTTAATTATATGTATTCTATAGTATTCCAATCATTCTTGAAGTTCTGTGTAGTAAAGACTATTCGGTCATAATTGTTGAGTAGCGAGTAAACATTCCGTATTATCATAAGTGATAGGCTTTTGATGAGTCTTACCTAGTATGGACCATTCAGTCCTGTTCTGTAGATAAGTGAAAGACCGCTCGGTCTTATAAGGATTCTGTTATGTTAGTCTAAACAATATTCTCTCGTTCGGTTCTGTTCCAAGATGGGATCTTGTTTTATGGGTTTCAGTTTGACTGTATTGATGAAATATGATGGTATTTAAAATGTGATATGAATGGAATAGTATCGAAATGAAAGAGTATTCCAGGGAGGAATATCTCAGAATTGGTTATTGAATGGTAGAGTATGAATGTGGTTATGCTTAGCTAGCGTTTATCCTGATATTATGTGATTACTCATTCTCAAGTAGAGAGGAGTAAGTCATGTGTGAGAATGGCAGGAGGTCCTAGCCCATAAGGTGAACTTGGGCGGAATGAACTAAACTCAAGTGGCAGCTGTTTAGGGCATCCCAGCTATTACATTACCCTGGTGCAAAAACGTCGTAGCTACATGAAATTCATACAGTCCGGATAGTCAGAGTAAAGTGGTCGGTCATTGCATGCATTGATGTATGGTTATGGTTGGAAATGCATGATTGGTTGTTCCATGATTGCCTATTGAATTATATTAGATTTATGTGAAATATATGTTTTTATTGAATTAATTAAATTACATAAGTTTACCCTATTTTCCTTTCTTGTTTGTATTTTTTCGTTCGGCCATCATTTTCCTGTTGCAATGATCATCATGTGGATGTGAGCAGAAGGTGAAGAGTGTCTACTGGAAGAGGCTCTGGAAGGGCTCTGGAAGAAGTGGAAGTGAAAGTTGAACCATATGACCGTTCGGTCGTTAGAATTTGTTCTATTTTGTATAATCGATCGGTGTAAGCTTAGTCTTGGAACCGTTCGGTCTAGACTTTTGTTTTGTAAAGTTTAAATTTTGAAGTATTATTGTAAGGCCATTCGTCCATAAACATACCTCTTCTCTTTCAAAACTTGACTATAATATTGTTAATTGTGAATATTTTATGGTATGGTTTTATACTGTATTTTTGAGATGTTACAATATTTATTCTAATTAGATAGATAAAGGACCCTTTTTATTTTCAATTTCAAAATATTTATTGGAGTAGGAAAAGGATTTCAAAACAAAAATCTTGACTTGATTCAAGATGTTATAGAGAAAGAGAAAGAAAGTGATTCGCTATTGCAGCTATATTTAAGTAAAAGAGGAATCTTTTTGAAAAAGTTTCTTGTCTGCTCGGTGCTGTTTTTAATCGAAAGTCTAAGACAAGCATTTTGAAAAAAATCTCTTTGATTGCACGAAATGATATAATAATTTAGATTTGAAGAAATTTTAAGTCTTTGATATATGATCAATTTTTCACTTTGAATAAAATAATTTTCTTCTTTTGAGATGTCTAATAAATTAAATATTTTAGTTTTTCCATATATATTTAAATCAAAATTCTATAATTTATCAAATTTAGAAAAAAAAATTATCATATACTTTATAAATAATGTATATATATGTAAAACTTATTTCAACCTTCTTTTAAATAAATAACGTGTGTACGCCTGTTTTTCAGTTGGTATATTTTAGCAATGTGTACTGAGTTTTAGTAGACAAAAATACCCTTATATATCATGGATTCTAAGTTTTAAGGTTAAGGGTATTTTAATAATTTTCATTCTCAAAAAAAAAAAAAAAAAGAAACCCCCCAAACACTACCAAAAAAGAGAGCATTTTCGACGGCCTAAATTCGTCGAAAAGAGCAAAAAACCATCGGTAATGTCTATTATCGACGGATTAACGACGACCAATTGTCCGTCGATAAATCGTTTGTCGCTAACTATTACCGACGGCCTTTGCCATTCCGTAATTACTGACGGCCTTTGCCCTTTCGTAATTACCGAAGGACAAAGGCCTTCGATAATCCCACTATTTCTATGAAGGGTAGAGGCGCTAGTTTCATTCCACTAATTTAAATTATGAAATTTTTCATGACATCAACTCAAACTAACCACTATTATTTCTACTGAAGAAGACCAGTTGAAAAGGAAATATTAAATGATATTGCATAATATGTTTGTAGTCTTTTACATAAGATACTTGCTGTCACAACACTACAAATTCTTACACCTCAGTACATAGGAAAAATATCTAAATTCTACTTCTAAATAAGATAACAACTCAGATAATGGAAGAGAAAATGTAAACAAGAACTAATACTAAAAACTATAAATATAAAGACTATCCAAGTTCAAGCGGCATCATGAAACAGAATTCGATAAAAGTGGTACACACCAGCCTCCTTCCAGAAACAAGTTGTTGCACCAGACTCCAAAATCTGCCAATTCCTAACACCTAAAGTTGGTTCAACAACTTCTAATCAATCTGATGAATTCAGGTGAACCTCAATCTAGCTAAAAAAATGCATGAATTAATGCTACTGCAGTAGTTGACCAAGAACCAACATCCAAGTATTGAACACCAAGCCTTCCTTCAAATTTCATCATTTGCAAAGAACCTGAAACTAAGTGATGCATAAAAAAAAAGAATTCGATTTTTTAAATATTGGCCTTTTCAGTATAACACTAGAATCCATTTTCTATACTATAGTTGAGTATTGTCAATCAAATATAATCGATTAATAAGTAAACTAAATTATAATGCAAATGGAAAGTAAAACTAAATGGAATTGCTTGAAATGACAGAAAACCAAAAATCCTAGTAATTACTAAAACTGGAAATTAACGAAAAATGGAAAACTAAAGTGCAATTGAAACTAGGGATAATATACATGTCATCTAAAAGTAATATGAAAATTAATAGAACTAAAGTGTGTTATTGAAAAAAAAAACAGTGAAATTTTAGAAATGGGTTGGAAAAAGACAATGGCCAAGGAAATCTGTATTCTAATTATGATTTGAAAAGTATCCTACTTTTGAAAGTTTTTACTAGAGTATGCTACCCGAGAAAAGAAAAACAAGGATAAACAGGTAAACATTTCAAAACCGTGTGATAAAAACTGGCAACTCATGGTTTGGGTCCCGCACTACATTTTTTTTCTTTAATAGGAGGAACCCCTTTTCTCGGTCCTGACTTTTCTTTAAGCAACTATAACATCTTTATGATATTTGGGAATATTACGTGACATCTCTCTAATAAAGGAAAAATGTTTCAAAATCTATTCGTTTGAACTTTTTATTTGCTACAGATGCTTCCAGAAGTATTTCCCTACTTTTGAGCACTGGTTGATGTTTACAAAAGAAGTCTTATTTTCGTAACCACAGAAAGAGCATCTTAAAATAAGCATGCCATATAAATTGAAATGCTGCAAAATTTTGAAAACAAACAAACATCAACTTGCCAAGACAAGCTAAAACATTTGCTACAAACTATATTATTTTATAATCAAACCTTGTTGAGCACATTTTTTTCCTAGTAAGCATGCTTTCAGATGGAGAAGTCAAATTGTTTTGGAAGCATAGAAGGAAAAAGGGAAGCATCCAAATAAGCAAACATATCCAACACATATTCTTGAGGAATAAATAAATAATTGATTTCCATGAACCAAACAAAAGAGACCATACTCTTCTTCAAAGGGTACACGGGATTTGTCCTCATGTCGCCATCTCGTGTTGTTATTATCCGCGCCAACTCTCTCCTTAGCTGGCTATCCTCTGTCCCCACCAACCTCACCACTCGGTCAATGCAAACCTATGAATCAATTCCCTTCAGTTTCACTACCAAATCGCAAACGCGTTATCACCTCATTCACTCCACTCACACCATCTCCCTCATTTTATTTCACCCCCTCCCACTATATATATCCGCCAACACTTCCCTCTTTCACAGCAATTCACCAACAACATTTCACTTCTTTCTTAGACAACATAAACAAATGGCCTCTCTTACATCCTTATGCTTTCTCCTATGTTTATTTTTGGTTGTTTCAATTCTTCCTTTCAGTTCAGCCAGGAAACTCACTGAGTCAGAGCCCCAACTAAAGTTCCAATACCACAGAGGACCTCTTCTCATAGGTAAAATCTTCGTCAACCTCATTTGGTATGGCAAGTTCAAACCTTCCCAGAAATCCATATTCACTGACTTCATCACTTCCCTTTCATCTCCCAAACCCATCACGCCCCAACCATCGGTTGACACGTGGTGGAAAGCCACCGAAAACTTTGCTATGCTTTAAGTTTATCCAAACGAAAAGGATATTCTGCTAGGAGACAATGTGTGACTAAAACACAAGAAATAGGAAGATATTTTAGGCCTATAACTTTAGATTATCTAATAATAGAGGTTAAATCCCAATTGCTTCCTAGGATTTTTTTATATTTGAACAATTAAAGTTTGTTATATTTTTGTTTGTGAATATATATGTAAGGATTTTTATTTTGTATTCAAATAGACAGGGAAGCTTATGTATCATATTTGTCATGCAGGGATTCTCAAATAGTAAATTGAGCGTATTTTTCCCAAACTTCTTTCCACACAGAAAAAGAATAACAATGCCACTGGATATTTCATACAAAAAACAAAACACAACAACTGATATTTGGCCACATGAAGGAAGGAAATAAAGGCAATGTTTATGAAAAATCAAATCATTAGACAGAAGTAATGCTTACAGGAGCCTACCAAGAGCGTCAATTTTGTCCTTTCCTGAGCCACTCCCACCACCACACCCTCTTGTTTTTTCTCTATCATTTTTCATATTAAAAGCCTTTCCACGACCACTGCTAGAATTGAACATTAATATCAGAAAGCATAAAATAATGTAAAGCAATCTATGACAGAAACTTATTCTTTTCACATGAGCACAACAGACAGTTCATACAGGGTTTTGAAACTAGGGATAAGAAAAAAAATTATATTTTTCAATCCATGTGCTAAAGTTTCAATACAAGACCAAAACAGATCAAGACAATTAATCGAAGACAACATGGAAAGGCAAAGAAAATACTTAGCTCCGTGCAGACGCGCCTAATCTAGGCCCTGAATACCACTTGATAGCTCCAGGTCGAGGCGGATCGACGAGGAACCATGGAAACTGGCATAGATCGAGCTAATTGAAGAAGAAGAAGAACGGATGACGGAAAACGGAGGCAAACCCTAGATTGAATGGTTTGATCAGTGTACATTCTAGGGTTGGGGATTTGGGATGTTTTGATTGGTGGAGAGAAAGGATTCAACGATTGAATCGATGGAATGGAACGAACAGAGGTTTTAATCGGGCAAAAGTGAAGATAGAACGATGAGGATAGGTTTAATTGGTGAAAAATGGATTCTTTGGTGGATTAGGCTGAGGTAAGGGAGAAATTTACAGGAGAATGAAGATCTAGAGACTAACCATGGCTGGGCGGATTAAGATCTGAGGTGGAGGAACTTGAAATATGGATCAGAGACGAGTGAAGGTTCGAGAGAAAAAGAAATGTGTGCGGGTGGATCTCTCCAGAGAATGGCTAAATGAAGATGTGATTCGGATATGAAGAGGCATCGCAGACATTACCGAAGGGCAAAAGGCCCTCGGTAATACGCGATTTTATTGTAGTGCAAACCCTTACTCACCTCTCTCATTCTTCTCAACCTTTTCTCTTTCATCTCTCTCACTCCAACCTTTTTTCTGTCATCCCTACTGTAACTCCAATTGAAAAAATCAAAAAAACAATTTGCCTTTGTAAAGAGTTGAGTCATTGACATATTCACCTTCAGGCAAAGGTTCACTCAAGATGTCTTTAATTTCACTATCTTCACTAACCTCTCTAACTTCATCATCTGCATATGTTGAATCATCATCATCTCTAAAAAAACCATCCAGACCAATTACCAATTCCTTTGGATGTCATTATGCTTGTGAAAATTAGACAAAATTATATACGACAAAAATTATAAAATGAAAACTTATTATAAAATCAATTTTTTGTAAGAAATTGTTTAACAACTAGTGTTTCTGATTTGTTCTAGGCCAATTACCAACTCCTTTGATGTCATTATGCTTGTGAAAATTAGATAAAATTAGATAAGACAAAAATTATAAAATGAAAATTCATTATAAAATCATTTTTTTGTAAGAAATTGTTTAACAACGAGTATTTCTGATTTTTTTTTCCAGGTCAATTACCAATTCTTTTATGCTTGTGAAAAATGGATAAAATTATAAAATGAAAACTCATTATAAAATCATTTTTTGTAAGATTGTTTAACGGAAAATGTTTCTGATTTTTTCAATTGGGGCTACAGTAGGAATGATAGATAAAAGGTTGGAGTGAGAGAGATAAAAGAGATAGGGTTGAGAGGAATGAGAGAGGTGAGTAAGGGTTTGGGGGGTTTCTTTTTTTTTTTTAGTTTTGAGAATGAAAATTATTAAAATACCCTTAACCTTAAAACTTAGAATCCATGATATATAAGGGTATTTTTGTCTACTAAAACCCGATACACATTGCTAAAATGTATCAACTGAAAAACAGGCGTACGCACGTTAGCAAACCCCATATATATATATATATATATGTATATATATGTATATATATATATATATGTATATATATATATATGTATATATATATATATGTATATATATATATGTATATATATATATGTACATATATATATATATATGTATATATATGTATATATATATATGTATATATATATATGTATATATATATATATATATATACATATATATATATATACATATATATATATACATATATATACATATATATATATACATATATATGTATATATATACATATATATACATATATATACATATATATACATATATATATACATATATATATATACATATATATATATATATGTTTACTTTCGAAGATGAATTTAGAAGGGAGGGATTGGATGGATTTGAGAGTCAGCTGATTATTGTTTTTTTAAAGCGATTTGGAGGTGAGTGAAAATAAATTTGAAAATAAAATTTGTGAAAATTAGAATAGGATTTGACCACAGATAAGAAAATGGTTTAATTGATAGAAATTAAAGATTATTAAAATGTCTTTAATAATAAAAATAACAAAATATTATATTTATTAATAATATATTTATTGATAAAATGAATTTCAAGTTTTAAAAAACAAAAAAAAAGTAATAAAAAAAATTAAGTAAAGTGAATTTTTTTTTAAAACTTCACCCACACAAACCACCATTAAATATAATATACTTTGTGTTATTTAATCACGTTAATTTTATAAAATTTATTATATTGTCTAATAAAGCTTCAAATTCAAAAACATTTAAAATAATAGGACAAGAACTATCACAAAAAAAATTAAACTAAGACATTCTAAAGAAAAAAAATTGCGCAAAGATAAATATTTAAATGGTTAACTAAATTAAGATTTCAAAAGAAAATTTTTTAATCTATAACAATTTTATTAGACTCAAATATAAATTTATGTGTTATAAAAATGTATGATTTATAATGGTGGAAAAAAAAGAAGTTGAAATATTATTAGATGTTTGTTTTCTTCACTCTTAAATTAACGGTGAAAGAAAGAGATTAATTGGATGATGGAACAGTTCTGTGGGTGGTGGAAGAGGTGTATGAGCTTGACAATGGGCTTTGAAAGCAAAAGGGTTTCGTTCTACTTTGCTTTTTGATATATTATTCATTTAAAAGAGGACTTTTTCATTTTAACAATGGAGAATATGTGTAAAACAGTGGAGAATATGTGATGAGTAATTTATTGATGATGGAATCGAATCCAAAGTTACTTGGAAGGGTTACATTTATATGGAACGAAGGTTGTGTAATCAGTTCTCTCTTTTTCGAAATTGATTACTTGGATTAAAAATGGTAATTGTATAAAGATAAATTAGACATTAAAATTCAAATTTTCAATAATTTTCCAACTGCATTGCTTCTAAATCAATGAGAATGAACATAACTTATCTCAGTAATTCCGTCTTCACAAATACACAAATAATACAATCTATTCATACCAACACAGCGTAAAAGTTAAAATCAAAAGATAATTTAAATATATATTTTTTAAAATCTTTTATATACTTTTTAAAGATAAAATTATGATAAGTTTAAAGACAACAATGAATAATATATAGTGATTGATTCTAGTGATTCCAAATAAACTTAAACCTCATTGTGTATAGACATTTTTGCTAACAATTAAAGTGTAAAGTGAAAGAAAAAGAAGATTGTTAGAAAGAGAAAGGAATAGATTTATAGAGAGAATATAAAGAGAATTATGAGTGATAAGATTACAAAAAGAATTGATGAGGGGAGTACATGTCTTAATGTACATATATAAAGCATGTAATTATATTTTGTTGAAAATAAAATAAGTTAATCTATATATATATATATATACATGATTTTGAGTTAGTTTGTGTAAGTGGTAACATTTGTTGTTTCTCTTGGTCCCTTTGGATTTGCAGCTCTATCCGTGAGAGTGACGTCTTGAACAAGACGAGGATTATTAGCAGTGACCTTATATATTTCTTGGTCAACCCTTTTTCCTGCATTTGCCACATGAAGATCCATTTCTGCTTCAGCTTCTTTTGCCAACCTAATCTCACGAGCCACATCCATTCTAGCTTTCGCTATCTCTTTCTCAGCCTGCAAAACCATTCATAAATATTCCTCTTTCCATATTAATATAAATGATTAAGCTAAATTATATATGTTTAATACCCTTTCTTCTGCCCTTGCTTCTTGTCTTGCCTTTCGTGTAGCATTCAAATTCATTATCTTTTCTTTCACAGCTTGCATTCTTTCTAATCTTTTCAGGCCTTCTATTTCACACTGTTACTTCAAACATATAATAGAAATTCATTCTCTCTATATATACATCAAAACAAACACATCTTTCTCTGCTTTCATGGGTTCTCATTCTCTCTCTATTTTATGGTGAACGACCGTCATCTTAGAGATGTTAGGGCAATTATATATGTGGGTTGCATTCTCTCTAAAGCTGTGGATAAGAGTAAACAGAAAACAAAGTTATAATATTCTCCATATTTAGACTGTGTTCAAACATCACCTTCCAAAAAAATATATAGATTCCTCTAAAATCAATAAGTGTACCTTAGTTTGTGGCTTCAACAGCTGGACTTGTCCCAACACCATTTCAAAACTCAACAACTAACTTCTAAAAGAATTGTATTTAAAATTGAATTTTAAGACAACCAAACCTTATAAAATGTGGTGTATAAATTGAAATTTGCATTCTATGTTTTTACAATATTTCTCTTCAATCTTTAAAAACACATTTTCATATTTGGAAAAAACTTGTTTCAAAGTTGATGAAAACAACGAAACCATTAATAGTGATAAAGATTTCACCTCAAATAGAAATAAGGTAAATTTATAGTATATAAACATATGTTAACCACAATTTATAAACTGATTTTGTAGAATTGAATTGGATTTAGAGTTCACTTTATAAGAGGATATCAGAGTTATTTAAAAATATATTATAATGAAATTTGTTATTTGTTAGATCTATTATATCATTAACTATCGGACTCCTATCGAATCACTTGTAAATAAATAGTCTTATGCTTAATATAGGTATATTCTTCTACGTAAAAGAGGTTTGTTGGAGATTTTATATATATATATGTATATATATATATATATATGTATATATATATATGTATATATATATATATGTATATATATATATATGTATATATATATATATGTATATATATATATGTATATATATATATATATAAGAGACTAGGAAAATTTAAGAGATAGTAAGTAGATACAAACCCATCTTACTAGGCACTTTTATAAAGTTGAGTTAAACTTAAAATATATTTCTAAAAAGTAATTTGCTTAAAAATAATGTCTTCATAAACGAGGTTCATTGTCAATTTGATGACTCCATGTATGTTTCATGATGGAGTGTTACTCCCTCCACTACCACACACTGCTCCCTACACCTCCCCATTCCTCTTTTGCCCCTATAAAAATTTTAATTCGTGGTGGTTAAAATGTATTTACCTCCACCAACATTCACCCACTCACCCCTACACCCAAGCACTTCCACATAAATAAGATTTCTCTTACTTCTTCTCCCCTCTAATTGTGATATTTTGGGGGTGTGGTGTGTGATTGAGTGAATCAGAGAGTAAAAAATTAGAGTTCTAAGAAAAAGTTATAAAAGGTAAAGGGTGTGGGGTAGGCGTGTGGTGTGTGGCTGAGTGAATAAGAGAGTAAAAAATTAGGATTTTAAGAAAAAGTTAAATAAGGTAAAGGGTGTGGGGGTGTGGGGGTGTGGTGTGTGAGTGAGTGAATAAAAGAATAAAAAATTAGGGTTTTAAGAAAAAAAAATAAAGGATAAAAGTAAAAATGGTATTTTTGGAATTAAAAAAGAATTGGAGAGGTGTAGGTAGCCGTGTGTGGTGATGGAAATCATGATGGTTGTTTGATTAGTTTTGGGTAAAAATATTAGTTCAACTCTAACTTCTTTGGAAAGCGTACATAATTGTGAAATAGCTAAAACAAGCTTATTCAAGATATATTTATTACACAAATGACAAAATGATATTAGAGAATTTGCAAAAGAAATAATTAGGAGGTAAGTGGGTGAAGGACAACATTACATAAAATTTATTAATTTGTAAGAGTGATTAACGACAAAAAAAATATTTTTTATTGATTTATCACTATTTAATGAGGGATTAACGACAACCTAATATTGTAACTAATTAGTTATGGTCTGAGAAAGATATATTATTCCAATGATATTTCCTTACAAAATTAAACTTTTAATTACCAAATAATTTTGTCGTTAATCCGTTGTTCACAAATAAAATTTTTAATTAGAAAAAAACTAATATCTTACTATTCTAAAAAGAATGAATTTATTAAAAGAAATTAAAAAGTTGTATAAACAAATTATCAAGATATGCTCTATTATTATATAAGTTTGTCTTTTATTTATAAATTATATTTATTATATTTTTTCAAATGATAAACAACATTTAACGAATACATTATTTTTTTTCCTTTTGCATTTAAATTTAAATGTTATAAAAAGTATTAAAAAAATTCTTGTTAATTATATTCAAAATGAAATGATTAATTATTATTTTCAGCTATTTATTATCTCCTTTTTTCATATGTTAATTTATTTCAGATAAAAGAATTATTAATTAATTTATATTATTACAAATTTATTATATTTTACGGTACAATTTTTTTATATGTTTATTTATTTTAAATTTTTAAATATTAAATAAATATTTTATGATACATTATAAATAAAATAAATTATATGTATATATTTCATTAATAATGTGAAGAACACGAAAGAAAAAAAAATACAAAAACACACTCACCTTCGATTTCTCTATAGAAAATCTCATTATGCCTTCACTCTTTCATCTTTTCTTTTCTCAATATCTTACTCAAATCTCATTCTTTATCTGAAAAGAGGTTATAGTTAGAGTTTCCGTGGAGAATCTATTCCATTCCATCTTTCAGATTTGTGTTAAGGGTAAGTCCAAAATTCATAAGTAGATGAGAGTGTAGGTGATGGTGGAGCCAATAAGTTAAGGACGACATTTTAAGAATCGTTTAGAGATATGTACCTAGCTATACGATGTGGTGTAAGGAAATAACCTTGTTATGTTTTTATATTTTGAAAAACTTAATATATAAAGGTATTTTGAAAGACAAATTTGTGGTAACAAGGACTATGTATTACACTCTATTGTACGCTTAGGTATATTTTCTTCAAGATGTTTATAATCAAGTACAACTCAATACTACTTTGTGAGAACTCAAGGAAGTAGGTTAAATCCATTTTCTTAAGTTGTTACATTTTATGTTATCAAAGCATTTATGTGTCATGGTGACCTGTGTGTTGGATCTGTAATTCTTGAATTAATGGTTACAATAGATTAGAAGTTTATCACTATAGTGTTAAGTTCAACATTGTGGCTCTTATTGGTAAGTCCAGGCTTGTGCTTAAATTGTTAATCTGGTTCTTGTTGACTTACCCTATCCAAGGAAACTTGGTTCAAGATTGGTTAAGTTAAATGGAGTCAGGTGGTGGTGATGTTAGCCAATAAGTTGAGGATGGTGTTTTGAGAAATGTTTAGAGATATGTACCTAGTTATATGATGTGGTATAAGGAAACAACCTTGTTATGTTTTTATATTTTGAAAAACTTCTAAATGTATTTTGAAAAACAAATTTATGGTGACAAGGACTATGTATTACACTTTATTATATGTTTTAGTATATTTTCTTCAAGATGTTTATGATCAGGTACTCATCCTCAATCGGCTTCTTAAATCATTTTGTAACGTTTGCCAAAATTAAGAAATGAATCTAGGATCCCTGTTTGAAACAATACTTGATAGCACATTGATGGCATACCCCTTAGTCATGATCAAACACATTCAAGAAAAGTTGAAGTAATATGTGGAAGCTGGGCCTAAACTGTTTCTCTTGGGTCATCATGGACCATCATAGAGCATATAGTAGAGTAGAATAATTTGATTCTTGAATTATGGACTAAGTAGTCTAGGATTTCCTTTTGAGCCTTGTATTTTAAGCCAAATGTGTAGGGTTTCTGGTCAAATTGGGCCAACAAAGGTCAACACCCAATGTTGACCCAAGTGGACGTTCTTTAGTATGTTGACCCATGTGGTCAAAGTTTTTAACCTATCTTGGTGAGCAAGTGTCAGACGTCCCATCTGTGAAGAGTGTTGTAACCATTACTTCAAGAACCACAGACCTAAGACACAAGTCACAATGACACATAACATCTATGATGATTGTAGAATGTTGTTATAGTCATAATAGATAGTGACAACATGGTCCTGCACCTTTTGCCTTCTGGCTATACCTCTCAACAATAAGACTTTCTTCATGCTTTGTCATGGCAAAGTACTTTGTTTCAGTGGTTAAGAAAGCCATTACTTTTTGTAGACTAGCCTTCTAACTTATTGTTACACCATATGTAATAAACAAATAACCCGTGAGAGATTTTCTAGTATACAAACATCCAACATAGTCTGAGTCAACATAATCCTCTATGGGAGCGTTTTTTGTATGTTGTGTAACTCTCACTTAAACTAAACACGTTTCAAAAGATTATTTCATATGATAAATAATCCACTTAAGAACTTGTTAGTGAGCTTGTTCAATATAATAAAAGCTATATATGAGATTAATCTCCCTTGTGTTGAATAAAAGTAAGGAATAATAACAAAATATGGGCTAAGCCCAAAATACAAGTAAGGAATAATAACAAACTAACTAAAGATAAAGAGATGAGATATCTAATAATCTAATATATTTAGCACTCCTCCTCAAGCTAGTGCATGTTGGTATTAGCGAGTCGCACAGCGAAGTGAGAACGACTTGTAAAGAGCGGAAAGCGTGTAGCGGTCAATAAACAAGATACAATGGTCTATTTTAAAAAATTTATTTTCTTAGAGAACTTTTATCAAACAGTTGATGTGCTAAAAATTTAAAGAATGTAGGGAAGAGAAAATCAACACAGAAATTTTATCCTAGCTCGAATCAAAAGATTCTATGTCCAGTCGTATCACTATAAATAATGATTAACCTTTTTCACTAAAAATATTGTTGTACAAATTACAAGATAATGAAATGAGCAAAGAACATAAAACACCTTCCTTCAAAAAACGGTGGAAGAACCTTCCTTCGACAAACGAACCGGAAGAAAACTACTCAGCCAACTTGAAGAGAATCGCTTCGACCTTAGACACACTAAGCGTGAACTTCACTTATTCCAAGACTTGACAAGAGCAACACTATAACTTGAGAACTTCCTTAGACAAACTATATTCTCAAATGGCATAGATTAACCACTAGGGGTTTGCTAAAGAGTATATATAGCCCAGAGGTCAGAATTTAAAAAGACAACTCCCAACTGCCAATGATAATCGATTATTTTAAGGGATAATCGATTATCCTTGTCCGTTATGGGTTTTTCAAAAAGTGAAAATCGATTATTTCGAGGGATAATCGATTATCTGCGAGACTTGGACAATAATAACTCAGACTATAAAACTCGATTATGAGCAATAATCGATTATTTGCGCGAGCAATGCTTTTTCAAATAAGCTCGTGATAATCGATTATTTCGTGATAATCGATTATTACACCAAATAATTGATTATCAGCGCAAACTTCCTAAAGACATGAAAACTTCTTAGTGTTTACATTATCAAAGTTATTCCTATTACAATTGAATCTACAAAAATTCTTTTAAATAAATTACAAGTAGAGTCTTCAAGTTCTTCACTTTGTAGCATAATCAAAATCACTATCTTCAAGACACCAATGCTCCTCATTGGTAATAATCTCCCCCTTTTCGATGCTGATAAAAAATCCCTTGTTTAAAAGCATCTCTGAATATCTGCACAGATTTCAAACTTACAAACATAGAACAAGTTAGTAGTAACTACACTATAAGTTTTTCTCCCCCTTTTTTATCATAAGCAAAAAAAAAGGCAAACATACTCCTCCTCAAAATGTTCTCCCCCTCAAAAGGTCAATTTATGCAATGAAGGAAAATGAAGAAGTTTTATTCATTGATGCAAAGGAAAGTACAATTCACTCAAAATATAAAAGATAACACATAATAAAACTCTAAGACAATTATCTAATCTCCCAAAAGTTGGACTTGGGGATCGATCTGGAGGTTGAAGATTTAGGCGTTCCTCAATGTTGCCTAAACGAGTATCAAAATATTCATACCTTTCATATACATACTCTTGATGAGTTTGTTGCATCTCAATTATTTGATCAAAACGCGCTTGCTGAGCCAAATTCATATCCTTCATCTGTTTGGATAGATTTGCAAAATTTCCATTATGAGAGAAGAGGATGAGAGCATTCTAGATGGTCCAGCTTTGGATGGAGTAGCAGCTCTTACTGGTTCTGCCATATCGACATCCATGTTATCATCTTCTTCGTCCTGATTTTTGTCATCCTTGTGAACAAGCACATGTCCACGAGCAACAAATCCCATTTGCCAAAAGGTTGTCTCGCCAATTTACCCTTACTCCTTTGTATTCAAGAATCCTAGAGATGAGGAGAGCATATGGAAGGTGATATGCTGATGCAATCCTGCTTGATGTACCTTCCTTAGTGTTCTCTTTTTGTATTTTTACATTTTATTGTATATGCATTTTAGCTTTCTTAGAGCATGGGTTATTATAAATACTCATCTCCACTAATGTATTTGACACTTTTGAGATGAATGAGAATTGAATTTTCTGAAATAAAAAATTATTCTCACTTGAAAGTCAAGCTAGAGAGTCCAAGAGACCTCCTCTAGCCACCTTCCAAGCACACTCTCTCACTTCCATTTTCCATTCCACGGTGCTTCTCTCTCATCACACAACATCATCATTGCTCGAATCCGCTTCAGTGGCGCCAGCGCTCCTTAGCCATGCGTCCTCCTTTCTCTCGCGCAAAGCGTCACCACATCTTCCTTTCACTGCCACGAGAGAATATTTTCATTTCTCACTATTTCACTCTTACTGAACCATATTTCGTTCTCCCTCTCGAGCTCCTCATTTGCGAGTCAAAGGTACATCTCATTCTCTCTTTTGAGAGAATCTTCATTTTGTTCTCTGCATCGTCACTTTTCCTCTGGTCAAAACCCTAGCCACTCTTTGATCTCGCATTTTCTCACCTATCTTCATCCTTTTCGTCTTTACCTTCGATTTCACCGATTGTTTTCCATTTTCTACCGATTAAACCTATTTCCCTCTGTTCATTCCTCTTTTCCACCGTTTAAAACCTTGGTTCCACCGATTAATCGGTCAAGATAGTGTTTCTACATCATTCTAGGGTTTCCTCGGTTCGTCTAGGGATTTTCGCGTCAAATCATAAGCATATCCTCTCATTTAGGGTTCTCCTATGTTCTTTAATTCTCTCTCAATTTCGAGCTTGATCTCGAGTTCATATCATTTTCCGTTGCGTCTTCTCTCTGGAGGAAGCTTCAAGGAGTTTTAATTCGTTCTCGTGTAGCTTCATTCATCTTCTCCTTAGGCGTATTCCATCATATGCGGAGTATTTTTGAGCCTTTAACATGGTATTTGTGATAAGGGAAGGCCAATCAATATGAATATGATTTAAAATTCCATACAAGAGTAGAAGATATTGCCCAAAACATTGAGCATGATTAGTAGCATGAGGGCACAAGATCAACATAATCAAATACTGGATCATCCTCTCTTCTACTTGAATCCTCCAACCAACAGTTGACGACGATTGGTTTGTTGTTAGGGGTTTCGCTGAAACGGTTGGTATGTGAGAAGGCGGTTGAAGTCAAGAATGCCCAAATGAACCTTTATTGCATCATCCCATATTGTGAGCTTTGCGACATTGGTCCATATATCATCGTCAAGGATGATTCAGACACCTTTCACCTTGGTTGTCACAATGTCATCACGATATTTGAGGTTGTGGTAGAACACTCTAATCAAGTCGGGATAGATGCATCCCTTTTGTTCAACCAAATGGGTGATACTTTGAGTTCGAAACAAATCAGGAAATTGAAAGCCATAGTATCTGTAGAATTCCAACCTGATATATTTGACTCCTAGTATGCGGCGTTCTTGCCAAAAATGGGAAAATTTTGCTTGTTTCTCCAGGTCGGAGATCCATCCTTTAGTGGAGGCAGGACGAGCAGCTCTAGAACGAGATGATGAGGCACCGACATTCCTTCTACGAGGTCGCCTTGAGTCAGCCATGACAAGCAAAGGAGATATGAGTAGAGGGTATGAGAGGGATGATGAGAACTAAAGTGAAATCTTGTGGAAATAGTGAATTTGTAAGAGTTTGGGTGCAAAGAGTTGTTGTTAATCGATTATGAATGAGTATTTATAGAGGCAATCCAAAAATTAGTCGTTTATGGCCGTTTGTAGTCGTTTTTAAACTTTGTAACGACTCTATTTTTGAATCTGCGTTGCGTGATAATCGATTATTACTAATGATAATCGATCATCTAGTCAAGAAATAATTTTTAGAAAAGAAGTGATAATCGATTATTGATGGAGATAATCGATTATCTGTTCATGAAAAACCTAGATTTAAAAGCAAGCTAGGATAATCGACTATGCCTCACAATAATCGATTATTTGCGAACCTAAGTCATGGAAGCAACTCCACACTTCAAGTGAGAGCTCCTCCAAACTCATAATCGTGGCAGCAGAATGAGTCGAAGAATGAAGACGCAGATGCACACCAAATGTTTGATGAATGGTTCAATGGACGTTTGGTGAGTGTGTGAGGTTTCTCAAGCTCAGAAGGCCTTCCAAAAGGGAAGGAAGAATAAGCACAAAGAAGTGAACTCTGAAAGAATAAACTTGGAGAATTCTCAACAGCGTTTCTTTTCAAATTCAAAGTTGGAAATTACAAAGGGGAGAGCCTCTCGTTTATAGGTGAAGAGAGGACTCCATTTCAATCCTTGCTAATCTTCTCTAATCACTAAAGAAGAGTGTTAGGTACACTTCAAATCTTGGGCTGCAAGTCTCAAATGAAACACATTAAAAACATGTTTAAAAGTGTAAAAGCTGTAAAAAAATGGTTGAGCTCAGGAAGGTTGTGGCTGGGCGCCCTGCACAATCCGAAAGGCAATTTTGCCTTGTAGTCTCAATCCGGAAGCCACTGGATGCAATCCAGAAATGATGTTTTCTTCTTCATTTTTGACCTCATTTGCTTCCTTTAGCTTAGCAAGCCTCCTAGGATGCATAGGCATGGTTTCCAACCTTTATTTGTGACCAACAAAACAATGTAAATGTTATTTATCAAATCAAATCCATCTAAGACTTAGATAAGGAAAGAACTTTAGAAATCCTTATTGCAGTCCCCTTTCTGTAGTCTTAGCTTAAGTTATTACTTCTTTGGACGGAAAGTCCTTAAAGGAGTTGCCATCATTCCCTCCCTCTTTAAAAATGATTTGTCCTCAAATCGGGAAGAAAGAAAGATGTTTGTGATTTTTTGGTTTAATCAAAATCAAGTGCATTAAACTGTTTGATTAAAAACACAAACTGTTTCATGAAAGTCCCCAATGAATTTCAGAGTTTGTGATTTTCGGGTTTTGGGGGTCAAAACAAGATTGTTTGGTTTTATCTTACTTGTTATGGATATATTACACTCTTTTAATCATATCATTGCATTTGGAAACCTGAAACCAGATTTTTCCAATCCAGAAATTAAGATTAAAGTTTTGCAAATTTCAAACAGCACATGATTATCAAACTGAACTAGAAAATGAGTCTTAAAATGGTGCTTTCAAACCCAAAAATGCTTGGAAGTGTTTTAACAATTCAAGTGATGCTTCAAGCAACTTTATATCATCAATTTGAAGGTGAACAAATAGTTAAACAACAGAGAAACAGATTGGACAACAAAATCATTGGTCCACTTCCAATTTCAAGCAAAATTGATGGTTTGGATGGTGATTCTTTTTACACCAAATTTGCACCAGAATTGAAAAAAAACACTAGAATCAAACTAGAAAACACCAACAAAGCTAATGGAAGTCCTAATGCACTAGATCTAGCTACAGAATATTAGCTAGGAGATGTTAAATGACCTAAGACACAAGCAATGAAGTGAGTCCGGTGAAAAACTCCAATCTAAAACAATGACAGTAAAGAACTACTATATGTAGGCAACAAAACCATGCTTTTTGAAATTTAGGGGTTAATACAGGTTGACACTACTTGAAACATGTATAATATCATGAAATAAACTTGTCTCAAGCTTTAGAATCAAGAAATCTGATCTGAAACAGATTAAAGTATATGCACCAGATTTGGAAAATTGTGTAGAATTTTGATAGAATCAATTTTTGTTTTTGCAATGCTTTAGCTCATTTAATCAAGGCTAGACATTGTCTCACTGCCTTATATGATCAATATATGGCTACATATCCATCAAAACTCAGATTAAACGTAAAAAAATTACATCTGAACAAATGCAAACACTGGACAGAATTAATACTACAGCATATTGCACATAACATTGGCCAAAATTGGAAAAAGGGAATGCAAGCTGAATTTAAGTAAAACAAACGAAATTCACCGATTAAAATGAACAAAAATCACTAAGAAACACTCAAGGCACAAGTATAACAACAAACAACACGAATTGAATCAAATCAGAAATGAAAAAAAAAATTATGAAACAGTGAACACGAACTACACATGACAGAAATGAAGAAAATTGCAAAATATAGAAGCTTATCTCTTGAAGACAAGCGTGGATGTGCTGCCTCTTGATGCCAAATGATGGACGCAGCTCCACACTTAAAGTAAGAGCTCCCCCAAACTCAAAACCGTGGCAGCGAAATGAGTTGAAGAATGAAGACGCGGATGCACACCAGATGTTTGATGAATGGTTCAGTGGAGGTTTGGTGAGTGTGTGAGGTTTCTCAAGCTCAGAAAGCCTTCCAAAAGGGAAGGACGCTAGAGGAGGGAATGTGGAATAAGCACAAAGAAGTGAACTCTGAAAGAATAAACCTGGAGAATTCTCTCAAGAGCGTTTCTTTTCAAATTCAAAGTTGGAAATTACAAAGGGGAGAGCCTATCTTTTATAGGTGAAGAGAGGACTCCATTTCAGGCCTTTCTAATCTTCTATAATCACTAAAGAAGAGTGTTAGATACGCTTCATAGCTTGGGTTGCAAGTCTCAAACGAAACACATTAAAAACGTGTTTAAAAGTGTAAAAGTTGTCAAAAATGGCTGAGCTCAAGAAGGCTGTGGCTGGGCGCCCTATACAATCTGGAAGGCAATTTTGCCTTGCAGTCTCAATCCGGAAGCCACTGGATGCAATCCGGAAATGATGTTTTCTTGTCCATTTTTGACCTCCTTTGCTTTTTTTAGCTTAGCAAGCCTCCTAGGATGCATAGGCATGGTTTCCAACCTTTATTTATGACCTATAAAACAATGTAAATGTTATTTAGCAAAGCAAATCCATCTAAGACTTAGATAAGGAAAGAACTTTAGAAATCCTTATTCTACTTCCCTTTCTTTAGTCTTAGTTTAGGTTGTTACTTCTTTGGATGGAAAGTCCTTAAAGGAGTTGTCATCACTAAGACTTTTCGAAAAGCTCAACATAATCGATTATAGCTATAGAATAATCGATTAAATACGTTGGAGTTACGAAAAACATAAAAATCTCATGAACTATGACTCTAAGACATATCTATCACTCCCAACTCTCTTCTAAAATCATAGATAGTACCTTTGTGAAAATATCAGTTAATTGATGCAAAGTATCAATATATTCTATTGTGCAATCACCCTTTTGAATATGATTTCTTAAGAAATGGTGTCTTATCTTTGTGTTTGGTTCTGGAATGCATTATAGAGTTCTTGGTTAGGTTTATGGTACTAGTGTTATCACATTTTAAAGGAATGTGATCAAGGAAGATATCAAAATATTCCAATTGTTGTTTCATCCATAAGATTTGGGCACAACAGTTTCCAGCAACAATATATTTTGCTTATGTAGTAGACAAGGCTACACATGCTTGTTTCTTTGAATGCTAGGATACTAAAGAACAACCCAAAAAATGACATGTTCCACTAGTACTTTTCCTATCAATTTTACAGTCGTCATAATCAGCATCAGAATAACCTATTAGACTAGGTGTTGCATCATAAGGATACCATAAATCAAAAGAAGTAGTCCCTTTAAGATATTTCAAGATTATTTTAACGACAGTTAAATGGGATTCTTTAGGAGATGCTTGGTATCTAGCACAAACACATACATTTTGCATAATATCTGGTCTACTAGCTATGAGATATAGCAATGATCCTATCATACCTCTAAACATTGTTTGGTTTATTTCTTCACTAGATTCATCTTTATCTAGATAATAAGATGTTTCCATAGGGGTGTTTTCCTCTTTACAAGTGTCCATTCCAAATTTCTTAAGTACTTCCCTACAATATTTGGTTTGGGAGACAAAGGTTCCCCCTTCCATTTGTTTTATCTGAAATCTTAAGAAAAAGTTCAATTCCCACATTGCATTATTCTTGCAAACCCCTCACACAAGCAATCATCAGTAGATCCAAAATAATATCATCAACATATAGTTGAACAAGTAATATATGATTTCCTACTTTCTTAATAAACAAGGTTGAATCAACCTTTCCTCTAGAAAAATCATTTTCAATCAAAAAGGTACTAAGTCTTTCATACCAAGACCTAGGTGCTTGTTTAAGGCCATAGAGTGCCTTTTTCAATTTAAAAACATGATCAGGAAATTTAAATTCTTCAAACCCAAGGGGTTGACTAACATACACTTCCTCTTTTATAAACCCATTTAGAAAAGCACTCTTCACATCCATTTGATCTAATTTAAATTTCATCAAAGATACATATGCAAGTAATAATCTAATTGCTTCTAACCTGGCTACTGGGCCATATGTTTCATCATAGTCTATACCTTCTTCTTGACAGTAGCCCTTTGCAACTAGCCTTGCTTTGTTTTTGGTTATATTTCCATCTTCATCCAGTTTATTTCTAGACACCCACTTAGTACCAATCACTTGATAGTCCTCTTTTCTAGGAATGAGTTCCCAAACATCATTCCTTTCAAATTGGTTAAGCTCTTCTTGCATTGCAATGCACCATTTGTCATCTTGAAGAGTTTCTTTGATGTTTTTGGGTTCTATCTGAGACACAAAAGCAACAGTTAGACAAAAATTATTTAAGTTGTGTCTAGTAGTTACCCCTTTTGATGTATCTCCGATGATGTTGTTTAAGGAGAGGCCACGAGGTTGTTGGTAGCTCTTAGGATCATCTTCTTGATGTCTAATGGGAGTTTCCATATGATTATTTTCATTTAAATATATCTCTTCCATCTATTTGTTTGACTCAAGAGGGTTCACCTCAAGGTCCACAATTTCATCAAATACAACATGCATGGACTCTTCCATTTTAAAAGTCCTTCTATTAAACACTCTATATGCATTTCTAGTTAGTGAATAACCTAAGAAAATTGCTTCATCAGATTTAGCATCAAATTTTCCTAAGTTATCTTTTCCATTATTCAACACAAAGCATTTACATCCAAAAATCTTCAAATGTGATACATTTGGTTTTCTACCATTCAATAACTCATAGGGAGTTAACTTTAGAATTGGCCTAATAAGCATCATGTTCAGCACATAACAAGCAGTACTAACTTCATCAGCCCAAAAATATTTTGGCACATTAGATTCATTCAATAAAGTTCTAGCTAATTCTTCTAAAGATCTATTTTTCCTCCATTTTGTTAGGGAGTTCTAGGTGCAGAAAAATTATGAGTTATGCCATGTTTATCACAAAACTTTTCAAAAGACTCATTTTGAAATTCACCACCATGATCGCTTCTCAAAGTTTTGATTTTCAAATCCTTTTCCTTTTGAACACGTTTTGCAAAAGTTTTGAATGCTTTAAAAGCTTCACTTTTCAAAGTCAAAAAGAATGTCCAAGTAAACCTAGTATAATCATCAACATTACAAGTGCATAATAGTTTCCACCAAAACTCTTAATTCTAGACGGACCAAACAAGTCCATATGCAAAAGTTCTAAAGGCTTTCATGTTGAAATCACACTTTTGGATGAAAACGAATGTTTGGTTTGTTTCCCCTTTTGACATGCAGCACAAAGTTTATCTTTCTCAAATTTTATCTTGGGCAAACCAATTACAAGGTCTTTAAAAATCAATTTGTTCAAATGTTGCATATGACTGTGTGCAGCCCTTTTATGCCATAGCCCAGGATTTTCTTCTTTTGCAACTAAACATGATATGCTATGACTAGATGCACTTTCAATGTCACTCAAATAAATGTTATTATGCCTAAGACCTTGCAAAGAAATATTAGAAGAATTCTTAAAATACACAATGCATTTATCACTCTCAAATGTTACCTTGAGACCTTTGTCACTAATAATAGTTGAAAAACTGTGATTTTTATACTTAATCTTGACCTTAAAGACAACCTTTATGACTTAGAAACTAGGTTGGAATCATGTTTTTGTTTAAGTTTTGGAAATAAGAGAGTTGGAAAAGTTTTATGCTTGATTTTCCTTGTTTTTGCAGGTTTTAAGATTAATGGAATGCAAGAAGTGAAGTAGCCAGAAGTTGGACTCAGAAAAGGAAGAAAAAGTGCACAAAAGAAGAGCCGCAAGTACCGGTCAACGCCACTTTTACCGCTAAGCGGCACTCTGAAGTCCCGCAGTCAATGCTGAGGGGAAAAACTGCAGTTGAACGTCAAAATAGAAGAACCGCACTCACTACTGAGCGGTAATTACCGTTGAGCGCCATTTTAATGGGCCTTGGGCCACTTTTGTGTAATCTTTAGGAAGCTATATAAGGTTTTAGTCGACCTAGGGTTAGTATCTTTGGCCAGAACGAAGCAAAATCACACTTTCTTCACCCCTTGGAGGAGGATTTTGGATGCTCAAGCTCACTTCTTCAAATTCTAGGGTTCTATCTTTCATTCTTTCATTATTTTTTATCTAGTTTCACCATGATTATGGTGTACTAAACCTTCATTGTTGTTTGGAATCAATGTAATCCTTTGAAACTCTCACGTATTGAATTAGTTCTTTAATCTATATGCTTTCTTTCATTAATTGTTAGGGTTTTTCTTCTACACTCTATGCATGCTTTATTTAACTCATTCAATTGCATGATCATTGATGTTATTTGTATGGACACATATGAGTAAATTTAGAACTGAAGAAATTCTCCCAATAGTAATATTGTCTAGACATAGGGATAGAACGATTGGTTGCCTTTAAGCTTCTATGCGAATGTAATGCATGAATAATTGCTAGGGAGACAAGACATTGTAAACTAGTGATTAGGAGTAGGTTTTCTTCACCGAGACATCGGGTTTAAGGTAAACTAGAAAGTGGCATTAACATTAATGAAGAAAGATGAATTTTTGAATACATGAGAGTGGATAGGATGAATTGAAAACCCCAACAACATCATCATTCCATAATTTACATCAATCACTTTTGCTTCTTTTGATCCAATTGATCAATACATGCATTCATATTTAATTTTCAGTATTTGCATTTAAACCTACAAGAATTCGTTCACAAGTCTAATTTAATCAACAAATCACATAATTGTTTAGGCCGTGAGTCCTTTGGGAAACGATACTTGGTCTTACCATTTTATTATTACTTGATACGATTCAGTTACACTTGCCGAGGGTTAGCAAGATTTTGGCGCCGTTGCCGGGGACTCGTGGTTTAAGTATTCTATTTGTGTGATTATTGATTAACTTTGACTTGATTTTTATCTTTTTGCTCTTTTTATCTTTTTGTTTATCTTTCTATCTTTTTGTTTTTATTTTTTATCTTTATATCTTTTATCTTTTTAGTTTATCTTTTCTATCTTTTTGTGCTAACAATTGTTTCTAGGGTTTTGTGTTCTTGTGTATGCAGGATACAATTAGGACTAGGAGCAAGGAAACTTCGGAACCTCTTCTTGAAGGATAGGACGAAAGTAGAAGGAGAAGGAGGATCCGAACTTCTAGAGAACTATTTCCTTCTCCGGAGACACTTCTACAACCCTCACCACAAAGATCTAACCAGAGCATTGAAGAGATGGCCGAAGAGAACAACGTTAGACGTACTCTGGCGGATTACACCAATGTTGTTGGCCCTCATCACTTTAATAGCATTGCTAGACCGAGGGTCAATGCTGCAAACATGGAGGTGAAACCAGCGTTGATACACTTGGTAAACAACAACCAATTTAATGGGCTATCACATGAAAGTCCATATGAGCATCTCACCACATTGAACGAGATCTGCAACACTGTAAAGATCAATGGTGTGCCGAATGAAGCAATAAATCTTAGTTTGTTTCCTTTCTCATTGGGAGGCAATGCTAAGTTATGGTTGAATTCTTTTCCAGAAGGTAGCTTTGTTGAATGGGAAGTCGTGGTTTCAAAGTTCCTAAACAAGTACTCCCCACAATCTAAAATCAACAAAAGGAAGCAAGAGATTTCTTCTTTTAGACAAGGCATGGAGGAGACGCTAGGTCAAGCCTTGGATAGATACAAGAGCTTGCTGAGAAAGACGCCCACTCATGGCTTTGACGAAGCAACAATAGTCATTCTTTTCCTTGGAGGTCTTGGTTCACAAACCAAGTTGATGCTAGATCCCTCAGCTGGAGGTAATATTAAATGCAAGACTCTGGAGGAAGCCACTGAATTGATTGACAACATGGCTACAAATGATAATGAGTTGCATAATGAGAAAGGAGCTCCAATTCAACAAAAAGGAGTTCTACAATTCCAATCAAATGATGCCTTGCTTGCACAGAACAAAATCATAACTCAACAGTTGGAGAATTTGATAAAAACACTTTCTTAGTTGCCAAAGGAGCTAAAGAATGTTGCACAGGTTCAACAACAACTTTGTGAACTATATGGTGGTGACCATATCAATGGTCAATGCACTTTTCTAGTGGAGGTTTTAGAAGACGTAACTTTCATGGCCAATCAATTTCCATACCGCCAAGGTAACTTTAACAAGGGTGGAAACCACACCCAAGCATGGGTCAAGATCAGAATGGACAAGCTGGACAAGCAGGACAATTCAATAGACCATAGTAGCAACCATCAATATGGCGACAAGTATCTGCATTAAATGAGAAATCATCAAAGCTTGAAGAAACTCTTCAACAATTTATTCAGGTGACCATCACCAACCATAAAAGCACTGAAGCTATAATTAGAAATTTGAAGATACATGTTGGCCAAATAGCTAAGGATTTGAAGGATAAGCCTGACAAGATTTTTGGGGCTAATACTGAGGTTAACCCTAAGGAAGAGTGCAAAGTTATTGTAAGTGCAGATGATGAGAGGGTGGATGAAGAAAAAAAGAGAGTTGAGCTAGAAATAAAAGAAGAAAAGTAAGAGAAAAAAGAGAGAGTTGAGAGAAAAAAAGAGATAATAAGTGAGGATGAGAGAAAAGAGAAAGACAAGAAAAGGGGAGAGAAAAAGATTGAGAAAAATGATAAAATTCTTCCTTACCCTAAGGGGAGTGAAAAGATTGAAAAAGAGAGACAATATGGGCGCTTTAAAGATATCTTCAAGCAATTGGAGATTACAATACCTTTGAATGAAGCACTGCAACAAATTCCAGCTTATGCAAAGCACATAAAGCAAGTCTCCACAAAGAAGAGATATCTAGATGAAAAGGGATATTGCAGTGTTATTGAGAAGAAGCCACTTCCTCCAAAAGTGAAGGATCTAGGAAGTTTTACTATTCCTTGCGTCATAGGGAAGGAGAAAATAAGGAAAACCCTAATTGATTTAGGGTCAAGTATTAATTTGATGCCTTTATCTATGCTTGAAAGAATTGGTGATCTTGAAGTCAAGCCAACAAAGGTGACTTTGCTAATGGCGGATGGATCTTCAAAGAAACCCTATGGTCTGGCGGAAGATGTAGTGGTTTGCATAGACAAATTAAAATTCCTGGTGGATTTTGTGGTGATGGAGATGAAGGAGGATGAGAAGGTCCCAATCATTCTTGGAAGACCGTTTATGAAAACGGCAAAGGTAATAATCAATGTGGATGATAGGATGATAGTGCTTCAAGACCGACGAGAAAAGGTGATCTTTAATGTCTTCATAGGGGAGCAGAAGATTCAAGAGAAGGAGGCTAGTCATAAAGTTGCATGTAAGGATGCACCCTTGACTAGTTCAAAAGCTGTAAAGCCGGTCTTCAAAGGTAAAAAGTGTTTCTTGTCACAGGTTAGGGAAGAAGAAAAAGATGGCAAAGCAAGGAAGGTTCATGATGACTTGATCCAGGCACAACTCAAACTTGGTACACCAGTAAGATTCAAGAACAAGATGTGGGTTGTGAAAGACTATAAAGAGAATGGAGTGATAGAGATTGAAGCTCCATATCCAAGAAGAGTAAAAAAGGTGGACCAGAAACAACTGATGAGTTGGTGTGATGAAAGAAAGAGGAACACCAACATTGAAGATGGAACTTGAGCTTATTGAGTCAAGCTAATGACGTTAAAAGAGCGCTTACGGGAGGCACCCTAGTGATTTGAGAACATTAATGTTCTTAATTTTCATTTTGGTTATGTAATTTTATAAACTTTGGGACATTGATTTGAGATTTTATGGTATAACATCTGCTGATGGATGCTAGGTGGTTAAGTATCTACTGAAGGATACTAGGTTTGTTTACACCTACTGAAGGGTGTTGGTAAGAAAAGATTTGCACCTACTAATGGGTGCTGGAGGATTTTGGGTCAGGCTCGTGACGTTAAACAAGCGCTACCTCGAAGACAACACAGTTGATTGAATTTATCTTTGTTTGTTTGTTTGGATTTTGCTCTAGTTATAGGGATTGAATGTTTGAGTGATGCGAGAAACTAAATGCATTGGGGTAGTGAGAGGCACTGGTAAAGGACACCTACGGCAAGCTAGGAAGAAGAAGAGTTGGTGCCGCAAATGCCGCTCAGCGGTAATTACCGCTAAGCGCGACCGCTGCAGATTGGGCTGACTGGTTTGTTTTATTTGGGCTCAGGAGGACGTGGCCCATTACGTCTCTTTTATACCCTAGGGTGTGTCTTGGCTGCCACTTTCAAATCTCCCTATTTCCACACACTCTCAAACACTCTCCAAGGAGTTCTTTACACTTTTTCCTCCTTCCTCCTTCACAAAACTTCTCTTTCAACCATTTTTGCATCAAGTTTCCATCCAAGTTTGGGGTTTGGTGAGAGCATTGCTTTTAGGGGCTGATTTCTTCATATTCCTAGAGCATTCTAAGATAAGGAGTGTTTCAGGGAGTTGTTTGTGGTTTACTAATGCTTAACAATGTGTCTTGTGGTTTTGTGAATTGTAATTGATGCAGGGATGGCCTCCTCATCGGGAAAAAGAATCAAGACTATGAGATCCAAGAAGAAGGAGAGGAGGAAGATTCGGATGATAGTAGCAGGGGTTGATGAGGAGCTGAGATAGCATCTACTAATGGATGCTATCACCTCTAGAGCAGGATTTGTTATCTTTTGTTTTGTACTGTTGAACTTATTTGCTTCTGTTTTTAGAATAGGGTTGTGATGTACTCAATTTGAAACTTTATCTGCTATGATGGGTTGCTTGTGATTTATGCATGATGAGTATTGCGTGATGATGTTTAGACATTGATTGATGTTGAGATTGTGCACATTATATGCTGATATACAGGTGGTTGTTCACGACCTATGTGAACAAATGCATGATGTTGTGATTGTGATTATGATGCTAAGCGGGATGTGTATGTGGAATGTTGAATGAGCCTATATGTGAGGTTTTGAAATCTAGAGTTTTTGTGAATGAATGCTATTACATTGAAAGCATGAATGACTTTGCCCAGGTTTCTATGATTGAATCACTTGCTTGTATGTGTCATATGATCAAGGCCATCTGTTGTTACCCTTTATTAGCCAAATGATTTTGGCCCAATAAAAGAGAGCACAATGTGTTCTATCCTTTGAACCCTTAGCTTTGAACATGATAGAAAACCTTTTTTGAAAAACTTTACCTTGAGTTGAGTTGAAGATATCTTGTGGTATTGATAAATGTTCAAGTTTGGGGTTGTTGGGTGGTTTAAAAAGGGGAATATTAAAAGCATTGAGCTAAGCATATGAAAAGCAAAATAAAAAGGAAAAGAAAAGAAAGAAAAATAAAGGCTCAATTCAAAAGAAAGTTGGGAAGAAGGAAGAATGGTTGTGTTTAGATGATTCACTTAACTCAAGGATTTTGTGATCTAGAAAAAGCAATTTTCTTGTTAGCCCAGCCACATTATAAGCCATCGAAAAGTCCTTGTGATGATACTTGCTTGTGAATGTGTTTGATTATGGTTAAATGAAAGGCAAGTTAGTTCATGTGACATTGTGACAGTAAAGTGAAGGAGTGACCTCTTATACACTTGTGTGTTTGAGTGAAACACTTTATCTAGTGAGGAAAGATTCCATGAACACATAAGTACATCTATGCTTAGTTGATTGATCATTCATGAGAATAACATTTGTTGGATATTATGTTATTATGTGAACATTAAAGCATGTGTGCATCTTGACTGAACTCTTTGTGTTGAGCTGATTTGAGTAATTACTTGTCTTGAAAGAATGAGTTTTTAATGTGGTGAGCCATTGTATGGATAGGTGGAAGATTGAGTTACATTTTGTTTGCTTGAGGACAAGCAAAGTTTTAAGTTTGGGGTTGTGATAACAGTTGAAAAACTGTTATTTTTATACTTAATCTTGACCTTAAAGACAACCTTTATGACTTAGAAACTAGCTTGGAATCATGTTTTTGTTTAAGTTTTGGAAATAAGAGAGTTGGATAGGTTTTATGCTTGCTTTTCCTTGTTTTTGCAGGTTTTAAGATGAATGGAATGAAAGAAATAAAGTAGTTAGAAGTTGGACTCAGAAAAGGAAGAAAAAGTGAACAAAAGAAGAGCCGCAAGTACCGGTCAACGCCACTTTTACCGCTAAGCGGCACTCTGAAGTCCCGCAGTCAATGCTGAGGGGCAAAACTGCAGTTGAGCGTCAAAATAGAAGAACTGCACTCACCGCTGAGTGGTAATTACCGATGAGCGCCATTTTATTGGGCCTTGGGCCACTTTTGTGTAATCTTTAGGAAGCTATATAAGGTTTTAGTCGACCTAGGGTTAGTATCTTTGGCCAGAACGAAGCAAAATCACACTTTCTTCACCCCTTGGAGGAGGATTTGGGATGCTCAGGCTCCACTCTTCAAATTCTAGGGTTCTATCTTTCATTCTTTCATACTTTTTCATCTAGTTTCACTATGATTATGGTGAACTAAACCTTCATTGTTGTTGGGGAATCAATGTAATCCTTTGAAACTCATGTATTGAATTAGTTCTTTAATCTATATGCTTTCTTTCGTTAATTGTTAGGGTTTTTCTTCTACACTCTATGCATGCTTTGTTTAACTCATTCAATTGCATGATCATTGATGTTATTTGTATGGACACATATGAGTAAATTTAGAACTGAAGAAATTCTCCCAATAGTAATATTGCCTAGACATAAGGATAGGAGGATTGGTTGTCTTTAAGCTTCTGTGCAAATGTAATGCATGAATAATTGCTAGGGAGACAAGACATTGTAAACTAGTGATTAGGAGTAGGCTTTCTTCACCGAGACATCGAGTTTAAGGTAAATTAGAAAGTGGCATTAACATTAATGAAGAAAGATGAATTCTTGAATACATGAGATTGGATAGGATGAATTGAATACCCAAAAACATCATCATTCCATAATTTACATCAATCACTTTTGCTTCTTTTGATCCAATTGATCAATACATGCATTCATATTTAATTTTCAGTATTTGCATTTAAACCTACAAGAATTCGTTCACAAGTCTAATTTTATCAACAAATCACATAACTGTTTAGGCCGTGAGTCCTTTGGGAAACCATACTTGGTCTTACCATTTTATTATTACTTGATACGATTCAGTTACACTTGCCGAGGGTTTCAGTCACATAATTGACATATGCTTAGGAGGATGTGCTTGAGACCTTCAACATACAACACATAATTCTTCCTTTGTTGTTATCCCCATATGTAACAAATCCTTGCCTCTTCTTTTCAAAAGAGATGAACCTCTTCTTGTCACCAGTCATGTGTCTTGAACAACCACTGTCAAGATACCACAATGACTTCTTTGACTTAGAATGTTCCTAGAAAACAAGTTGAGCAAAAATTTTAGGTCTCCAATCTCATTATGGATCCTTGGGGTTAGTATCAAACAAACATCATTTAACAACTTTCCATTAGGCACTCCAAAATGTTTAATGTTGCATTTGTTTAATGTATGACCATGCTGCATGCAATAAAAACAACAAACACTTTGGCATTTTATTTTTCACAAAGGTGCCTTTTTCAACCCAAACTCTACGAGTTCTTTTATGTTTAATTTTATCTTTTTATACTATACTTTTGTGTGATTCTTAACCGATTAGAATTTATCTTTAATTTTATCTTTTTATCTTTAATTTTTATTTTATCTTTATATCTTTAATTTTTATTTTTTCTTTAATTTTATCATTTTTTATCTGTTAGTTCTAATTGTATTTGGGTGCTCTAATGTTTTGTTGTCTAGTGTATACAGGGTACAATTCGGACTAGAAACACAAAAGTTTATGAACCTCTTCTTGCAGGTCTGGACAATAGTAGAAGAAAAAGGAGGAACAGGACGTCCATAGAACTTTTCCCTTCTTGAGACTCTTTTACAGCCATCACCTCGCAGATTATGCAACAGTCATTGGCCCTCATCATTTTAATAGCATTGCACGGCCGAGGGTTAATGTTGCAAATATGGAGATGAAGCCTGCTTTGATTCAATTGGTAAAGAGCAACCAATTCAATGGATTATCTCATGAAAATCCATATGAGCATCTGACCACATTTAATGAGATATGCAAAGAGTAAAGAGTTTTACTAGGAATAACAAGTTCACTCCTCATAGCCCTAAAAGATTTTCGAAAACCATTGCTATAATACCACAATGTAACACCCAAATAATTTAAGGGTATTACTAGTAGTAAAAACTAAATTAATTCGATATCTAATATAAAAAACCAAACTTTATTTCAATTTAACCAAAGTACGGTTCCAAACTTACAAACTTTAAACAATATAGTCTTCACCACTTAACATAAATTCAAAATTAAACTTACAAGTCTTACACAACATATTTTTCCAATACAAATTTATTCTTTTTACAAAAATCCATGAAAGTTTTTCCCAGCATCTCTCTCATCATCTCTAAGCTTTTTCAAATGCATCTGCAACATTATCTGCTCACGTATAACATGAGTTATACGATCATAGCACAAACAAATAAGGGTAAGCTAATCATAACATACAATCATTAAACTTATTTATAATATATAATTCAATCATGTATTAACACAATTATCCCGATGTCATTAGTTCATTTTTCCTTAACTTCTTCAAAATCATCCTTCTCATTTTCATAAACCTTACAAGTATACTATGCTTACTCACGAAGCCTTATGGTCAGACCACTCTCTACCTGCTTCCTTACGCCTTACCCGTATACTATGTTTTACTTTCCGAAGCCTTATGGTCAGACCGCTCTCTGTCTGCATCTATAAGACTTATGAGTAATATGTTTATGTCAAAGCCTTATGGTCAGACCACTCTCTACCTGCTTTCATAAACCTCATGTGTTACTTTGCTCATATCAAGGTCTCATGGTATAAACCAAATATACTACTCCCAGTAGTAAACATCATTTCATAATTAATGATTTCTTATATTCACCCCAACATTTCCTAACATCAACAAATCATATCTTCTCATCTACCTAACTCAATCATGTTCGTTCTCTAATCATAAATTGATAATAACCCATTTTTGTTTCAATATCCAAAATAAAATAAAACATATTGCCAGATATCATACTCTTCTTATAATTTAATCTTTTCCATAACTAGTATAAACTCAACATAATTTAACCAATCAAAGGTTATAGATTAGCCAATTTTTTTTTTACATTACATAAAATTTGTTCTTAGTACAAGTTTCACATTCAGGATCTAAACTGATAAATTCAATCATAATTTACTAGAATCTTGGATAAAATTTTCAGTTCGATCTAACCATTAATAAAGTGTAAATTTGAAATTTTACATCCGTAATTCACGAACATTAAATTGATATCCTTACTAAACACCACTTAGTTTTTTTTTATTTAAAATGGAACAGTCAAACTACATCAACATGTCTTAGCAACTACATATCTAAATTTTAGGTTAATCTAACGGTTAACTAGGTAGAGATTGAGATTTATACAATTCAAAGAATTAATCAATTGGGTTGTCGACTCTATCAAAATTGCGGAATTAATTCCTCCAAGTACAAACATCTAGTTACAAATATGAGTGGTCAAAATATAGTAATATATTTATGGAATCATTTATCAAAATTTCCAACTTAATTTATTGGAATAAGAAGGGAGAATTTAGATATTTTTTGATATAAGTTAGAGATACAAATAAAGTGATGGTCATTCTACCCAAAATTATAATATTATCTCCTCTAAGTACAATTCTTAATTTAAAGATCCTGACGGTCAAAGTTAAATTTCTACGTCTTATAGTTTACTTAAACATGATCAAAATTTACTCCAACAATTTTAAATGGAAAAACATGATCAAAATTTTAAATTTTACAATTTGATTGAATATTTACTCCAACAATTTTATAGTTTACTTATTCAACATAATAAAATGTATTCATCACATATTCCATACAAAATAAATATATCACAAAATAAATTAACAATAATAAAATATCACAATATAAACGTTCTAGGGAAGAAGTTGAATCTGGCATAGCCGGTTAGACATCTTCTTATCCTTCCAGAAAAATGCAAGAGAAAAAGAAACACAATAAAAGTTATGGGGAAACAAGAAGTTGAATCTGGCAAAGCCGGTTAGACAACTTCTTATCCTTCTAGAAAATGCAAGAGAAAAAGAAACACAATAAAAGTTATGGGGAAACAAGAAGTTGAATCTGGCAAAGCCGGTTAGACAACTTCTTAGCCTTCCAGAAAATGCAAGAGAAAAAGAAACACAATAAAAGTTCTGGGGAAACAAGAAATTGAATCTTGCAAAGCCGATTAGAGAACATCTTATCCTTCCAAAAAATGCAAGAGAAAAAGACAATAAAAGTTCTGGGGAAACAAGAAGTTGAATCTGGCAAAGCCGGTTAGATAACTTCTTATCCTTCTAGAAAATGTAAGAGAAAAAGAAACACAATAAAAGTTCTGGGGAAACAAGAAGTTGAATCTGGCAAAGCCGGTTAGACAACTTCTTATCCTTCTAGAAAAATGCAACTGAAGCAGATTATCATTCTAAATCCATAAAGAGAATCAAAATTCTAAAATTATTCAAGATTTCATATCATACAAAAAACACAAGACTTAAGGTTAGCTCCCCTTACCAGATTCTTGCTTCTTCCTGGATGAAGAACACCTCTTCAAAAGCTCTTGCTACCTTCTCTACAACTCAGATTCTTGTCCCAGAACATTGTAATATTATATATCAACTCGTTTGAAGTTAACAAAGTAGTAAAAAACAATCCAAACCCTAAACTATCAAAAGTAAAAGTTAAACTAAATCTAAATATGTTGAACAACAATAATAAATCTTCCTATCTATGTCCATCTTTGCAGAAGATAAGTTGTCCACTCTTGTCTTATCTTCTTAATTGCGTCCTATGGTATAGAAGATGTACTCTTGAAGCGTTGCAAAATGAAGAAAGATGCATTATGTACCTATCTTAAAACAAAGTTAAGTTGTTAGAAACTAAGAATCTAAATAAGTTAAGCATCATTACCTCATTCCAGTCATCTATAATGACAGCTCGAATGATGGTCTTAATCCAAGACATGACATAGTACCCACATTCCCATGAATCTAGCTGCTTCTTACACTAAAATGACAAACTAAATAGTCAAGTATTTAGATCATTCAATAACTAGTAAAATAAATTAGAACTATAAATGACTTACAACCTTTGGATACAGGACGAATACTAGTTGACCTCGGTTTTTACCCATTACTCTATTTAAATTGAAAACACAAGGTAATATAAATATAACTATATTTATCATAAAATGTGATGGTCAAAATGAATTTGAAACATAAAAAGAGAAACACTTACCCTTGAAGCATGTTTCTTAAGTCATTTTTCATCTTCCTGTGCAGCGAACAAAACCATACAATTTTACATTGTTTGGGAATGATGAGCATCAGCTGCCAATGAGACCTATCATGATTCATAAATAGTTAGTAAACTAATTAAGAAAACTTTAATGAAATTTTACATCAAGCAACCCATACCCATCAATGTATGGCACAAAGTGTATGTCTCTGTTTGACTCAGTCATCCATGTTTCCAAATACTTTTGTTTGCTCTCAATTGTGTTACCAGAAGGTTGGATGGTCTGAGGTCCGTACATGGAAGACCGACCTTGGTCCACAATGACTATGTCCACGTACCTAAAACAACAAAGTTAAGTTGTTAGAAACTAAGAATGTAAATAAGTTTAATATGGAAGACAAAATTAACTATCTTACATGCACCATACTTGAAGGATGGAAATATTCAACATCCTTTCTCCCCCAATGATCTCTAGTGCATCATTGAATGTGATATATACTGGGACATGGGGGGATGCCAAATACTCTATTATCCCAGTACACTTGTACTGGTCCTCTGTTCAACCTGGGTAATTTTGTCATGAGCTTTGCTAGAGAATCATCCTCTGCTTCAGCCAAGTCATCATCTTCATCTATGACTGGCTGATGCATCGACTGCTTGTGGGGACGTATGAACTGAACATAAAAATTTCAAAGTTATCAATAAATATTTTTAAATTTAACATACAAAGACTAATAATAAAAATATTATACTTGTGGTGTAGCAATGTGTGACATGATCAATGCTCGAAGCCAGGCTATAAATGTTCCTTTGGCCTCCCTCACAAAATGATTTTCTGAAGTGGGTAATGCAGCATAGCCTGGGGATCCCGAACCTCGTCAATCGTCACACGCACGTGCTGGGGTAATAGGGGAACACCATGAACAGTCTGCCCTCCCTCAAGTACTCGTCTGACAGCCACAATGCATGGGGGATCCCCATCAACCCATAGCTCATACTAACCACTATACTTAGTAGGCTCTACAGTAGAGCATGATCCCCTAGTGCTAACCCTAGGTGGTCTGGGAGCTTTAGTGGGCAACCCCATGGTGAGCTGCATCATGGAATGCAACTTCTCTTCAAGCGCTCTTTGAATTTCTTTTTGTTCTTGTAGTTGCTCCATGAATCGTTGCTCCTTTGATCTTCTTAACACTCCGGCAAGTGTACCGAATTGTATCAAGTAATAATAAATGGTAAGACCAAGTATCCTTTCCCAAGAGACTCACGGCCTAGACATTCATGTGGTTTCTTGATTAATTAAGACTTGTAAACAAAATCATGGTGTTTATAATGCAGAAAATAAATATGAATGCAAGTGTTGATCAATTGACTTGAAGAATGCACAGGTGATTGGTGCATAAAATATTGAATGATTATGTTGTTGGGGTTTCCGACTTATCCTATCCACTCTCATGTATTTATGAATTCATCTTCTTCATTAATATTAATGCCACTTTCTAATTTACCTTAAACCCGATGTCTCGGTGAAGAAAGGCTACTCTTAATTACTAGATCGCAATGTCTTGTATCCCCAACAATTAATTATGCATTACATTCACATAGAAGCTTAAAGGCAACCAATCCTCCTATCCCTATGTCTAGGTAATATTGCTTTTGGGAGAATTTCCCTAGTTCTAGATTTCCCCATATGTTCCCATATCGACAAAATCAATAATCATACAATTGAATAAATTAAACAAAGAATGCATAGAGCGTAGAGGAAAAACCCTAACAATTAATGAAGTAAAGCATTTATAATATAAATCAATTCAATACATGAGAGTTTCAAAGGATTACACCGTTTCCCCAACAACAATGGAGGTTTAGTTCACCATAGACATGGTGAAACTAGATGAAAATATGGAAAAGAATGAAGATAAAACCCTAAAAGTTGAAGATCGGAGCTTCCGCATCCAAAATCTGTCTCCAAGGGATGAAAAGAGTGTTTTTGCGCCTCTTTCTATCCAAAGATACCAACCCTAGGTCGTCCAAAACTTTAAATAGTTCATAAAAATAACCTAAAAAAGGTCCAAGCCCACGTCGTTAGTGCTCAGCGCCCCAAAAGGGCGCCCAGTGGTAGCTGCGACACTAAACTGACGCTCAGCGGTGGCGCTGAGGATTAAAATAGTGGTTGCAGCACTAAACTGACGCTCATCGGTGGCGCTTAGGCGTGAAACGGTGGTTGCACCTCTAAATTGGCGCTCAAGGCCCCAAAGTGATGTTTAGCGTTATTTTTCCTGCTTTTCCTGACCCCAACTCCTTGCTTCTTCAACTTCTTCATCCAATTCTTCTTAATTCCAGTCAAAACAATGAAAACCAAGCATAAAACCAATAATACCACCTTCAACTCTCTTATTCTCAATACTTAAGCAAAAGCATGATTTCAAACTAGTTTCTAAGTCATAGAGGGTGTTTTTAGTGTCAAAATTAAGTATAAAAGTAACAGTATTTCAATCGTTATCACAACCATAAACTTAGAACTTTACTTGTCCTCAAGCAAATAAGATATAACTCAGTCTTCCTCCAATCAATACAATGGTTCAACACATTCAAAAACTCTTTTTCATACAATGCTAAATACTTAGTTGATACCACACCATGATTCTCAACTTAACTCAAGGTAAGGATTTTCACAAAGGATTTTTATAATCTGTGATGTGGGCTGTCGCGACCCATACAAATTTGATTGCATATAAGGAATGCAGTATAGCTAGGAATTGACTCCTAGGTCGTCTCTCAAGGACCAATTTTGCGGTTCGAAAATCGAGTCTAACACAAAAAAAAAGGGGGTTTTGAAAAGGTTTTGCAAAAATTAAAGAACTCAATAAAGACACAGATGCAAACAAACTAATTTAAGCTAGCATGGTAATTAAACTAGCACTATTAAAAGCCTTAGACAACATTCAAACATCAAACACTGTTACAAACTGATTAACAAACACAGTTAAAAATAATTAAATGCAACACTAACTCAAACACATAAACTCAACCTATTAATTAAATTAATTAAAAACCAAAGAAACCAACAAGCCTAATTTAATCCTAGCAAATTACTTGTCATAATGGCAATTAACAAATGAATTTAAAAGTCCAATTGGCCAAAGAAAGAGCACATGGCCGTGAGTCACCATGCACCCAAGTCAAACTTCAATTTCACCTTAAATAAGCCACAAAATGTGTTGACTTCTTCTCCCATGTGCACCATTTTTCAAGAAATTAAGCATGTGCCTTCCACACTCTCCAAGACTGTCCCCTCTCTCCTTCCATGCAGCAAAGAAATGATTTTATACAGCAAAGCACACAATTTACAATTTACGTGAACCACCAAGTGGAAATGCCAAAGAATGCTTCAAAGACCAATGTGCAAATGGAAGATACCATGGGTACTCTTACCAATGTGCCAAGTAAGCTAAATCAAATGAAAACAAACTCCAAAAACCACCATGTCTCATTGCAATTCACGGCTGGAACAAGCAAAGGCCAAATCTCAAAGTGGAAACATTCCTTGGGCCAAAACAAGCATCTTTTGTGTTGGTCGAAAAGTGGTAAAAATTAAATGAAGCAATTTCCTCTCTCCTACAAACTCCAAACGGTTTTTCTTCAAGAATTATGCATCCAAAAGCTTTCTTCCACTCTTCAATACAGAGAACAACTTCAAGAAACCAAAGTTAAAGTTGCAAATGAACACAAGAACAATAAACCCAAACTTCTACTCATCAACCCATCTTCAACACTACCATTTCTTCAAGTTTCTTTGCAAAAACGAAAATAATACTTAGACCATCAATTCCAGTTCTGTCCAGCCTCCATAACATCACCAAGATCAAATCCCAACGTTGTCTCAAGCATCAAAACCGAAAAATGCAAGAAAAGAGTTAAACCCACAACACCCACACATCATCTTAAGCTCTCTTCAACCTAAAACTACATAGAACTTCATTTTTATCATCCAACCATATAGAATGAGATAAAAACCGAGAGGAACAGCAGCAAAGGGAGAGGAAAACGAAATATAAAGTTACTCAAACCCAACATCCACCATGGAAATGCGAAGACAAGCTCCAAAACTCAAACTCCAAGCATCAAGAACAAGCAAGTGGAAGTGGAAATGAATAGTTTTTCACCACCAATAAGCTAAGACAACCAAGAGTAAATTAAGAGAAGAAGAAAATCTGCATCTTGCTCATTGAAATGGCCAAAAACGAGACACCCAAGTCAAGCTCTCCATAAGAGTGTTCATACAAGAAACCCTAAGAGAGAAAAGCTCAAAACATGAAAAAATGAAGTGTGTAAGAGTCTCCTTTGTGTGGTTGGCTAAGGCTCTCTAAAATACCGAGAGTTTTCTTCTAAATGGGGTCCACAATCAATTAAAATCCCTAATCAAAAAGGCACATGTCCTACAAATAGGTCTTTTTACAAAATTGCCCCTAAAAGGGTCCAAAACACCTGATTCTAATTAAGGGCTTCTAGAAAACGAAATTACAACTTTAATTAGAATCTAAATGACTAAATGTTGAGCCTTTGAGTGTGTCACGCCATATCCCAATGCTCCAGATGATGTTTCCACAACTTCCCTGTAACCAGAAATGCACTTAATCAGCTCAGAAAACCCAAATTAGCACAATTACGAATTTCCGACCAAATTAAGCAGAATTTGGATATCACAATCATAACATCATGCATCTGTTCACATAGTTTGTGAACAACCCCCTGTATATCAGCATCTTGTGCAACATCTCAACATCAATCAATATCAAAGCATCATCAAGCAATACTCATCACACGCATATCAATATCAAACCCTAGGTCATCCAAAACCTTAAAAAGTTCATAAATATAACCTAAAACAGGTCCAAGCTCAAGTCGTCGGCGCTCAGCGCCCCAAAAGGGCATCAACCGGAAGTTGCGGCACTAAACTGACGCTCAGCGGTGGCGCTCAGGCGTAAAACAGTGATTCCAGCACTAAACTGACACTCAACGGTGGCGCTCAGGCGTGAAACAGTGGTTGCACCTCTAAATTGGCGCTCAGCACCCTAAAGTGACGCTCAACGTTATCTGCGATTCTTCTAGGTGCTACTTTTCCTACCTTTCCTGACTCCAACTCCTTGCTACTTCAACTTCTTCATCCAATTAATCTTAATACCAGTCAAAACAATGAAAACCAAGCATAAAACCAATAATACCACCTTCAACTCTCTTATTCTCACAACTTAAGCAAAAGCATGATTTCAAGCTAGTTTCTAAGCCATAAAAGGTGTTTTTAATGTCAAAATTAAGTATAAAAATAATGGTATTTCAACCGTTATCAGATCTCATGCTTTGGTTGAGCCTTTCCTCCCACTGAAGATCCATCTTCCTTAATGCCTCCTGACTCATGGATTGAGTGGTTTTTTGTGCAGGGCCAAAGTAGTCACTGATGAACAAATTTTCAATCCCCGAAAACGGAGTCAAAAACTTGTTAACCCTCGGCAAGTGTAACCGAATCGTATCAAGTAATAAAACATGGTAAGACCAAGTATCATTTTCCCAAGAGACTCACGGCACTAAAAAGTTATGTGATTACTCAACTAATTAAGACTCTAAAGAACATATTTTTGGGATTTTGAATGCAAATGCAATAAAATAAACATGAATGCATGATTTCAATTTGATCAATTGAGGTTAAACACAAGAAAGAATGGATGAAGTTGATGATATTGTTGTTGGGGTTTAGATTTAACCTAATTTACTCTCATGGATTTATGAATTCATCTTTCTTTTCATTAATGTTAATGCCACTCTCTAAATTACCTTAAACCCGATGTCTCGGCGAAGAAAGCCTAATCATAATCACTAGTTTACAATGTCTTGTCTCCCTAGCAATTAATCATGCATTGTAGTGAACAAAAGCTTAAAGGCAACCAACTATCATACTCATATGTCTAGGTTTGTAATATATTGTTGGAAGAATTCCCCAGATCGTGATTTGTAAGATATCTCTCAATAACAATCCAAGGGAGAGAAGAGGAGAGTTGTCACATCCCCAAATCGTCCAACCCTAGGAGTACGAAATCTCGTGATACTTACAAATCATAAGATTTATGCCATACATGAATAAAATATCACAAGCATTTGAGCAAAGAAGAATATCTCTAACAATTAATGAAAGAAAGCATGTATCTTATAAAAGATCTTGAAGAACAAATTCAATACATGAGATTTTAAGAAGGTTACATCTTTCCCAACAACAATAAGGTTTAGCCCTCCATCGTCATGAAGAACTAGATGAATAATGGAATGAAAGAATGAAAGAGATAGAAAAACCCGAGAAAGAGGAGAGGAGAGCCGTCACCATCCCCAAATCTACCCCCTATGGGTGAAAAATGTGTTTTTATGCTTAAGCCATCAAAAGATACTAACCCTAGGAAGACTAAAGCCTTATATAGACTTCTAAATATTACAGAAAATTAAGCCCAAGCCCATAAGAATAATAGAAAATGGGTCCAAGCCCAAAACAGATCATAAAAATTACAGAAAATTGGCCCAAAGCCCAATAAAGTGACGCTCAATGATAAGTGCGTTTCTTCTATTTTGCCCCTCAGCGGTGCCAACGGGTCCTTGAAAGTGCTGCTCAACGGTAATTGGCGCTAAGCGGTACTTGCGGCTTCTCTTCCTTTGCACTTTTTGTGTCCTTTTCTGATTCCACTTTTGTCCCACTTCACTTCTTTCATCAAATTCATCTCAAAAACATGTAAAAACAAGGAAATTAAGCATAAAACCTGTCCAACTCTCTTATTTCCAAAAATATAAGCAAAAACATGATTCCAAGCTAGTTTCTAGTCATAAAGGTTATTTTTTATATAAATTTTAAGTATAAAAATAACAGTTTTTCAACTGTTATCACAACCCCAAACTTAGAACTTTGCTTGTCCTCAAGCAAAACAAAACCTGGCTTAAATGAAATAATGATACTACAATGGTCTAGCACACTAAAAAGCATTTTTTTTCTCTTAGGACAAGTAAATCACTCATGAATGATCATCATAGAAAGATTAGTCAAGATATAATGATGCTTTAGCCAATCAAGCTTCAACTATGGTGCTCACATAATCAAGACATACGCAACAGATGCAAGCCTCATCAACAACTAAGCAAGAATGTTATCATAAAGTGCATGGAATTATTCCTCACCAAAGATAGTGTTTCACTCAAGCACTCAAAAGTGTTTCACTCAACTCAAAGGTGTATAGTGAGGTGACACTCTTATACTCTACTATAACAATGTCACATGAATCAACTTTGCCTTTCATTTAACCACATATCAAACACACTTACAAGCAAGTTATCATCACAAGGGCTTTTCAAGGCTTGTATTGAGGCTGGGCTAAGAAGAAAATTGGTTTTTCTAGACAACAAAATTCCTTGAGTTAAGAGAGTGCCTAATTCATTCATTAACAATAATCTCTCTTTCTTCTTTTTTATGTGAGAAACCAATATTCAACTCATTCCCAAACTTTACTTGCATTGAGCTTAACCTTTTCTTTTCTTTCATTTCTTCTCTTTTGCTTTTTGCTTTTTGCTTTCTTACTTTTGCCCAATGCTCCTTAATGAATTTCACAAAGTTCTTTTCGGTTTCTCACCACCCCCAACTTGAACCATTCTCCATTACCACAAAAACATACTCTACTTAACTCAAGGTAAGGATTTCAAAAAGGGTTTTTCCACTTTTCAAATTTAGGCTCAAGGTGCAAAGGTTAGAGAAAACATTGGTCTTTATTGGGTTCACCTATAAACATTGGCTCTAAGGGAGAAGAAAAACATGGCCTTGATCATTTGTAACAAGCAAGCAAGTGGTTCAATCATAGAAAATTAGGCAAAATCAATCATGCTTTTAAAGTAATAGCACTCAATCAATCAAAAACTCTGGAGCCTAATCTCTCACAGGTTAACTCAAGTTCCACAATTTGATAAACATCCTGCCTAACATATTAATCATGCATATGTTTTTTTAACAAAACTATGAGCAACCACCATCTATGCTTGAAAAGCCTCAACAATCATTAACTCAACATGCATCATAGAACAATAGAGCAAACACAAGAATATTACTCATCACAAACAACAATTTATCACATCATACCAACCATTGCAGCACAATTCATGAAACCAAGTACATAAACAAAAATAAAAACAAAAAAAAATTCAAATAAACAAAAACAAAAAAAATCCTCATCCTGCAACATCCATTAGTAGATGCTCTCATCTGAATCTTCCAGCATCCATCAGTAGATGCGAATCCTTATCATCAACATCCATCAGTAGATGCTAATCTTTCTCATCTTCATCGGCATCCATCAGTAGCTGCCTTTAGTAGCATCCATCAGTAGACGCTTAATCACATAGCATCCATCAGTAGACGCTATCATTCCTGCAAAGTAAATTCAAATCCAAAAGAAAAAGTCAGAAATTGGGTTGCCTCCCAATAAGCGCTTGTTTAACGTCACGAGACTGACCCAAAATCCTCCAGCATCATTCAGTAGACGCATATCTTTATCACCAACACCCATCAGTAGGTGTATACAAACATAGTATCCTTCAGTAGATACTCTTCCACTAACATCCATCAGTAGATGCAAATCCTTTTCATCAACACTCATCAATAAGTGTCTGATAGCATAGTATCCTTCAGTAGATACTCAATCACCTGGCATCCATCAGTAGATGTTGTGCTTCTTCTCTTGATGATCTTGTGCTCCTAGTACAGATTTTCGAATTTTATCCTGCAAACACTAAAGAACACTGCACTAGAGCACCCAATTAGCACAAACAGATAAAAAAATAAAAAAGAAAAAAAATGAAGAGATAGAAAGGTAAAAAGGATAAAAAGATAAAAAGATAGAAAAATAAAAAGATAGAAGGATAGAAAGACCAATCATAAAAGTTATTTTTTTATATAAATTTTAAGTATAAAAATAACAGTTTTTCAACTGTTATCAGTCACGAAGACCAATCGCCTTGGAACTCCACGTACGCGTCCTGCGTGCTTGGGCTTTCCAATGGCCGTTGTTAGAATGTCGTCCCTACCTTGGCCAACAAATTTTCCCTGAGTTTTCTGCTCAACCAACTCATCCTGCATATAGAAAAAACTTTGTAAGAAGGAAAATGTGATGATAAATACATAATCAAGCAATGCTTTGGTTTAAACTTACAATTTTTTGTGAGATCAAGGCAGTTGAGGAAGATGTCATTCTCTCATCAGAGCAACCCTCCACAGCTCGTACCTAGCAGGTGCAGGTGCTAGATCGGGGGACTCAAGTCCTAAGGCCTCCGCTCGAGTCTTTCTCATCTTCTTCTCAAGTTTTGCATAACCACCTCGTGATAACACGTGTGGTGCATCATTTAGCCTTTGCCTTTCTTGGGCGGCTAACCTTTTATCCTGTGAAACCATGTATATTCATAAGTGTAAAATCATAATAAATTGCATTAACTAAAGACTCTGTAGATGTTAAGAGACAAACCTGTCAGTCGACAGACATTTAGATGCACGAAACTGCATTCACTCCTCCTGTGTGAAATTGTAGTGTTCCCATGGATTCTCATGTTGTCTGTCTCCAAAGACATATACACGTGTCAGTCTTGTCTTGAAATCCCTTCATCTGATCGCTACATGGGACAACACTTTCTTTCTAAGCTGAGCAGTGTTTGGAATTCCATAATTTTGTTGTTTAAAATAAAGAACATGTTAATGACATACACCTATAAGAGAAAGAGTATATCAAATTTCTTTTAAGTATACATACCTGAATATCTTGCCGTAAAAGGTTCTTGTCGACCTCTGGGACGTACTCCCAAGAATTAAGAAGGATAGACACATGGGTTTTTCCTAACACACCCATATAACTCCTAAACCTATCAACACTTGGCCCTGATGGCACACCTGACATGGGGTCAATGTCAACATGTCTCCTCTGTCCATTAACGCGTTGGGATGTCACTTCTGGCAATCGTGTGACAGATCGACGACATCCTGGTACTAAGGTCGACATACCTGCAAAATATATACAAGGTTAGTACTACATCAAATATGATGAATAAGACAACATTTAAAGTCACTAAAAAAAATATCATAAAACCTATTTAGATATTGTTTTCTCCCAGATCCCTTCATTGTGATCACTACGAATTGCGTGGATGTCATCGGCTATGTCACCGACCTTGTCTTCAGTGGGTCTTGATGCAACAGATGTTGTTTCAAGTATATCAAGAGAATCTTCATCATCATAGTCGTGCATGTTTTTTCCTTCCAAAACCACTGACCATTTTTTATTTGCTGGATCTACGTAGAATATTTGTCTTGCTTGACTAGCCATAATAAATGGTTCATCAGTGTAATTCATCTTGTTGAGGTCCACCAATGTGAAACCAAAGTCATCTGTCATGACACTGGAATTGATATAAACCCATTTACACTTGAAAACTGGGACTCTAAAACTGACATAATCAACTTCCCATATTTCTTGTATTATTCTAAAATAACTCATGGATGCTATGATTGGATTTTTGTCTTTAGAACTAGCAAAGTGCACAGCCTCAGCTTGTAGTGTAACCCCACTATTTTGAACTCTACTTTTGTCATCTTCTATCTTTGTCTGGAAAGAAATATTGTTTATATAGTACCCACCATATGTAATGAAATCTGTGTTCGGCCCACGAGATAGCCTCAATAGACTTTCAGAAACATCTGGAGTCGAATAAATCTTTTTCTTAAACCATTGTAAGAAATTTTTGACATGTTCATTAAGATGCCATTTTTCACTTATTCTTGGGTATGTTGCCTTTATTTCATTAACGTGTTCAGAAATGTAAAGAATCACATCACACAGTGTTGTTTAAGATGTACAAATGAGCTTGATCAACTTCTTTTCTACTAACACACCCAATTCTCACACCTCGAACACCTTTACCTTCACATTTTTCTTCATGTCTGCTCTTAGGAAGACCCACTGGTTCACAACCTGGCATATAACTTGAACCAAATTCAATGGTTTCTTCTACAACGTATTGCTCTATGATTGAAGCTTCTGGTCGATACTGATTCTTGACATATCCCTTTAAGATCTTCATGTATCTTTCAACAGAGTACATCCACCTTAAGAAAACCGGTCCATATATTCGAATTTCTCTTACTAGATGAACAATCAAATGAACCATGATATCAAAAAAAGAAGGTGGAAAATATATCTCCAATTCACACAGTATTCTTATTCCTTCATTTTCCAATTGATCTAAACCTCTAGGGTCAACAACTTTCTTGCAAATGGAATTAAAGAACAAACAAAGACGTGTCAGAATACCTCTAATAGAAGCATGTAATATGCCTCGAATAACAACTAGTAACAATTGTTGCATCAATACATGACAATCGTGAGACTTTAAACCAACTAACTTTAACTCTTGCATAGCAACAAGGTTACTAATATTTGAAGAATAATCGTGTGGAACCTTCACACTTCTTAAAGACTTACAAAAACTTTGTTTTTCTTGTTTAGAAAGAGTGTGACATGCTGGGGGAAAATAGGTGCGTCTTCCAATTAACTGTGGATGTAACCAAGAACGAATTCCCATGTCAGCCAAATCTTGTCGTTCTTTTATTCCGTCTTTTGTCTTCCCTTTCACGTTTAATAAAGTTTCGATGACACTGTCACAAACACTTTTTTTCCACGTGCATGACATATATACAATGTCTAACATCAAGTTTACACCAGTACAAAAGATTAAAATATATTGATCGTTTTTTCCAAATGTTTCTCGCAAAGGTACTTTTATGATGTTTTCCGAAGACAATGTCAATGTTTTTCACTTCGTTGTACACTTTTTCACCATTGCGGGGTCTGCACACAACCTCATCCTCAGCACTTCCATTAAATGTTTTTTTCAATCTACGGTAAGGGTGATTACGAGGAAGGAATTTACGATCTCTTGTATATATTGTCTTTTGACCATGCTTCAATTGAAGGTAAATAGTGTTTTCTTCACAAATGGGACATGCAAAATGACCTTTTACACTATAACCGCTTAAGTTTTCATATGCTGGGAAATCATTTATAGTGCAAAACAACATTGCACGCAAACGAAAAGATTCTTGAACATCAAAATCGAACACTTCGACCCCTTCTTCCCACAACATTTTCAAATCATCAATTAAAGGTTTCAAGTAAACATCAATGTCATTTCTAGGTTGTTTAGGACCCGATATCATCATAGACAACATCACATATTTTCTCTTCATGCACAACAATGGAGAAAGATTGTATATCATCAACATAGCTGGCCATGAATTGTGTTAACTACTTAAGTTCCCATAAGGATTCATACCATCAGTTGCAAGTGCAAGTCTTAAGTTTCTTGGATCTGTACCAAATTCTGGAAATGTTTCATCGATCTTCTTCCATTGTGGTGAATCAGTTAGGTGTCGAAGAATATTATCGCACTTTCTTCAGGCAGCGTGCCATTTAAGGTTCTTTGCATCTTCTTTAACAAAGAACATACGTTTCAACCTAGGTATTATAGGCAAATACCACATCACCTTAGAAAGTGCACCATCATTACCTTCATCACTAGTGGTTTTGTCATTTTTCTTTTTAAAACGGGATAAACCACACGTTGGACAAGACTTTAGCGAAGCAAACTCCTTTATGTAGAAAACACAATCATTAGGACAAGCATGTATCTTTCGATATTCGAGTCCCATTGGACATAATATTTTCTTGGCCTCGTGATGACGAATGGGTAGAGTATTATTTTCTGGAAGCATCTCCTTCAACAACTCCAACAACTCCAACAACTCTATGAAACTTTTATTAGTCCATCCATTCCTTGCTTTTGAACTAAACAACTTCAAAGTTGCAAACAGACGTGTAAAGTTGGGGCATCCTGGAAACATTGGTTGCTCTGAATCATGTTTAAGAGAATCATACAAATTAGCTCTTCCAAAATTATCTTCACCAACATCACGTATCATGTCCTCTAAATGATCACTCATCCATTCTTCCACATAATATGTTCCTCGTGACGTGGTAGGTTAGTCCAATACTTCTCCATGCCAAGTCCAAACAGTATAAGTTCTCATTATGCCGAACATGAATAGATGGTCACGCATATTGTCTAAGTCTTGGAGTTTTTGATTAAGACAATGAACACAAGGACAAAAATATGTCTCGTTCACAGACTTAGCATTTTGTTCAACATATTGCAAGAACTCTGAAACACCCTTCTCATATTCTTCACTGATGCGACGTTCATTCATCCAGCTTCGATCCATACTATGTTCGTAATATACTTCATCAGTTTCAATTTTTTAACTCTCACAAGGTTAGACCCTACCCATTCAGAAAAATTATTTTTCATAATTTGCTAAAACACATGCAAAGAAATCTACATCATAAATTTGATAAAATTTCGGCAGCATTTCGCATTGGTCTCCGATATACACGAAATGAGAGTAGTCAAGGATGACCACAATCAAATATGCATCCGGAGAACAATACAAATACTGAACTGAAATTTTATCAATCTTATCCATAAACTCCAACGTACATGTTATAGCAAATTATGAAAAATAATTTTCCCAAACTGTCCAATCAGACAATTCAAAATTTAACACAAACGATTAAAAGATTAATCATTTGTGTTAAATTTGAAACGGGAACTAAGTTTCACTCAATTAGATACTAATAATCTAACATACCAATCATAACAACACAACAAAACTTTATCACATGCATATTCAAAAGCCAATAACATGCATACGAAAAAGCCAATAACATGCATACTCAAAAGTCAACATCTATATCTCCAAAAGCCTACAACATGCAAATCCAAAAGCCAACAACATGCAAATTCGACGGTTAATAACATGCATATTCGAAAGATAATAACATGCATATCCAAATTCCAAAAACATGTTGTTAACACTTCGGCAAGTGTACCGAATCGTATCAAGTAATAATAAATGGTAAGACCAAGTATCGTTTCCTAAGAGACTCAAGGTCTAAACAGTTATGTGATTTCTTGATTACATAAGACTTGTAAACGAAATTGTTGTGTTTATATTACGGAAAAGTAAACATGAATGCAAGTTTTGATCAATTGGATTGAAAGATGCAAAAGTGATTGATGTAAAATATGGAATGATTATGTTGTTGGGGTTTCCGGCTTATCCTATCCACTCTCATGTATTTATGAATTCATCTTTCTTCATTAATGTTAATGTCACTTTCTAATTTACCTTAAACCCGATGTCTTGGTGAAGAAAGCCTAATCCTAATTACTAGTTTACAATGTCTTGTCTCCCTAGCGATTAATCATGCATTACATTCGCACCGAAGATTAAAGGCAATCGATCCCCCTATTCCTATGTCTAGGTAATATTGCTTCCGGGAGAATTTCCCCAGTTCTAGATTTTCTCATATGCATCCATAGTGACAAAATCAATAAGCATGCAATTGAATGTGTTAAACAAAGCATGCATAGAGTATAGAGGAAAAACCCTAACAATTAATAAAGTAAAGCATATATAATCAAGAATCAATTCAATACATGAGAGCTTCAAAGGATTACATCGTTTCCCCAACAACAATGGAGGTTTAGTTCACCATAGACATGGTGAAACTAGATGAAAATAATGAAAAGAAGGAAAGATAGAACCCTAAAAGTTGAAGATCGGAGCTTTCGCATCCAAAATCCGCCTCCAAGGGGTGAAAGGAGTGTAATTTCGCCTCTTTCTGTCCAAAGATGCTAACCCTAGGTCGACTAAACCCTTATAAAGTTTATTAAAATTTATAGAAAATAGGCCTAAGCCCAATTAAATGGCGCTCAGCGGCACTTTTGGCACTCAGCGATAAGTGCGGTTCTTCTAAATGGCGCTCAGCTGCAGTTTTAGCCCTCAGCGGTGACTGCGGTGCTTCAGAACGCCGCTCAGCGGTAAAAGTTGCGCTGAGCGGTGAATGTGGCTCTTCTTTTGTGCACTTTTACTTCCTTTCTTGCGTCCAACTCCTTACTACTTCAACTTCTCTCATCTAATTCATCTTAATTTCTGCCAAAACAAGGAAAACCAAGCATAAAACCCATTCAACTCTCTTATTTCCAAAACTTAAGCAAAAGCATGATTTCAAGCTAGTTTCTAAGTCATAAAGGTTATTTTTAATATCAAAATTAAGTATAAATATAACGGTTTTTCAACCGTCATCACATGTACATACCGAAAAACCAATATATAACATGCATAAACAAAAACTTTTAAACAAGAATGCTAACCTTCTTAACCGATTACAAACGTAGTGGAGGAATTGGAGGAGTGGAAAACACACAAAAAAAGCTGTCCAAAACACAAGAAATCACCACCCAAGGAAACCAGCAAACCTGCACCAAAACACACCGAAAACTCATTTTAATCGGTTCAAATCAAAGATAATCCATCAAAGACTAATTTAATCGAAGTAAAAGTAAGTTTAAACGGTCCAAATGACGAAAAACGTACATGAAAATGCAAACCCGAGAGAGGAAATGCGATGAGGAAGATGATGAATAGTGCGCGTAACTGCCTTGAGTTCACGCAAAAAGTAATAAAACTTCTTAGACGTCGGGGCCCTCTCCCATCGGACGTCTATAGAGACATCAGACGTCCGACTTATGGGGCCCGAACGTCTATTTCTATTTAAAATTTAATTTTGGCGGAGGCTATATACGTCCGATATATGAGGTCCGGACGTCTATAGGAACATCAGACGTCCGACATAGAGGCTCGGACGTCTACTCTACGAAATAAAAATGACTTTTGGTATTCTTTGCCACCATCAGACGTCCGACATAGGGGCCCGAATGTCTAAAGCAATGGAAAATGGCAACTTTTCACCTACCTGTCAGGTAATTAGGCGTCCGACATGGGGGACCGGACGTCTATGGGACCTCAGACGTCCGACATAGGGGCTCGGACGTCTAAAGCAATTGATCAGGGCAACTTTTCACCTACCTGTCAGGTCATTAGGCGTCCGACATAGGGGCTCGGACGTCTATATGGACCTCAAACGTCAGACATACGGGCCCAGACGTCTAAAGCAATGGATCAGGGCAACTTTTATCTTACCTGTCAGGTCATTAGGCGTCTAACATAGGGGCTCAGATGTCTATAGAGACATCAGACGTCGGGGACCAGCCCGGTCGGACGTCTACAACATTAACTTATTTACACAAGTGCCACCGGTCATTTTTTACGTGAGATATTCGGGGTCGAACGTCTAAAGGGTGACGATAAAGGCCTTTTCTGCACCAGTGTAACCACTAAGGGTTTGGTAAAGAGTATATATAGCCGAGATGTTAGAATTTAAAAAGACAACTCCCAACTGCCATTGATAATCAATTATTGTAAGTGATAATCGATTATCCTTATCCGTTATGGGTTTTTCAAAAAGGGATAATCGATTATTGCGATGGATAATCAATTATCTGCGAGACTTGGGCAGTAATAACTCAGACTATAATAATCGATTATTCAGAGCAATAATCGATTATTTGCGCGAGCAATGCTTTTTCAAATGAGCTCGTGATAATCGATTATTACACCAAATAATCGATTATCTGCGCAAACTTACTAAAGACATGAAAACTTCTTAGTGTTTACATTATCAAAGTTATTCCTATTACAATTGAATCTACAAAAATGTTTTTAAATAAATTACAAGTAGAGTCTTCAAGTTCTTCACTTTGTAGCATCATCAAAATCATTATCTTCAAGATACTAATGCTCCTCATTGGTAACAGTTCATACAACTCGTATGTACCAAACTTAGTACACATATAATCAATTCTCGACCTCCGTAAAGACTGAGTGAAAATATATGCTAACTGATCACTTAAATTAACGAACTCAGTTTTGATGTTTCCAGATACAATCTTCTTTCAAATGAAAATATATGCTAAACTTGGACAATCAATCTCAATGTTTTGTAGAAATGAAACATTTTGTTTTAAAGAAGAGTGAAGGGTACCCTTGAGAACAATGAATAATTTAGCATCAATTTTCAACCAACGGGTAACTACAGCAAAATTAATAGTCGTCATGGTCTGAGTAATATGACCCTTGAATTGTAAGCCAAAGATTAACGTCTGATACCCAAGTTGCATAATTAGTGTCATTTAACTTATCGATAGATAAATGCACATTGATATAGTTAGTATGTATGGATAGATCAAACATACTAATTACAAAAGAAAGGTCATAATAGATAGTTGGAGAAGAAACAATGAAAAAGTAGGAGAGAGAAAAACTTAAAAATCAAAAGAGGCCCAATCAATGCAACAAGGCCAGTTCCATAGATAGGAGGTCGCACGTGTCCAACAAAGGTGGTTGGCATTGGAGACGATGACGTACGCACTGCCACGAGTAGTTGGAAAGGATAGCGGTGACAATCTCAACAATGTTGTGATTGCTTGGTCGATACGAGCAAAATTGTGTGGTCCCTAGTCGAAACTAATGCTTCGGTGGTGATGGCGGCGGCAACGACGATGACTCTAACGACAACAACGGCGACAACTCTAATGGCATCAACGATGGTTGTAGTGGGTAGGGGGACAAATTTTTTTCCAAAGAACCTTATGATCTAGATACCATGTTCAATATAATAAAAACTATGTATGATATTAATCTCCCTTATATTGAATATACACATAGAGTATTGTATTTATAATAGAAGAAATATGGGTTAAGTCCAAACTACAAGTAAGAAATAGTAACAAACTAACTAAAGATAAAGGATAATATATCTATCTAAGATATCTAATAATCTAATATATCTAACAAAGCTTATCCATGATTTGACATGAAATTGGTAACATCAGAACATTGGGTATGCTAGGACAAGTGCAAACCATTGCATATATTATAAAACAAACAATGTTTGCATATGGAATATAATCCATATAGTCATGTTCATTCACCATCTTAGAAATTTGTTCATTAATCAACTTATATAATAAAAAACAAGAGGATTGGACACAATATTCAAGTTTGTCATCCCTTACCAGTTAAGAATATTTTTTGAGGTATCCCTTTAGACATACAAATACTTCACATCATCATGTCATTCTTAATACCCATAATATTTCTACCCGTACCAAGATCCTTTGCATCAAATTCGCTATTCAACTTAGCCTTAACCTCCTTGTGAGAGAGTCTTTCTTCCATATAGCGGAATTTCCTTACATTATCATGCATCATAGGATAATAACACAACAACTATATTTCATCTTCATTATCAATATAAAGTGGATATTCTCCAGGATAAGAATAACTTGTTGAATTCATTTATATGTTCGGCACTTGCTGTTTCATTATAAAATGTTTACTTTAGATGCAAATGGTTAGTCAAAGACTTTGTCATGTACAAGCTTTCAACCTTTGTCCACAATCACATTGTAGTCTTCTCCTTCGAGAATTGCCTACACACCTTGTCACCAAGGTTAAGAACAACCAAATTATGAACAAAAGAACACACACCTCCTACCACCACAATATAAAATCATTCAACCCAATAAAATTTTCAACCTTGCAAAGATTGAATTTTACACTCAGAACACTAATTTGTCGTGGAATAGCTCAAACAATCTCATTGCATATGTCTTTACCACACCAGCAAAACAAATAACAAATAATTTGTAAGACGATAAGCAAAATTAGGTTAAGTTTTATTTCAGTTTTTCATATTTAAAAGTTGTTTTTTCAGTATCTCAAATTTAAAAGCAAATTTATAATCTTTCAAATTTAAAAGACTGTTTTTAGTTATTTAAATTTAAAAGTGATGTTTTAGTTTCTTAAATTTGAAAGTGATCTATTCAATCCTTCAAATTTTAAAATTATTTTTATTCATCTATTAGAAGAAACTTTCGTAATCTTAGAGTTTAAGAGTATCGCTTTGTCCCTTTAATATTTCAATAGTTATTTGATTCTGAAATAGCCCTTTTTAGTTTACACAGTTATCATTCAAAATTTTACATATATAACTACCAATATGATTTATGATAATTTTAAATTTCCAAAATTATATATGATTTTGAAAGCAAAATATCTCCAGAGGAAAAGTGGCGCGTTTATAAAATCACACTTTCGTTTAGGTGAGAAGGGTTTTCTTCTTCTCCGTTCGAATTCGCTGCCGAGAAAGAACCAATCGCGTTTCATAGTTGCCATTAACACAAGTTCCTCAACCTAATCTCATTTCTTCATCTCAGGTTCTTATTTTTTTCATCTCTTTTTCCTCCAACACGCGTACGTGTACGCATCCTTTTAGTTCAATTTGAGATATTTGAAGGAATGCTGAAATTTATCGCATGTTTCTGTGCTTGATTATGGCTATGCTGTGCTGCCAAGTAATTTTAAAATGTTACTAATAAACGTGCACGGATTAGAGTAATTGAAGGAATACACTGCAATAATTCTAATTCTGTTGGATTTAGAGGTCCAGTGTTTCAAATTTTAGTGCCGAAAAAAATAAAAGAGGAATTTGTTGATGATGTGACCAAATGAGATTGGTGGGATGGTTATGCTATAACTTTAATTTTATCTAATTCATTTTTCTCATTTGAGTTTCTGGTGATTTTCTTCTGATAATCTTCAATGGTTAAAGCCAAGATAAACCATTGAGATTTAAATCTGTTTGACTAAGTTTGTTTCTCGTCTCTCATATTTGAAATTGATTTATTTCAGCGTCTGTAATTTTAACATTGTTCATTTAGGCCATTTGCCCTGATTACTGTTGAGGATTTTACTTATATGGCAGACAATTAAAGTTAGTTTATATACGATAACCTTCTCTGATTTTTTATTCTCATCATTGAGCATTGTACTATATACTAGTTTTCTTCAGTGTATTCATTTTGACATTGTTTGGGTAGGAGGCGGTGTCTGGAAAGAGACTCTAAAACTTTTTTCAAACTACTGGAGTGAAACAAAACAACTTTAAAACTGAAGGACCAAAACTAATATTAACTCAAATTAAAAAGCTAAAGACTTATTTATGTCAATATTTTGATTTTAAGTTCATATTAACAAGATTTTTTGATGTTTCCATCACCATACCGCACGAAGTTTTTAATCCAACACCTCTTTGTGGAGGCCCCTAAACCACCCATATCCATATAAGCTATATAAGAGATAGTACCGAAAATCATGAATTGCACGAGCTGGACTAAAATAAGTATTTATATATTGATTATCAATAACTCTACATTACATACACACTCACACATATTTCCTCAAATTTTATTCAATTGTTCATTTACTCATTCAAATTGAAATTTTGTTTTCGTAAAATATTTGTTTATCCCTCAAGACTGATAGCATTACATGTGATGATGATATTCATGTGGTAATTTATTGTGTAACTGAAAGAATAACCCTGTAATAGTTCTAATTCTTTTGGATTTAGAAGTCGAGTGTTTCAAATTTTAGTGCCGAAAAAATAAAAGAGGAATCTGTTGATGATGTGGACAAATGAGACTGATTTTTTGTTGTTGCGGGGAGAGTTTGAGTGATGGTTTTGCTACCCCTTTAATAGTATTAAATGATTTTTTGTCGATCGAGTTTCTGCTGATTTTCTTCCTATAAACTTCAATTTTTACAGCCAATATAAACTATTAAGATTTTAATATGTTGAGAGAGTTTTTTTTTTTTTTTTTTGTATTTAAAATTGATATATTTTAGTCCCTGTAATTTGAAAAATTCTTATTTAGTCCCTTTGCCCAATTGCGGCTAAGGATTTCACGTATATAATTTGTATACCTTCTTTGATTTTGAATTCTTATCATTGAACATCCTACTATATATTTGTTTTCTTTTCAATATATATTCATTTTGACATTGTTTATCTAGAAATGGTGTTTGACATTCTTTTCAATATATATTTGTTTTCTTGCTGAATAGCACGACCCATACTATACTATGCTATAGATGAAAACTTGTGCCTTTCTTTCCTTAACTTATGCCATTATAGTGTAGTATGTGAAGAAATCTTCATGTTTTTCCTTAACCAATATTTTATACTTAGTGAGAGAGAGTAATGGAATCGCCACAGCCAGGTTCAAGAGGAGCAGAAGCTCTTAAACATGTAGCTCCTGGTTCATCTATTTCTGTTAAATATCACCCACTTTTTGGACCTCATGATGACCTCCTCCTTCTAGAGCTTGATGAGAAACTTCTCCCAGATGTTCTGCATGAAAGGTATTCATTGACCGAAAATCAGTTGCTTGTACCTCTTTCCCTGCCCTCCCAAGTTGTACTTGTTTAGCTTTAATATGATTTTTGTTCTATTTCAGGGTGGTCTTGAGAGGACAGCCTGATGAAGATGCAGTTCTTTGTACTCAATCCAAAACATATGCTATGAAGTTTGTTGGAACTTCCAATTCGGTTCTGCTTGTACCACCAGCGAATCATTCAGAATTTCGTGAAAATCCACAAAAGAATGATAGTAATAAGGAAGAAGAGAAAGTTGTTGCACCTGTAATCAAAGTTGTATCTGGTAATATGGAGCTTGTCGAGGCAGCCCCCAGACTTGATAAACTTAAGTCTTTACTATTAGAAAAGACTTACAATTTTGAGGACTATGATGTGGGAAATTTAGAAGACAACCAGGAATCTACAATAGGATTATATAGCTGGAATGATCTTGTCCACAATATCCAAGCTAGTGATGAGGAGTTAAGGTCTGGACTGCAGGCTCTTTCCGCAGTGGAGATTAATGGATATTGGAGATTAGTAGATGGGAGTTACATGGACATGATTCTTGGAATGCTTTTGAAAAATTCGGTGTTAAATGATTGGTCACTTAATGCTTTAAACGAAGATGAAGTTGTGAGTACACTGGTATCAGATGGATTTCCTGGGGTGCTAGCAAGGCATTGTTTCCATACATATGGCACCAAAGTAAATGAAGGCATGCCTGGCTGTGCCTGGAAATTGGACGAGAAGCGAGTATGTATCCATTTTGCAAGAGAAATCCTGAAAGGGGGTAAAAGGAAGTTAGAGAGTTTCATGGATGAATGGAGGCAGAAGGTTCCAGATGGAATGCAGCCCAGTATTGATCTTGTGGAAGGAGAGGTATTAATAGAGAGAGTTGGAGTTGAGACATGGATTCGTGCCTTCAGCGTCGCATCTTTGCCTTCGACTCCAGCTGAGCGTTTCACCATTCTTTTCAGAGAGAGGACAAAATGGGAATGGAAAGATCTGCAGCCGTATGTCAGGTGAACATGCCATAATTTTTTTTACCTTAAAATGTGTCATATCTTTTGGCTTTGAGTTAACCTATTTTGAGATGTTTCAGAGATCTGAAGATACCAGGTCTTTCTTCAGAAGGTTTGCTACTCAAATACACTCGAAGGACGCAACCATCGCCTGATGCGGAACCAGTTTTCAGCGCAAGATAGTATGTACTTAAGTACTTTCAACAGTCATTATTTCTTTCCCCTGCTCCTCACTTTAGATTGACCTTGTCTAGTAATTTTATATAGAAGTTTAGAATTATTTTCTATTTCTACTATTTCCTATTATTTTCATTTGTGTATACATACATATATATATATATATATATATAGATATATATATCTATCTATATATATATATAGATAGATATATATATATATAGATATATATGTATGTATGTAGCTCGTGCGTGTGAAATCGAGATTGTTACAATAATTTACTATTTAAAACATGCTTAGTAGAAATATCATGTGGTGATAAGCTTTGTGTCTGCCCCTGTCTGAGAAAATAACTGCCTATTGTTACCAAAAATAACTGCCTATTGATACCAAAAATAACTGCCACATCTAAAATCATAATTGTCCCATAGATATAGTATAACTGTCTTTTATTTTATTTTTTGGACACAAACTTTCAATGGCCTATCCCCGGACTTACGGAAATTAAGTTAATCTTGTCAGAGTCCGTCTCTATATAGTCTATGTTTTAATGTGGGATCTTGTCATTGTTGCAAAGTATCATATCATGGAAAAATAACTGTCTTGTTCATGTATTGAAAAATTAGATTATATTTGAGAAGTTAGATATTTAATCAAACAGTACGATAGACAAGCACATAATTTCCGTGAATAGTTTAGGTTCAAGTCTTTGTTTAAGATAAATGTTTAATCTGTGAATGCAGATAATTATTTCTGACCATATTCCATTTTTGTTGTCTAGTCTTTATTTTGATGTACATATCCTATTATAATAATTTGTCATAACTTGGGGTCTAATTTTCTTTTATCTATTATCGGGGCAAGCATAAACAGCTTCCACATGTGCTGTAACTGTGAGTTGAAAAAACCTAACATGCTTTGGTAATCAAAAGCAGAATTGCAATTCGAAAGATTTACATTTTAACCATTTGTCAGAACTCTTTGTGCTCGGTTCTGCATCTCAACATCTTGAATTTGTTCTAGATAGTGCATGTTGAGGATTTTTCAAGATCCATAAGACTATCATAGATTGAATTTGGTTTAAATGATAGTCATTTCTTCTTTTCTTCAATTACTTGTCTGTTTTTGCATGCTAAAATCTTTTGGACTGACAGAAATCTCTTATGTTTGATCTCATTGTGATCCTATACAAATTAATTGTGATATTTCAGGCTTCATGGTCACATGCACTTTGAAGACTCTGCAGCTTTTTATGTTGTCATATTTTATTGAATAGAGTTAGCTCTGTTAAGAAATAGGATAAGGTAAAATTATACCATACATAAAAAAAAAAACGTTACGAAATTTAATCAATATTTTAAAGACAAAGAGTATATATATGAAAAAAGAAAGGTTAGAAACTAGTATAACGTGATAAATATCATAAAAGATACTAGTTAAACCAGTGTAAGTGATTTTGCATTTATGTTTTTATATTTCTTTTGTATTTTGTATTTTTATTACATTGAGTTGATCATATTATAATTATATTTTTTTCTTGTGCTTTGTTATGGGTAGGCTTACCCAATTTAGTTAAATATTATTCTTCATTTTTTTTTGTTTATAGTATTTACTCTTATGGATGTATATGGCCTATGTAACATCCCAAAAATATAGTGTAAAACTATATAATAGAATGATCACATATAATAATATTACAGTTCAGTTATTACAAAAGATAGGACGTACGGTTATGGTCGAACGACCTTACAAAAATAGCAGGGAGTTAAAACTGCACAAATGGCTATAAATATAGGACGAACAACTTATAACCCTTCCTATGCTGAACGGTCAAATCAAAAGATAAAGTAAACGCATGGCCGAACGCTCCTACAAAAGAGTAGGCCAACAACTGATCGAGCGTCCTAAGGTTCAACCTTCACGTCTGTCTTTTCCAATGCTTCTTCCAGCAACTCTTCTCCTTCTGCTCTCAACCACAGGGTGATCATCGCAATGACAAGGACGAACGAACGAGAATACATGACAAGATAGGAAATAGGGTAAGCTTGTGTAATTTAATTCAAGTATCAACATATATTTCACACAATCAACTAAACAAGATAAATCATTAACTCTTTCATGCAAAGCCTAATACTAGACTCTGACTGTCCGGACTATATGAATTCTGTGTAGCTACGACGTTCGTGCACCCGGGTGATGAAGTAACTAAGATACCCTCAACAGCTGTCACCCGAGGTTAGTCCTATCTGTCCAAATTAACCATAAGGACTAGGACCTCTTACCATTCCCACACATGACTTACCCTTCTCTACGTGAGAAACGAGTAATCACGAAATATCAGGATGAACCGTCAGTTTAGCTTTATCCACATTCATATTTTACCAATTTCCAATATCCATTCGTGAGATATTCCTCCCCGGAATACTCTTTCATAATCAAAGTCATTTCATCCATATCATATTCCATCATCTTTCACCATTAAAACTTCAACTTAACCAATTTGAATAAAGATCTCGTAGGATAGCAAATACCGAACGTTAGTTTTTAACCCAGAATGAGACTGAAAACTTGGAGTGAGATCGAGATGTCTCCAACTCAAAACTAATCAAATTGAAAGAGTTACTCACTTGTTGTGAAAGGGACCGAATACAATAATACTTCTCAAAGACCAATAGAATCAAACGTTATTTTTCAAGTGAGCCAATTTAATGAACTAACTCTTGAGATTTCAAACCGAACACCGTAAAGCCTAGGCCGAGTACTAAGACTCTAGGCTGAAACCAATTAAGACAGATACTGTAGAACATCAAATAATAGCACTTGACGGAATCATATGAAGAAACCGAACACCAATAAATACTTAGCTTCTTAATGAGTTAAACATCAAGGAAACCGAATGCCAGTCGAAGACCAGACACTGTAGAGAGCAATGCTATTGAGTTTGGACGAACGCTCTTATTATAAAGATAGATTACGGAAATGAGAACTAGCGCCTGGTGTAAGACCGATCACTTACTTAGTACGAAAGCTTGGTGTAAGACCGAACACTACTTAGTACGAGCGCTTGGTGTAAGACCGAACACTACTTAATTTATAGAATAAAGGTTTGATAAATATAAGATATCATTTAACTAATGTTCAAGAATGAACGAAATATACAAATACATATAGATATACTGAAGTTTATAATCAAATACCAAGGAATGAATATCCTTGGTTGAATGCTTAAGTACAAATATTACAAAATGAAATGAAGACGCTAGTCTTCAACTAGAATTCTCTCCAAATGAAAGAATCCAGTTCCAACCGAGTCCACAAGAAAACCAAACACTATATCGAACGAGCGTTGGTCTAATACCAAACACTTGTTAAGAACGAACGTTACTGAGAACGAACGCTTGTATAATTAAATGGTCAATATTGACTGTCGACAACATGGTCTAATACCAAACACTTATTAAGAACGAACGCTACTGAGAACGAACGCTTGTATAATTGAATGGTCAATAGTGACTTTCGACAACATCCCTACCCATTTCATGGCTTTCATTAATCATCAATACTTTTAAACAACATACCATATTTCATCATCAACCAAATCATCAAACACAATATCATTCCAGTTTCTCATCTCTTAGATTCATATACTCATACAGCCAACAATGCAATAACAACCATATTTCATATTCATTCAACAATCAACGAACATGCATCCATTTAAAGCAACAAAATAAATCAAATTATATAAGCTTCCCTTACCTCTTAACATGACCGAACACTCACAGATATGGTTACTGGTTCACCTCTACCAATCCTTCTACCCTCAACGCTCGACAACTTCTGAAACTAAATCAAGTAAAGATCAAAACACTATCAGAATCACTCTTTTTAGAAGATGGTTGCATGCAGAGAGTGACGTGAATTTTTGAAAACTTAGAGTTTTACTCCTACCGTCAAAATCGAACGGCCACTCCACTGCTCACACCTGTCTTCCACTTTCTGTTTTCCAGCTCCCCTTCCTCAACACTTGTCTTCCACTTAACTGGGATTTTGGGTGGATTTTTAATGGGTCTGACACCCTACTTGGAATCACACTTTAATATATAAAGAATGATTTTTTTTTTCTTATTATATATATACATATATATTAATTTTAATTTAAAATATTTTGCAATATATTTTTTGTATATTTTTTTGTTTTATTTTTGTAACACTTCATATGCACGTTTCAAGGATTTGGATTCCCTTCCTGAGTTTCTCATTGCACCATTTGTAAAAGATAGTGTGATCAAATTTCCCTCCATCTCTGGTAGTTTTACTCCCAAATAGAAAGCGAATTCAAAATACAAGTAATATCCTTAATTTCTTATAATTACTGTAATTAGTATAATTCTATGATAAAATTTCAAAAACTACAAATACTAATTTGAAAATGTTTAAATGAAAAAAAAATTGAATATGGTGATACCATGTGACATTTGCCCATATACTTTTATAATATAAAATATATAATTGAATTAATAATTCACAATGATGACACTACGGTATTCAAGCTAAGTTCACATTGTTTAATCATTGCTAATATACTAATTATCATTACAATAAATGTTTATGATAAATTGACTCACGTTAATTATGATTATAATTAACATCTCATAAAATTTAATAAATTAAATAAACATGTTATATATAAAATATTTAATGTTAAAAAATTTCGTTGGATTAGTTTAATCAAAAGATACATGCTATAATGATCTCAATTACTATAATTAAGTATAACAGTGTATCTTATAAATAAAAAATAACCCTTATTTGAAACATAGAAAGATATATTATCGTTGTCTTTTATTTCCTATCTATGTTGCAATTTTTTATAATATATAATTGATAAACACTTGTATTTTTATATACTAAATAAACACGTGTAACTAGATCTTAACTCATTAGTTTATCTAAACGTGTTTACTATTTTTAAGTCAAGAAAAACAATCAGTTTAGCCTATGCAACAGACATAATTATTTATTTTATGTCATTAATATTTATAACAAATAATATATTTAAATATATGCATTATATTATAATCAGAACTTGTAATAAATATGTAAACTATATTTTAAATATACCGTGTTACAAAATTATTTTTAGCTATAGCTAGTTTTAATAAAATAATTCAAATAGATAAGAAGTTTTGAAAACTACTTAAAATTTTTGTCGTCAATATAAAATACTTATTAAAAAAATAATTTCTTAATGTATTTTACGTACACAAGGCGTGCTTAGATATCAGTTAGTTGTTCTGATTATACGTTACTCTTATTATTACTAATTTGTAATAGGAAGCAAGCAAGCACTCTAATAATTCATTATCTTTGATTTTTTTTACAACAACTTTAATCGGTTTTTCTTCTTACCCTCCCATAATTACTGCCCGCAACACAAATATTTGAAAATGATCATCCTACCTGTCATACTATTATGAAAATATCTCAGAAGTTTTTCGAAATAAGATTTCCAAGATAAAATTTTCAGGACAAGATATTTAGAGAGTTTTTCATAATTTTAAACAAACATTTTTTTTTTCTTTATGAATTTAGTAATCTGAAGTTTTTCAAATTAAACATTGAGAAAGGAAAGAAAATATATTTTGTTGCTGGAAATCGGAATCTGGAAAGGATTTCCATATTTTTGTATGGGAACACAGTCTGAAAATTCGATTACGGTAGAAGAAAATGTAAAACCGGAAAATTTATTCCTGAAATGATTAAAACAGCATAAGGAAATAAATTACGTTTGTCATAACTACCGGAAAATTAAAGTAAACAATGTAAAAGGTTAACTATGGTATTTTATAACTTTGATAGAGTGCAGGAAGCAATACCCCATAGTATAGCCGTTAACAAAAGAGAAAGCCCAACATCAAGCCCAAACATTTGGGAGGGAAAGAAAGAAGTCCAAAGGACAATCTCGTAATCACACAGATGTGTAATCGAGGCGGGAAAAAACGCAAAGCAAAACATACTAAAAAAAACGTGTCTTTTCTCGGGCTGAAGAAGAAGCCGAAGCCCTACCTTCGCATCCATTCATTGATCACAGTAATCGGAAAATGCCTCCCAAGAAGAAGAAACTCAATACCGAGCAACCTTCCAAGTTCGGCATCCAGCACTTCTTCGATCTCGCCTCTCAGAAATACCACCACCTTCAACCCCACACCACCACCACCGCCGCCACCGCCACCTCTACCAGCACTGCCGCCACCGCCACATCTATCAGCACTGCCGCCGCCGCCACCTCCACCAGCACCGCTGTCGCCACCTCCACCAGCACCGCTGTCGCCACCTCCACCAGCACCGCTGTCGCCACCTCCACCACCACCTCCACCATCAATTCGCCACAGCAACCCGACGAAGTGTCTTCGCAGACGCGTTTCAACTTCTCCCCTGGAATGGTAGCACAGCTAACTAACTAGCCAATTAAGGGTTTGTTTGGATATAAGCTAAAATTACTTTTGAGAGCTTATCTGTTGGAAATATAGAGTTCCCAAAAATTCTTCTAATTTGCATCCAAACGGATTCTAGCATGATTCCAGTGACCGTTTTTTTTTTCTGGATTTCTTCGGAAATTAACTACATTGTATGAATTCAGTTAGTGAAGCAGAGCCAGGACGACGCCGTCAACGAGGTCACCTGGAAAATATCTCCCGTGAATGAGAGGCTTCTGGCTGTTTCCAAACACACGCCTGAAGTGATCAAAGCGTTGGCTGCCTCTTCCAAACTAAACTTGTCGGCAATTCGCAATGACAGTGGCAAGGAGGCAATTTTTCTCTCTGTTCCTTTTAATTTGACATTTATTGATGTGAGAAATGCTTGCAACACACTTTTATGTTGGCCGAAAGTTATTGAAAATCAAATTTTTTGGTGGGTTGAAGTTTTATATTTCAACCCATAATTGAGTGTCTTAATCAGAGTGTGTCAAGGAGTATGTTGCTACTTGTTACCATGCTCTAATTATCAATGTTAGTGAATGAATTTGATTGTGGTGCAGACTTGTCTGGATAAGGTTGCTTCGCCAACTCCCAAGGTGCCGTTGAGCTTCAAAAGGATAAACTTGGCCCTTGATGTGATCGGACAGAGTCCCTTCAGAACTCCACCGTCTCTGTCTTATCGGCCTGACAAGGTGGTTGATTTCTTGTGTACAAATCTGGGTGCTTACATGTTCGTTTTCCTTGATCGAGTAATGGTCTTGGAATTTTGTTTTGTACAACGGGAGTTTCCATTTTGTGGTTTGAATTATAGTATTGGTTTCGTTCAGGTGAGAACCATGTTGCACAGGTATGGGGATTGGGTGGTGGTATGCTGTAATTCTGAAATTGTTGATTCCGTTTAAAGTTGTTGTCGTCCTTTCCTTAAGAGGTGTGTAATAAGAAGGAAGCTTTTAGTTTCTCGGGAATTTCAAGTTGGGAATGTTTGGATTATTTTTAGAAAAAATAACAGTTAAATATTTTAGGAGGGATAAAATAGGGATATGAAGGAGAAACACGGAGGCTTTCGGTAGTTGTAGGTGTTTTAATTCCAGTCACATCCCTCTGAGCCTTTTCATCATCGTCCCTCTCTTTCTATCACTCTCTCTAAGGTTTTGGCATGATTGCTTTTAGTCTGTCCTTTAGTATTGATGTGGAAAAGCTGTGTTAGCTACCTGCAGAGTTTTTGTTGTGCTAATTTTAGTTTATTTTTACAAAAAAATTTAGTGGAGTTAGGGTTTCGTTTTATGAATTGTTTGAGTGACATTTGAATTGCTACTGGCATCCTTGAGAACTTTGGCCATATCAGATGCTGTGCTTCACTGTTTTTACACATGATGCTGTGTAAGGCTGAACCCTTTTTCTGGGTCTTGTAGGATTTTCTACTTTGGGATAGAAAACACAGGTTTCTGATTGGAGACTGAACACAATTTTTATGCATATCAACAAAATAGCCAAGTTCCTAAATCTTATTTATGGTGATCCCACATCACTCTGCCTATATTTCTAGTTATTCCAATGCACTCTTGCAGAATTTTTGGAAAGTCATCCCTTTTTACTGTTGTTCATGGAATTTTGTTTTGAATGAAATGGGTGCTTAATGATCCTTTTCATTGATTGACTGATGCTCGTGGATATTTGTTGTATTCTTCTTGTGAATCAAATGACTACTTCGTTTGAGTTTCTTCTGTGTTTGTTTCTTGCAGGTGCAGCGGAGCAAGGATATTGAACACAAGAGACCGAGCGACCGGCCTGTGCTAAGACAGAACAAAAAGGTTAGGTTAGGTCTGGTCTCTTATACCTTTTGGTAAAGCAGATATGAAAGAAAGTTTTGGATTGGGAAGAAAAAAATTATTTAATTTTGGAATAAAAGTGAGCATAATATAAGTTTTAACATAACTGAAACATAGTTCTAGAGAATGGTATCCGAAACCATTAGGCATGATTAAAACCTTGCTTAGAGTTGGAGAGAGAAACTGGAACCTGAAAAGAACGGATGGCAAAGCCACAATCAATTGCTTTAGCACATTTTCATGCATTTATAAGTTTGAACTTGTCAACCTTGTGCCACTAAAGTTGTACAATGAGCTACTATATTTTTATTAATAGTCAATGAAAACTAGTTTAATAAAATGTTTCCCGTATTACTATGAAAAAGACCCCTCTGAAGTCTGAATCATTGTCACGTTTTTTGTTTCATGGAGGAGTCTTTTGGCATTTTACTTGTCATTCTGTGAAATGCTTAAACTTCAGCACTTTGGAAGCCACTTATTAATTTGAATGTTCACTTTTATAGGCATTGCTTGAACTCCTAGATCAAGTTGAAGATGCCATTGCTATTGATGATGCTCCAGTTTGCAATAGCAACACTTATTCCTTTAAAGTACCTCAAAATCAAGCTTACGAGCTCCCTGTCAAAGTCAGACCTGCAGTAGAAATGACCAAATCACATTTACCTAAAGAGGGTGTTGATGTCTTCTCCAATTCTAATTATTTGGTTTTAGAGGTATGATTTTGGAACTAAGCTTTTGTTATGGATTTTGGGTTCACAAAAAGAAAAGAAAACAAATTCTCATAGGGTTATTACTATTTACTTTCTAATTTAGGTATCTGAACTTAGGTCTGCTGATTCATCTGCTGCTCAATGCTCATCATACAAGGTGTTGTGAGGATCATTGCTGTATTTTCTTACTGCTTCTGTGAATCTGACTAATAATACGAGTTGGTCCATTGTTTTCCAGGTGCTACGTTTGCTAAATGAACAAACTGGGGAAGAGCGGGCTGTAAACCTATGGAATGAGTGGTAAGCTGGTGTGCTTCAGTGTACTTAAGCTTATATCCGAGTACCTATCTTATAATTATTACTGTCGGTTTTTCACTTGCTATTTATAATATTTCTAGCATTTCTAATTCCTCTTCTAAATAAATGATCCCAGGTCTTGTTGTGTAATTTCACCTGGAGATACTGTGCATGTAATCGGACAATTTGATGAAGGGGGGAATTGTGATATTGATCGTGATAAAAACTTTTTGATTGTACACCCAGATATTCTAATGTCTGGAACGCGGGTAGTTTTCTATCACTCTCTCATTTCCGTTTGTGGCTTCAGACTTTAACCTTGATTTACTGTGGGAAATATGATATAGATTTGCCATGGCAATGTTAAAAGGTTTATTTGTTTCAGTTTTTCTAACTGAGCAGGGTTACTATTGTTTACATCACTTATTTCTGTGCTTCTGTAGACATTCAAAGATAGTGTTGGATGTATTTAGTATTGTTAGCACATTTTCCACTTTGAAGTCCCTCATAGCTTTTTATTAGTAACTTAAGCATGCTATTGAAACGAAGCAGAAAATAAAGTGATGTTATTAGTAAATAGAATTGTAAGATAGTGCATAGTGAAAGGGGGAGTTCTGACAAAGATGTTTACATTAACCTGCACTCCTGCAAACTATTGTTTTAATATTTTTCACACATTAATGCCTTAAAACTGGTGGTTGAACCACATATGTCGAGTGCAAGTCTTATAGTCTCATAAAATTTGCTCAATTTATTTTTTAGTTGAAAAATTTAATCATGTTTCACCATTCATGACTTTGAAATGTAAGGAAATGGACACTTTTCAGGCTGTTTTGAGTGGTAAATGCCCTTATATGCAATTCAATGTATTCTATGACCTATATTTATGTGTGTTTTTGTGGATGTTTACTTCTAACATGATACATCATTCCAGGTTGCTTCCAGTTTTAGCTGCCCAAGGAGAACTGTCTTAGACGAGAGGCTGAAAAACAATGATTACTCAACTGCAGCATTAGCTGGAACAATGCTGCACCAAATTTTCCAGGTCTCTAAAATTCATCCGTACCCCATAAGACAGTGTAAAATACATACATACACACACATGGTCTCATTTTGTTGAATCATACTGTAACATTTTGTTTCTTTTTTCTTTTTAAATTTATTCTTCAAAATTTTATCTTGTGTTGCGGTGTGGTATGTTGGTGCAGGCTGGGCTAACAAATGACCATCCTACAGTAAATTTCATGGAAGATTATGCAGAAGTGGTATTACAGAAAAACATTGAAAGTTTGTATGCATGTGGAGGTGTGGTATTGTGTCTTTATATGTGTGACATTTAAATTTGTATGTACACATCTCACATTTAAAGTTTGGAACTTCACCAACAAAAGTTTTTCTCCAATATAACTTGTTGAATATTGACTCGGTATCATTTCTTTTGCATATGTACGTTGCAGTAAATGAGAATGACATTCGCAAAACTATGAGAGATGCTATTCCTAGATTACTAAGTTGGATCATACGGTTTAAAAATATGGAGGTACATAAAAAAAATTTATCCTTTTTTTCTGAAACTTTATTTATTGTTATCTTTTGTCATAGAAGTGTTTCCTTTGCTGTTTTCAAATGTAACTGATACTTCAAGGCCATATTGTCTCTTTGTAGCTTTTCTAGAATATGTATTTTTAGATTGATGATATGTGGCAATCTCGATAGGTATAGCATTTATAGAAATAATTTACATTATATCTTAGATGTCGTGCTAATTAGATTTGTGGTGTTCAATGTTTGGGAAAGAATATTCTCTTGTTGGAAAGAAAGGGTAGAAGGGAAGTTTAGGTTGTTTTGTCCCTAGCTTCGGTAGGATCTAATACCTATCAAACAAAAGGGGAAGTTTTATTAATTTTTAGGGAAGGTGATCTCCAAATGAATCAACTGAACAATGCTCTTGTACCATATCCCAAAAATACATAAGGAATACTAGAAAATATTAAACCTGTCACCTATTGCTCTAGTTCTTATTCATTGAGTATTGTGACTGATGACTTAGTAGGAATACTAGAAAATATTAAACCTGTCACCTATTGCTCTAGTTCTTATTCATTGAGTATTGTGACTGATGACTTAGTGTTTTGGCAGGAAAGAAAAGACCCGAATGTCAAATTTGGATTTGATAATGGACCAAAGAATGTTGGCATATCTGAGGCAAGCTCCAATCTAATCTCCAAAGAATGTTTAGCCAGGGAATATACATTTTGTAGATGATGCACAGTTGTAATAGCTTAACAAGTTTTGGGGGAGCACTTTAGCTTTTAATAATGAATTGCTTATTTGTCCACAAATATGCATCTATTTTTTTGATTTGGTCATTGTTGTGCCCTTTTGTTTCTCTTAAACTTAGTATTCATAATTAATGTTTAGGTAATTGATATTGAAGAGATGGTGTGGGCTCCAAAATATGGATTAAAAGGGATGATTGATGCTTCAGTCAGAGTGAAAATTCAATCACAAAGGGATGAACAAGAGGAAAAGATCATGCCAGTAGAGTTCAAGACTGGAAAAACACCAAATAGCCAGGCAAGTTGTGGTCCTCACTTAAATTCAGTCAATAAAAAGTGAATCAGATAGATACTTCAATGAACACATTACAAGCACTAGAAATATTTTATGATACCTACTTGTGGTATTTTTCACTTGCAACTCTTCCATTTCATATCTGCAGTCATCAGTTGAGCACAGTGCCCAAGTAATTTTGTACACTCTCTTGATGTCTGAAAGGTGCAAACCAAACTATTAATTTCTAACAGTATGTAGAAAAATTTCTGAAATTTTGTTTATTTTGTCCTGATTATGTTAATAGGTATCAGACAACTGTTGATTCTGGTCTTCTATATTATCTCCAATCTGATCAAACACAGGTAAAATCCGTTCCTTTAAGTTATCAGTTATTTTTATTTCTGCTAAGAGAAGGTAATATTGTTGTTGGATATTGAGCCAATAATAGAAAGGTCCATATCCAGCTGTTTCCTAGATTAACGGAGCCAATATTCTGATTAATTATGTGGAAATAAACTTCAATTGTTTTATTTTTTGTTTACAAAGGGCATCGTGGTTCAAAGATCCGACTTAACTGGGCTAATAATGCAACGAAATGAACTAGCTAGTTATATTCTTAAGGCGTTGACTCTGCAGCAACTGCCTCCAATGTTACAGGTACTAGTTTTCCATAATTTTATAAAGTATTTTTAACAAGTTCATTGTATTGGCATTACAAGCCTTCATTTGCTGATTGTAGATTCCTAGCATTTGCAGAGGTTGTCGCCATCTTAATGTTTGTAGCATTTATCACAAGGTACTTCTTCTTTACCTTGGGAAGTGCAGAATCTTTGCAAACAGTTACCTCTTCTGATATAGACACTATTATGGTTGTTTCTGCTGGTGATTTTAAGGTTCAAAATCATCTTTTACTTAGATATGTTCTCAATGGATAGGACCATAGGTGACTAAGATTGATTATTTTTTCTTCTGATTTCTACACATAAATTAGAAGCTTTTTTTTTTTGCAATTGCATGTTTACTTCTGTATTTAAGAACCCTGTAAGATTACTGTTAGTTTAACCAATTCTCCCAGTACACTAATGTTAATTGCTGCATTATTTTTCTTTCTGATCATTATTACTGAAATAGTGTTTTCATCTTGTGTTATGTTCATATAGATGTCATTGATTTGTTTCTGCACAATGTTATATAATATGATATCTACTATAGTAATGAGGATATTAGAAAGATCTCAAACAATAATTTTTTGAAGTTTATCATAATGTTATTGCTTAATTTTTGTAACAATCTATTCTGGGTAACATGTCTATTTCTTGTGTCACTACTATAAAATGCTTTAGGCAAATGGTGGAAGCACAGAGAGCAGTGGGTTGGGAGAAGATTTTGATTCTCTAACTAATTACATGACTTCTTCGCATTCTAAGTTTCTCCGCCAATGGGATCGATTGATTGACTTAGAAGCTAAAGAGACTGAGGTTTGAATTCTGTGCTTTTGTTTTTTCCTTAAAATTTATTTTAATCAATTTACAAGTTTAAAAAGTCTTCTTTTTTACTTCTCTCCTTTATTGTTTCAGATTTTAAGGAAAGAGGTCTGGCAATCACATAGTTCAAAGAGTTCAAACAGTAGTGGTCTTTCTTCTATTGTTCTTGACTCACTAGGAATACCTCTTGAGAAATCCCTTAAAGATAATCAATTCACTTATCGTTTCATACAACAAGATTCTTCTTCTAACCTCTATGAAGTTTCCGATGTGTCTTCTAGTGTCTCATTGAAAAATGATTTAGATTCCACACTTCGAAGTGGAGATCATGTGGTATGTATACTTTCCTATTACTATTTGGAAATAATTGGCTGTAGTTGTGATATCTGGTTGTTTAACAAAATCAAGGTAAAGTTTGCAATGTGGTATGGAAGATATAATTCCCACAAAAGCTTTTGTAGTGAAGAATGCACCCAAGGGATTCCAAAGTCCCAAGTCTGTTTAGGAAACAATTAGAAAAGAAATATCCATAATTAGTTGGTTATAGTTTATATGTATACAATATATAATTAGAACCCAAGAGTGGATAAATATTATATAAACAAAATACATCTAGGTAAGCCATGTACTATGAATCATCGCTATAAAATCGGATAAGTGTGTCACTGAAAAACCCAAAAATGCTTTGGTTGGTTGATCAAATTTGTCATTTAGGTTCCCAGTTTCTCCCATTTTCCACTCGTCACAATCATTAATCATCAGTTTTATTTAGCATAATTAGATCAATCACATCACAATTTTCATAAAAGTGTTGCAGAACAAGTTCATTCCATAATGAATAATTGATTACATGTTGTAGATATAAAATAGGGATTAGATGAATAGTTGTACGTTAATTTATGCCCAAAATTCCGAAGATATATTCTCGTTTAGTTGGCAACAAACTGAAGACCGAAATAATGTATAAAGGTACATCATCAAATGGAAAATTCTATTGATGTTGTGAATCTGAATCAATCTCCTAAAATTAAGGTTGGAATGAATTTCCCAAAATTGAGGCTCTATGAATGACATTTCCCCTCAAGTTGGGTGATAAATGTCTATCAATTTAATCTAATGTTCCCTTAGAAAGTGGATTTTAAACATAATTCAACCTTACAAAATTGGTTTATAAGGTAAGGTTTGCTCCCATTTAAATGTATTATAATTTAGTCATATCCCTAGTCATAAGATCTTTAACATGCTATTTTTGTCCATGTGAGATCTCCAACAATCTTATAACTTGGCCTTAGAAGAGCTTTACTTAAAATGTTTGTAGTTTGGATGCATGAAGGTACATAAAAGGAGGCTTTAGGGTACATTTGGAGATAAATAATAGATTAGGATTTATAAATTATTGTATTTGGTCTTTGTTGGGCTTTTTCTAATTGTTTCTATCTTTGTGTAATTAGCATCTCTCGGCTTTTATTTATTAAGTTAACTTTTAAGATAACTTGTTGGACCATTAAGCCTAATTAGTTAAATGAGCCTAGTAGTTTTAGGTACATATTATTAGTAGCCATGTGTTGGCTTGTTTAAGAAGTTTTAACTCTTTTGTAAAGGAAACTTTATGTTTTTCAGAGAAACTCTCTAGGTTCTCAGGGAATTGTTGACCTTTGCTATTGTTTGATATTGGTAGCTATTGTTTTTAACACAATCTTCTATTTACCATATTTATGTTTGGTTGCCATATATACTTGTATCATTCTTTATTATAAATATATTACCCTATGTGTGTTTTAGACACAATAGAGATTAATCCTAACTCAAAGCGCCTAAAGGTTTTGATTGTCAATATTTGGATTTTGAATTCATTGAGAGGATTTTCTTGGCTCTTGTCATAGAGCACTGTTCTTATCAAAGATTGAGATTTTTATGGTGAATTTTCATTGACTCATTAATAAGCTAGATAGTGACATCTTCATCTTTGTCTTATTTCTGCATTCTTCTTTGATTTACTTTGTTTATACTTCGAGATAAATCAAATACAAAAAAGAGTGTACACTTTCTTAGATAGGATCGTATCATTTAGATAGCGGTCAACTACGCTGAAGTTGTCTCTTTCTCCTCTTTCAAGCTCTAATACCATGTTAAGATGTAGACTTTATGTCTAACTCTATCGTAGCAAGATTTGTTGTTTATTGGACATATTGTTTTACCTGCTATCGTGCCGCTATCGGATCACCCATTAATGTCACAAGATGTATATAACTTGACATGCGGAGGGTGTATTGAAAGCCCCACATCGACTAAAGATAAGACCAATTTAGAGTATATAAGTGAGTGCAATCCTGACCTTATAAACCGGTTTTGTGGGGTTGAGTTAAGCTTAAAGTCTATTTCTTAACACTTAGGAACTACTCTTGATTCTTATATTTGTATTTCCTAAGTCCAAGTGTCAAATCTTTCTTTCAACTTATCCATTTTTTTAGAGTCTTGACATTGTTCTTCACATTTCTTAATTCTATTCTTTCCTTTTTTTGTGTTTTTGATTCCTTGTTGAATTGTGATTGATGCTAATAATAGATCCAATCTTGAGTTTCATCTTGTATCTATTACATCAGTCACTATATGATAGGATATGAATGTGGGCCTTAGAAGGAAAGGAAGACAATAATAAAATATAGTTGTTAGAGGGGTTTAGGGGTCTGTTAGGACAATTAAGAAGCAGGGGGTAGGATAACTGTCCTGGTGGGGTGTTATGTTCAGTTTAGGAGGAGTCTTTAAATAGGGAAAGGGTTGTCTAGGGAGGGGACTTTTGGAGAGATCATTGTTGACAGGTATTGACCTTTGAAGAGGGTTAAGCCTCTGTATCCAGATTGTACAAAACATTCTTTCTGTGAATAATACTCAGTTTCATTCTTTTCTTTGTGTTTTGCGGTGAGAAGTGAGTTCTTGATTAGGTTCCCAGATCAGGAACCTATCACTATAGTACAAGGAATAAAAATGAGGAAAACCAACAACAAATGGATTTGGGTAACCAATGTGAGGAACAACACTGCAATCCTAAAATGATTGACAAGTTGAAACAAAGATATGCTACATTGAATTCGAACATTCAAAAATACAAATCAAGAGTAGTTTGCAAGAAAATAAACAAAGTTTCTTTAGAAATGATAGAATCACAATCACAAAATTAAAATGACTACTTATATTGGGGACCTAAGACTACTAACTCCATCTAACTGAATAGACCTAATGGTCCAACAAACTACCTAAGAAGCCTACAAACAAATAATGCCCAATAAGAGGTTCTAATTACATAAAACATAGAAACAATTAAAATACTCCCAGCAAAGGCCCAATTCAATATACTATACAATTCCTAATCTACTATTTAATTCCGAATGTAGTCTCAAGCTTCCTTCTTTCTTAGTTCTTTATCACCATGGTCAATCTTCTCTTATTAAATTGTTCAATTTCCACATGCTTAGTTTCTATCTTAAATAACTGGGTTCTTGGCAATCCTTATAGCAACTTTATATCATACAAAACTTAATTGTGATTGCCTGTTTATTTTCATTGTTATATTTTTATAAAAATTAGAAATTGGCTTTGCATTCTAGACGACTAGACATTTTATTTGACTTAGTCCTTAAGTCAGTCATGCAAGTAGTACTACTCAGGAGAGAATGTTGTTTCCTACCAGCAAATGGATATTTTAAGAACTGCCTTTTGTAAAAGGGTTGTGTTATGCATCTTATTTTGTTATTGATATGTACTATTATCTTTTAATTATAACTATCTTTTGTTTACTTCTTAGATACTGCGTAATCAATCTAGCCATCAAATTATTGCTAAAGGGGTGATATCCGATATTAGTCGAAATCATGTATCTGTGAGTATTTTATTAATTGTTTCTTTCGTGTATTGCCTTATCATCACAATCCTTGGTTGGAAAGCTATGTCTTGTCAAATTATTTACTTTGTCAAATTCCTTTAGGTTTCCTTTTCAAAGCGATTACGAATCCCCAGGAGTTCTTCCAGTGTAAATGATCTCATTCAGCAGGTTTGGAGAATTGACAAGGATGAAGCTGTGACTTCCTTTGCAACTATGCGGTATCTTCTCTGACTGCCGCTTCATTCACAAATTTAATTTGCAAATTGTGTTATGTTATTGAAAGTTATTTCAGTATATGATTATTTATGCATTTTTCTTGTAGGTTTAATCTTGTACAACTCTTTCTACAAAATGATCGAAGTGCTCATTTGCGGCGGATGATTGTTGACCTTGAGGTGGATTACTTGCTATATGCTGTTTGAATTAGGTACTATATTTCTGTATGACTAACAACTTCATCTTTTCCTGTGTTGATGTCTTCTGGCTCTAGACTCCTAGATTTGACAGTGGATCTATACTTAGCCAGGATCCTGCGATATCCTATGTTTGCTCAGAGAAGAGTTTGAATTATGACCAACGTAGAGCAATTCTCAAGGTCCGCATGAAGCAATAATTTCTTGACTTCCTTTTCTAAGTTTAGTGTGCAAGTTGATTTAGTTTATCACTAAAATGATTTTTCTGTGACTATGCTTTGTTATTGATTTTCAGATACTTACAGCAAAAGATTATGCACTTATATTAGGGATGCCTGGAACAGGGAAAACGTCCACATTGGTCCATGCCGTGAAAGCCTTGTTGATTAGAGGAACATCCATTTTGCTTACTGCCTATACAAATTCTGCTGTTGATAATTTACTCATCAAATTAAAAGCACAGGTATCCATGTCCGCATATTATAATATCTTGGATTATATCATCTAATTGAATATGGCTCCATGCTGCTGGATAAGAATCCACACCATTTATTTAAATTGTCCACTGTCAGCTATTCTCAATAGTCCATAAGTCTGAAGAAGATAGATTGCTTAGAAAAGTATAACAAAGTAAAATGGAGATCACTAGAGGTTTTTGACAGTTTGGATTTAGGTCAGAGTGCACTCAACCTCTAGGACTGGTTAAAACTTAAAATGAACTAAACACCTGAACTTAATGCCACATGAATCACCAACTTTTTTTTTTCTCATTGTGTAACTTTACTATGTACTCTATCTGAAGCTCCGCAAACATGTCTAAGAGTGAAACACATTATCGTAACCACCGTTCTTTGTCCTCCATTGTAGCTTCCACCAAACATCCTCCTCTTACTTTTGAAGTTCAATTTTCAATCTAGATTGTGGTCTACGTAAGGCCAAAACTACGCCATATGATATTGTGGATGGTGTTATGGGCACTTTGAAGAAACATAGTGGATGAATTAACAAATGTGTGTTATACATGAATAATTCTAGTAAATGTAATAAATGTTAAGAACTCAAATTTAAGTCTAACTTATTTTTTTAAAAAGCAACTTGTAAGGTGAGGTTTGTATTCAGTTATATACTGTAAATTGTCTTTATTTTTAGTCAATGTGGAAAATAAATAATAAACTAATGACATATATAATGATAACAAAATATGAAACGCATTCTGTATAATAAAATTTGCGAGGCCCCATAAAATTAGCATAACATTACATAAGAACTCTAACAACATCAATAAAAACTACAGAGCTAAAATTAGACAGAATAGGTTAATTTCTATCCCTCTTAATGCTCCTTGCTTTCCTCTTCCAAAATATTGTCATAGTTCTTGTCCTGATAAACGGCACATCCTTTATCTTCTCTTGAATCGTCAATCAATAGTTTTGCAATTTTTCAATCGTGTGCTCAGTTTTCTTTAGATTGCAATTCTTCTTCTACTTTAACCTCTGAAGCATTTCCTGAACCCCTTTTAGAAACTTTTGTAGTTGATAAACTTTTCAATTTGTGGATCGCTTTATTTTCTTTAGCCTAGGAAAGGGCAAGGTTATTCTGGTGTCCTGCAGATTGACTACTAAGAAACAAAGGGAATGAAAACCATCTTAAACTGGTTCAGTTTGTTTTAGAGGAGTTTCGAAGGCTTTTCAAGAACCTTGAGGCTTGCCTCTGTTTGGTCCTCTTAAATTTGAAATTTCTTAGTGCCACTTTTTGGTAAACCTAGATATATAGAAACTTTCATGTATTTTTCAGCAGTGAAAATACTGCTTCAACAGAAAGATTACCTTAAATGTCTTCCTTGTTGAAACAAATAAATAAATAACAATGGAGATCATTTTTTAAAAATAAAACAAATCAAATTCGTTGATTCCTCTAATTTGAGATTTGTGACATCTCTTAAAATTAATCTACTGTGACTTTACGTCTGCACCTGTACCTTCTGCCACGTCCCTTCACTTGGGAATTCTGCTGTACTAAATCCCAGGATGAAAACTTGTACTAAATTGATTTGATTGATGTCCTGCATGGTGTACTAATTTTTACTGATGCGTGCCTCTCTTCTTTCTAAATGATTACGATTATTATTTCTGTATATTCTTCAATGTCTACTTTTAGGTGTCATATATTGCATGTCATTATAATTTATATTGATGTAGGGGATTGATTTTGTACGAATTGGAAGACACGAAGTAGTGAATGAGGTGGTCAGAGAACACTGCCTCTCAGGTTTGCCAATTTATTGCTTGTACGCTCCCTATTTGAATTATAATAAGATTCGTAATAAATCTTTTGACAGTGGTTTCTATTTCAGCAATGAGTGTACAAGGTGTTGAAGATATCAAAAGAAGGTTGGAACAAGTCAAAGTTGTCGCAGTTACTTGTCTTGGCATTTCTAGTCCCTTGCTTGCCAACACAAGGTTTGATGTATGCATTATGGATGAAGCTGGACAGACAACCTTACCAGTAAGCTTATTTTTCCTTTCGTATATTTTATAGTACTTTTTCGACAAGATAAAATAAATTATATTGTCCTCTTGGATTAGTTTCATCATTTTTTTCTTTGATTTCTTTATTTCTTTCTCTTACCATGATTTGATTAGTATAAATAACGGTAAATATGATACACCTCAATTTGTATCAATTCATGTCTTATTCTTTTTTGTCTCTTTTCCTCCCTATGCATTTAAAACTCAATTTTAATTGAAACAAACCATGACATAAGGAAGCGTTGAGAGAAAGGAAACAATTGTTCACGTGTATGTAATTATGTTGTATGCTTTCACAAAAAATATGCTGTAAATATTGCCATTGCAGGTGTCCTTGGGTCCTCTGACGTTTGCTTCGATGTTTGTACTTGTTGGGGATCATTATCAACTGCCACCACTTGTCAATGTATGTGCCTAAACTATTTGTTCTTTCTTTGTACAAAACTCTATAATATGATCTTACGAATTTTTTTATCTGATAATTCCTAGAGTACAGAAGCCCGAGAGAATGGCATGGGGATAAGTTTGTTCTGTAGGCTCTCAGAAGCCCATCCACAGGCTATTTTAGCCTTACAGAGTCAGGTATGTTATGGCTAATGGATATTAGATTAGAATCTTCTGTTTTGTTCCTTTTGATCCATTGTCTAGTGGCTTGACATATTTGGTATATGCAGTATCGTATGTGTCAAGACATCATGGACCTTTCAAATGCCTTGATATATGGTGACAGATTGAGGTGTGGTTCAGTGGAGGTAGCTAATGCAAAACTGGAGTTTTCAGACTTAAGCTGTGACTTGCCTTGGCTAGAACATGTGAGGCTTTTTTTATCTGAATTATTACTATATTATAGTAAGTTTTTATCTGAATTCTTACTAGACGGAGGATTTTTGCTTTTATTGCTTAGTTCTATCTATTCATATGAGCTTGATCTTCCTTGAAAATTATTATAATGGATAGTACGCTTTAGAAAAGACAGTTTCCTTTTTTCTGTGCTTGTTGGTTTATTTATTTTTGTTAACAGTAATTTTCTTCTTGCATTGTCTCTTTTATTCTAGGTATGTTATTAGCATTGTCTATACAACGTAATTCACCTTGAAAAATTAAAATTGAAAAATAGTATTTAGAAGTTCTTCTTCAATGTTTCATTAAAAGTCTTAGAAACTCATTTCCGCAGATATCAACCTTTGGTTGTCAGTGTCAAATAGTCTCTAGGTTGGGAAATTATGCTGAGCTGTATTTGTCAGTCTTAATATAGATACTGAATAGTCATAGTGTAATGTAGATATTAAGCTGTATTATTAATGTATTCTGGGTAAAGTTTGAGTTTTAATAAAATTTTGAGCGGGTGAAATAAACAATCTTTAAGGGAAAAATTGCCACTGTCAAGATACGATAACAATGTTTATGCTTGGATAAGTTAAATTATGTCTTTTAAGTCTCTTTTTGCATAACCATGTGCAGGTTTTGAATCCTCGAAGACCTGTGATATTTATTGATACTGGTTTGAACATATTTTCCTTTACATCCTTTATCCTCTAGTTCATTGTAAATGAGATTGCTTACATTTACTTTTTCATCATAGACAAGTTGCCGGCTTTAGAGGCAAGAGATCAGAAGGTTGTGAATAACCCTATTGAAGCTCAAATAATTGCTGAGGTAGGTCATTTTCAAAGAGGATATAGATTTTTTTTTTTACGAGCAAATTCATACGTTTTTCATGTCAAGCTGCCCTAGCCTTGGTACTCTGGACTGTTAGACCATAGGAATTGATTGTACTGTGAAGGAGTAATTTCTTCCAAAATGATCGATTCATTGATAGTTCTGATTAACAAAAACAAAATAATTAACCTTTATTTTATATTACGGTAACCCGTATGTCATCTGAGTATGTTTACCAAACTAATAGTGATTAAACTCAGTGATTATGCTTTAAGAACGAAACTCTCTTTATACGATATACTAGCAGATAAAATAGCTTTATTGTCCCTTTTTTTAGCTATCAATTGGTTTTGTCTTTATATTTGGTTAAATTTTCTTATTGCTTTATGAATGCTCTATGTTTGGTTAAAATACACTTGAACATTATATCGGTATACATGACAACCCCAAAGTTGAAGAACTTTGTGGGTTGATTGCCTTGGTCCTTCTTCCTTAACTGTTTAAAGATTCGTGTCATTTGTCTGTTTCATATCCATAAAATCAGTTTTTTCCATTTACTCATGTTGCAGATTGCAAAGGAATTAGTTAAAAATGGAATCGGAAAAGAACACATTGGCATTATTACTCCATATAATTCACAGGCAAACGTCATCCGCCATTGCACGACTTCCTTGGCGATACTGACTTCCTTGGAGATACATACGATTGACAAATACCAGGTTAGGCTGAAGCAAGCATCAAAGTATTATGTAGGACTTGTGAATCTGTGCTCCAAAAATTAAGTCATATAATCGAATAGTCTTTAATATTTCTCTAACATTTAAGGAATCACTTTGGCGTTTCCTTCTGATCATTTCATTTAAATTTTTTGCTCTCGTTACACTGATAAAGATCCCCATTCCTCACAATAAAATGGCCACTTGTTTGTATTTTTTCCAGGGTAGAGATAAGGACTGTATATTATTATCTTTTGTAAGGTCTACTGAAAACCCAACAAGCTGTGCTGCTTCTCTGCTTGGAGACTGGCACAGGATAAATGTGGCTCTTACTCGTGCTAAGGTACTTCTCTTGTGCTCAAACATTTTCCAGTTTCTTACTTTTCCCTCAAACAATTTTCACCACGTTTTGTCATAACAAGAACTTTGTAAATCAACCTACGTAGGGGTTTGGTTATATAAAATTATTCATGTTTTTGTCTGAACAAGTATTGGCCTTGCTTTTTTCTTACAGAAAAAGTTGATCATGGTAGGGTCTCGGAGAACCCTATCAAAGGTTCCTTTACTTAAACTTCTTATAAGCAAAGTTGAGGAGCAAACAGGAATTTTAAGTTTGTCTAAGAAGGATATATATCGAAAAGGTGAGCTCAAGAGATGTTCCCAACTCAGATGATCAATGCAAATTCTTTTATTCATATTTTCTTAGGTTATTGCATTATCATACAAATCACATCCATTATGTGATTTAGAAATGTAAATGTATATAGTGTACAAAACCATTTTCCAATTTTCAATTTTTGCTTTTCCAAAATTAATATTATTGGTTACTAATCGAATAATGCAACCAAAAGTATAAAATTAGGAAAAGATAAACATGAAATAGTATATTTTATATATTTGATTGTGCACTTTGAATGTCATTTAAATTATAATATGAATGTTGTAATATGAATAGCATTTATTTTAGAACATGAGCCAAGTTAAGTTATAATTTAGTACAAAGTGAATAAATTTAAAAGTGGTTTGGTTTAATATAAGCAATAGCAGTTTTTGACCTAGTTCTCTATGTTTCGGTAAATAGGTGTTGTAAGTTAAATATTTTATTACGCAATGAATTTGTACTAATTATATCCTAACGTAAGTAAACCCAACATAGTTTAAACAAGTGTAAATCTTGATACCTTCTATTGTTGTTTCAAGTCCTTCTAAGTTAACTAATTTTATTACTATATGCTGACAAAAAGTTTTATCACAATAAATTGTAATCTCAAGTTGTATCAATCATAAAAAAGAAAATTGAATATAAACTAAATACAGATTATACCAATATCAACACTTAGATTACATTTATTTTTATGGAAATCGAACTTAATAAAATCAGAAAGAAGATCATACCACCCACAGAAGAAGCAAGTTAACTCTTTCAATAATTTCCGAGCACATGAAATCTCAACTCTTAAAGCTTATACACCATAGTCTTCCAACATCATTTATTAAGTTTTGATTTGAATTGAAATGAAATTGAAAGAAGAAAAAGGAAGTGAAAATGTTGACTGACTAAAAGAAAATTAAGAGAAAGGAAAAGAAGTCAAGGAAAATGATTGAAGAGTTATTTAGATTAAAGAAATTTCAATTGAAAGTGATTTAAATTTACAATAAATTCATCCTGAAAAAATATATGGATTTGATAAATAGACCCCTGTCCCTCTCACAGTGGGTGTGAAGACATTCCAATTTTTTCTAATCAAGATCATAAAAAAGGAAAAAAAAATGTCGATAATATATACAAATATCATACATATAAGACAAGTTAATGTAAATATATAGAAAATGTTGAGTGTGATCATACCAACCATGTCTTAAAGACTACTCAAAGCTACATATATAGATCAACAAACATGGCCTACTTCGACTAACTAACAAATACCCCATTGATCTCTATATACTTATATTCATATAAAATTATTTAATACCATGTTTATATATATTAAAACACAAATAATGCATATTTTCAAATTCATTTTTATTTAACTATACTAAAATTTGATATGAATAATCATGGCAATATAAACCATTCTCTTTATATAAAGTTACATTAAAAAGTTATTTTAGTGTAATTAAGATTTTTAAACCTTTTTTTATGATTCATTATGAGAGTGGAGTACATAGAATAACGATCTTCCCCGCCGACAAAAACCGACGTAGCAGAATTGATAAATAATATTGGGATCTAGCCATGTGATAAGGTTAGATTGAATTATAAAATATTTAACTATAACATTTATATATTAATTAGAAGCAATTATTAAGTTGTCACATGGACAAAACTATCGATTAATTTTGCAGCTTCTTGACATGGTTTTATTATCGTACAACCACCTAAAATAAAACACTCCCTACACTACTAAAATTACGGTGGAACGAATTTGAAAAAAAAAATGCTAATATAATCTTGAAAATGGTTAAAAAGTAAATTTTAAATTTGAAATCAATTTATAGAAAAATATTTATATGTATTTACATATTATGAATTGTACTTATATTTAAGTACTTATATCTACTCATATATTATGAAGATTCAAGACATTAATTATAATCTGATAAATTTTATATAGCATAATTATAGGTATACATTTTGAGAATGTAATGGTAGAGAAGAAAAAGAAGAAAAAGAAGAAAGTAGAATGAAAAAGTAGGTGAAGAAGATAAGATGAGTAAGCAAATTGTGATCACCTACCTTTGCTTTTCTTCTCAATTACTTTACTCTCAATTTCCCATCTTCTGATTCTGATTCTGATTCCTTCTCTTGTAAGATCCAAAAAATGGGTAATGATTGAGTCTTCCATGGATGAATGATTAGGTTCATTCACAGAGCAAGTAACAGAAATGGGTTCTGCAAGTAACTCCAATCCAAATCCATATCCATGGACTCCAAAGGATTGTTCTGAAGGAATCTGCAGCATCTACTGCCCCCAGTGGTGTTACATAGTCTACTCTCCTCCTCCTCCTTCACTCTTCTTTGGTGCTAATGCTGATGCTGATGATCCTTCAGGATTTCAGTTTTCTCCTCTCATAGTTGCTGTGATTGGAATATTAGCCAGCACTTTCATCTTGGTCACATACTACACCATCATCTCAAGGTTCTGCAGACGCAGCACCACCATGCAATCAAATGATTCTGCACCAGAAGAAGATGGGAGCAGTGAACTGGGTCAGGTTTCTTCTTCCTCAAACTCTGGTTTGGATGAGGCTCTCATCAAATCCATCACAGTCTGCAAATACACCAAAGGGGTGGTGGAGGCTCATGATTGTTCGGTTTGTTTGAGTGAGTTTGAAGAGAATGAGAGTTTGAGATTGTTGCCAAAATGCAACCATGCGTTTCATCTCCCTTGCATTGATCCTTGGCTCAAATCTCATGCCTCTTGCCCCTTGTGCCGTTCCACCATCACCATTGTTTGCCCAAATCCTGCCATGGAACCGCCACCAACACTCACTGTTAATGCCTTGGAATACCAGCATAGAAGTAGCCATGTTCTTGTTGTGGTTGTTCAGAGCTCCGAGCAGCAGCATAAGGTGCTAAGTTTTGATTCTCACACTTTCAATGAGACTGAAGGGTAGATGAACTTAGATCTATGTTCACAAGATTGAAAGAGAAAGAGAGAGAGAGGGAACAAATTCTGTTCTTCCAAATTCATGGTATGTACCAAATTCTGTTCTCTGTAAAATCTGTATCATATAACAGAAATTGTTGAACATCAAGATCATTGTTGATGTGAATTTCACATAAATGTAAATCCTTGCAGAGAGTTGGTTTAGCCAAGAGGAACTCCACAAGTATCAAGTTTCTTCTAAATGTCCTTACATTACATCTTTCTGTATAGTTGTGAATATTGGTAGATCATTTTTGCCAAGCTTTGATGAATCTCCTTTCGGAAAGGAAACAAAGATTAACTTATTTTCAATTTCGGAAACTAGTCTTTAGAATCAAAGACTGGTTTTTTTCTTTAAAATTTTTCTACCACACTTTTGACCCACTTTCTACCAAAAACCGGTCTTTCACCTTTATATAATACAATGTTCTACTTTTTCATTTGTAATCAAACTTATATTTCCAACAGCAAGTTGTATTTAAACTGTTGGAGGTCTTGATTTCTAAGTAATAGAAATAAGATGGATTGAGTTAAAAATTGAATTGGTCTGAGCTGCATCTGAAGACAGTTGATAACTGATTTTTTGGTTCTTGAATTAGTTATGTTCTCTGGGGTTGAACTAGCATTTCAGCTTCCTTCTGCTCTGTACTTGTCTTGATGAATATCAGAAGAAATGGTAGCATTTGGAATCTGTTTAAATTTAGCATCTAGAAAACGTTCAGCTCTCTCATCTTACATCGTATACAACAAATAAGTTGGTTCTTGAAGATTTTGTTTGAAGCTTTTGGTTTCTCTTCTCAACTATTCTTCTTTTCAAGTTGTTCATATCATGATAGCTTTTGTGTTTGGACTATGAAAATTAAGAGAATAATTCACTCATGGTAAATTTAAAACTTTAAAATCAGTTGTTAGAGTAAGAAAATTAAAATTTAAGAATTTTAAGAAATGTATTTCTAATAATTAAAATAATAAAGTTTGAAATTTACTAAAAGAATTGAGTTAGGTATTAGTAAAGGTCTAATTACTTACACTGGATCAAGTTAGGTATTAGTAGTATGAACGAAGTCAGAATGAAGTTTTCTGATTTCATTTTAGACTTTTCTAGTTTTAGGTGAAAACCTTTTCTCTCTTCAATCAATTACAATTATAAGAGTTTGATTTTTGTTTCACAATTATCAAATTTTTTTTTTATTTTCTCATTAACTCCAAACTCGTTAAATGATGATCATGATTTGCATTTATGGGAGTTAGAAACTGAATTTAGGTAATTAATTGATAGCTCAATTTGTTGAATGTTATAGATTAATTTGGATGATATTTCCTTTTGGTTCCTGAATCGGTTTGATTTTATAGTTTAATTGAATATAGGGCTATATTAATTATTATTAAATTTCGAAATTGAATCTTAAACTACTACGATAATTCATAACGCCTAAACCTAAGGATCTATGGATCGATGTTTTAATAATTTTTAACATTCTTTTGGTATTTCAAAAGATAATTCACATTTCAAGGAATATATTGAATTTGAATATAATTGATTTGTGTCTTTGATAATCCACAATTATATTACAAAATTTAGTGGGAACATAGTTATTTAGGGGTTATCACTTTCTTAATTCTTCATTAGATAATCCAACATTTGAAAATGAGAATCATCATTTCTCAACTTCATTCCAAAAATCAACTTCAGCTAACAACGAATAAATTCTTAGTTCTCATACTTCCTTTGATTCTTTTTTGTTATGCTTTTCATGCTTGTATAGTATGATATCTACGCCGAACGGTTAGCATCTAAGACCGATCAGTCTATCTACTGTAGTAGCGCTCATCGACAACAACGCTCGTCAACCAGAACAAATCGGGACAGCGCTCGTTAATCAGAACAAATCGGGACAACGCTCGTCAGCCAGGTCAAACCGCGACAGTGCTCGTCAATTATGTATTATACCTATAGATACCGAATGGTCATACACTCAACATTGTTCGGTCACCACTATAGCCAACAAGGGCAATCGGTTTTATTAAAGCTGGGCCACAATTGGGTCACCGCTTATTTTATTATTGGGTCAAGTGTCCAGCGGATGATAAAATAGTCAAAGATATCTGATTAAAGATATGATTAAAGATATTGATAGGAGGTTTATGAGCAACCAAGCGGATTTTAAGGTAAGTTTGTTTATATTTTATTGGGCCTGTATCATATTAGATCCATGAGACAACTTATAAATACAAGGTCAGGGCCATCAGCCAGGTATGCTCAATTCACACTCCAAAATGTTCCATTCATATTCTACTCACACTCTACTGAGTTCATAGTACTCAATTACCATAATATTCATTTGTGAGCAACAGCTCCTTCAACAAACGCCTAACTTGAGCATCAGAGTGCCTTTGTAGGTACCTCTCCCCCAACTATTGGTGAAGGAGAACGAACGGTGCAAATCGAAGAAGCGCGAGCAACCCATCAAAGGACGAGCGTGCGGTCTATATTGTAGGAGAGCAAGCGGCAAAGTCATCCAGAAGCGCAAAGTCACGTGTCTCGGTCCCACAGAAATATTCACCGAAACATTTTGGCGCCCACCGTGGGGCCGAGAGCAAGCAGAAGAAGCTCAAATGGTGACCACGAGGAGCACGGACGAACAACATAATACCAGAGATTTGATATCACAAATGTAAGCACAGATACAAGCCTAGGCAAGAACCATACAGACACAGGCGCAAGCACAGGAGAAGTTGCAGCGAAAGCACGCAGAAGAGATTGCGGCGCTTAGGACGGAACGAATCCATACCGAGCGGTCTGCCTCAAACCAAGAGAATGAAAACGAGAGAAGTCGTAATCAGCCATCCCAGCACACCAACCCGAACGGTCGAGGAAGGAGAGGACCATCACCCTTCCAAACCGTTCGGCCTACCAGTTTACTCCCTTTTACGACGACCATCATGCAAACTCCAATGCCGGAAAATAATCCTCCTATATTAGAGAAGTATGATGGCTCGACAAATCCCGACAATCCTCTCAGGATCTTCACCAATGCAATGGCGTTCTACACGGACAGTGATTCGGTCATATGCAGAGCCTTCTCCTTATCACTCAAGGACGAGGCATGGGAGTGGTATAACACTCTTCTGCCAAACATAGTGGATTGCTTCGCCACCGTAGAAACCCTCTTTAGAAGGCAATACGCCTCCAATAAAAAACAAGAGATAACCCCGGCGGAATTGGTAAATTCTAAACAAGAGAAAGGGGAAACTTTAAAGGCCTTCATGAAAAGGTACAACGAAACCGCACGACGAGTTAAAGAGGTTAGTCACTCTTTTATTATCAACAATTTACCTTCATGCTTGAGACCAAGATATTCTGCTGAAAAATTATATGCGCGACCACCAAAAACTATGGAAGAACTCCAAGAAAGAGTAGTTGAGTTCATCCGTATGGAGGATATGCAAATCTTACAAAGAAAGAAGCAACAAGAAGTCTCTACAAGTGGAAGCAAGAAAGAAGGCAGACAGTCATTCAGCAGTAGTGACAAGAATGGAGGTACGTTTCACAAGGATTTCATCCGAACACCCAGGTATAATCATTACACTCCCCTCAACGCACCCAGGGTAAAAGTTCTTGAGGAAGCTCTAAATACTGAACTTCTTACAATTCGGAAAAAGTCTTCTCCAAAAGACGCTGACGAAAGGAAAAGCTACCGGTTTCATCTAAATCGAGGACATACTACAGAGGAATGTGATGCATTAAAAGATGATATCGAAAGGCTCATCCGAGGAGGGCATCTGTAGAGATTTGTAGAAGAAAGAACCCGAACAAAAAGTCCTAGTAGAAAAAAGTCTCAGCATAGAGAAATTGAACGGTCATATCAAAGGGCCGAACGAAGACACAGGCGAAGTCGTAGCCACAGTCAAAGCCCTTACCGCTCAATTTGGGGCCGTATCGACTAAAAGATATGATAAAAATTCCTTCCTAACATGTGGAGTGCGACAAATCTCAAAATTTACTTGAACATTACTATCATGCTTATTTTAATTTCTTAAGGCATAGACTTTTGTTGTTTAAATTCTTTTATTGGAATAAACGTTTATGACACTACTATCACCTTTTATCTCATGCACTTTACCGTTCGGCCTTACGTGTATTCGGCCATTCGGCCTCCCAAGTATTTAACCATTCGACCTTACAAGGCAGAAGACAAGATCAAGCACACATCTCATTTGGTCAATCTGAAGTTAACCGTTCGTACCATTCATAAAACCTAGGGAACATTCCAAACCGAACTCCTACGGTCAAAACCGAACGGCAAAAACAGTCCCCCATGGACTATAAATCAAAGACAGTCCCCCATGGACTATAAATCAAACACAATCCCCCATGGACTATAAATCAAAGACAGTCCCCCATGGACTATAAATCAAAGACAGTCCCCCATGGACTATAAATCAAAGACAGTCCCTCATGGACTACCATCCGAATGGTAAAGGCATTCCCTCGATGAACGCTCACTCACACGCATTCACAAGTACGCGGCCATTCGGCCTTACAGATAAACAAAATGCTATCAAAGTCGCTAGTCAACGTGGGAAAAAGTTCTAAAAAGAACTCTCATCATAAGCCGATCAGCCTAGTCAAAAGTTCAACAGGTAACTCATAAAGTCCACCATCCGGTCAAAGACGAGCAACGACTCAAATTACAATCAGAACAACCTCCCCAATAGAACAAGGACGACCTTCCCCAAGCACATATAAGTCCTATACTTAACCTTGGCTAAAGCCAAACGGTTAACTCAGACTTGGGGGGCATTATGTATAATATGATATATAGGCCGAACGGTTAGCATCTTAGACCAATCGGTCTATCTACTGTAGCAGTGCTCATCGATAACAACGCTCGTCAACCAGAACAAACTGGGATAGCGCTCGTCAGCCAGGTCAAACTGCGACAACGCTCGTCAATTATGTATTATACCTATAGATACCGAACGATCATACACTCAACACCGTTCCATCACCACTATAGCCAATAAGGGCAATCAGTTTTATTAAAGCTGGGCCACAATTGGGCCAGCGCTTATTTTATTATTAGGCCAGCGCTTATTTTATTATTGGGCCAAGTGTCCAGCGGATGATAAAATAGTCAAAGATATTTGATTAAAGATATTGATAGGCGGTTTATGAGCAACCAACCGGATTTTAAGGTAAGTCTATTTATATTTTATTGGGCCTATATCATAATTGATCCATGAGACAGCTTATAAATACAAGGTGAGGGCCATCATCCAGGTATGCTCAATTCACACTCTAAAACGTTCCATTCATATTTTACTCGCACTCTACTAAGTTCATAATACTCAATTACCATAATATTCATTTGTGAGCAACAACTCCTTCAACAGACGCCTAACTTGAGCGTTAGAGTGCCTTTGTAGGTACCTCCCCCTCTGCTGGTGAAGGAGAACGAACAGTGCAAATCGAAGAAGCGCGAGCGACCCATCAAAGGACGAGCGTGCGGTCTATATTGTAGGAGAGCGAGCGACAAAGTCATCCAGAAGTGACAAAGTCACGTGTCTCAGTCCCACAAAAATCTTCACCGAAACAATGCCTTTTATGGAACTTGGTGGTTTTCAATTAGGCTTTAATTTGCCAATTATACTGTTTTTGAGAGTTACTCCCTACATTACTTCAGATTTCTCCGTATACTATACCACATTTTAAAAAAATTCTAAAACTATCCTTTATATTTTAAAACATTCTTCAACAGATATGCGACATCCATTCAAGCTTTATATTTTTTTTAGCTTTTAATTTATTAATTTATATGTATTTTAAATTAATATATAAATATTATTTAAATTTCTTTTAAATTTGTTAATTATATATAAATTAATTTTATTTTATTTAATGAAATAATTAATATTAGTTTAATTTAATTATATTATTTTTTAATTAATTATAAGCAATGGATATTCCACATCCGTTTAAGTTTTTTTTTCAATTTTTAGTTTATTAAAATATTATATTTTAAATTAATTTATAGATTATTTAAATTTTTTTATTCTTTTATAATATATTACGTAAATTAATTTTATTTTATTTAATTAAATAATTATTATTAATTTAATTAATTTAAAGTAAAACAAAAATCAAATTAATTAAATTAATAATAATTATTTAATTAAATAAAATAAAATTAATTTACGTAATATATTATAAAAAAACAAAAAAATTTAAATAATCTATAAATTAATTTATAATATAATATTTTAATAAACTAAAAATTAAAAAAAAAACATAAAACTTAAAAAAATGTGGCATATCCGTTGAAGAAAAGAAATGACAGTGTAGGATTTTTTAAAATGTAAAAGATAATTTTAGAATTTTTTAAAATGTGGTGATGTAGGGAGCAATCTGGGTGGTGTAGGGAATAACTCTCTACTTTTTTTCTTCTTCTTGCATTCTTGCGGTTTTAAGAAAGCCCAAGTTTATTTTAAATATATACCTGATAATATAATAACTAAATAATAAAAATTACAAAGCATATAGAATACCTAATAAAGAAAAAAAAACAAAACTCTTTCTATTACGTAAGAACATCTTTATTTTGAATTGCTTCTTATTATAAATAATGTATTTTTTTCATTTTCTTCTATATTACTCATACCCTCATCACACCAGCGCATGATGAATAACACAGTAGAACTAATAAACTTTAAAAATTGATTTTTTTATATAACTGGTTGTCATGAGTCAATGCCTTAATTATAATTATATGAAGCTCGATGCTTATATTAGTAAATTATATTTATCCTTTGAATTTATATAGCGTGATGGTTAAGATAAATATATTAGAAAATAGTGGATTAAAAGTGACAGTGTGTTCTAAATAATGAGACATGTTTGTTTTAATATTAAAAGTTTAAAATATAAATTGAATTCTAGTTAACGAGTTTCATTATCTAAAAATATACTATCTCTCTAAAGCTTATTCCTTAAAAGTTCTTTGTCCGATCAGTTATTGCAAAAAAGTTAGCTAGTTTCTACTCTTCTCTAGTTTTCTCGTTTTCTCATACATGTGAGTAATTTTTCATTGTATGTGTCATCTAAGTCTTTCATTAGGTTATCTGTTGATCAGTGGTTCTAATAGTGTATCCTGATCGTGATTTCGTTATTTGTACGTCCAGATAGAGTTCTTTGATATGTAGGAGCTGTTTGGAGTTCTATAGAGTTGTTTGGTCGTTTGACAGGTAAGGGAAACTAAATACCTTGTTTTTACTGTATTAGTACTTTTATAATATGAATTGGTATGTTTAAGTTGGATTAGATTCACTCAGTTGTTGAATGTGGGTAGATGAACTTGCTAAAATTTTGTTGTGTAATGGTATGATTGCTTGATTTTGGTATGAAATCTTATTGTTTGGTATGAGTAAGTAATAATGCGATTGTTTGTTATATTGTACTTGTTTTGATTGTTTGAACTCATGAAACTTATGTTAGTATAAGTTGAAATTGTTGAATTATGGTTTGATAATAGGTTGTAATGGTTAGAATTTGTCTAGAATTGATGGTTTGACATGTGAAATTCAGTGGGGAGTGTTTATTGGAGAAACTTGATGTTAGGGGCTTGTGTTTGTGTCATTTAGGAATTAGTTAGCTTCTTGAATTGTTGATATTTGGTCATTTGGTATGTTGAGTTATTGTTTGGGATTTTGGTTGTTTTTTTTTAGATTGATATGATGGATTGAATTCTCAGCTTATTGAGCAAATTGGTATTTGATATAAGGTTTAAACATGTTTTTGTATCAATCAAAATACCAAGAATACCAATTTGGTCAAGTTGCTGCATTTCAGTATAAAGATGAACGACTCTGGTATGGTGTTGAGCGCTAGAGTTACAATGGAGTTTAGGAGCATTTTAGCCCCATACTGCTGAGCGTTCTATATGGCGAAACCAATGTAGGTTTCAAAGATATTTTTTTTTATGGTTGAATTGATTTAGGTAAATGCATTTCATGAGGAATTGTGAATGGTTTATGTTTATGGATTGTGAATGTGATTGAATCATGTATAATGTGTATTGTGAGATAAGGTCTCAATGAGATATTTTATGTATTGGTGAATGATTAGTGTATGCTTGACAAAAAGAAATTCTGAAAGAAAGTATCTTGATATACTGCAACCATTCACCTCATATAGAGATGAATGGAAAGGGGGAGGTATGACAAGAGTTCTTTACTTGGACTTTTGTTTTCAGTGTGAAAGATTAATAAAATAACAGATTAAATTATAGACAAAGGCTCAGAACCAATGATTGAGATAATAATTTCTAGCTTAAATGCTTACTTCGTCCCCATGTTAAGAGATGGATTTCTGTTTAGTACCCGGTTTTAGAAATGAAGACATTGGGTCCCTTTGTTATGAAAAGTGTATGACTTCAGTCCTATCCGTTTAACGGCGTTAAAATTGATAACGTTAAACTAACTATGGATGTGAGGTGTGCAAGAAATATCGTCGTGGCAGCCAGGGTTTCTTTTCCCATCCAAGAACAGGGAAAGCTTGGGGTTCCCTCTTCATCGCGGCATCCATTTGCCTCTACCACGAACAGGATCAACACCGCTCCTCCTGGCCGGCCTAGCACGTCGTTGGCATTGACAACGCCAACGTTGGAAGCGTCGCTGTCCTTCACGACCCTCCTCCTTTGGCTCTCTCTCTTTCACTCATGGGAGAGAAACACTGCCAACGCGAGGCATCGCTCGTCGCCGTTGCTCGTACCTATGCCGCTCGTCGTCGCAACGATGAAGACCAACGATGTCATCGGCGTTGTCAATGTTGTTCTCTTCCTGCATTGGGTTTCTTCCATCCTCTTCAAACTCCGCAACGCTCATCAGGAGCGATGGAGGCGCTGTCGCGGTCCATTCCAAACAGGCTCGCCGCCTATGGCACATGGACCAGCCAAGGGTATTGTTAACGTTAGCGCCTCCTTCTTCGATCCGCATAGCTCGCCACAACTTCAACCTCAAAATCGCGTTGTTGTGCGTCACGTCGCCGCCAGGGCTCGATCTCCGTCGAGTTCTCTCAACCACCATTGCGCCGCCGCCATTGGCGCCCCTAGTCGCCACCCATGGCAACCATCGGGAATGGAGCAGGTGTTGGGGAGACTACCTCCCTTCCTCTCTTAACTCTGTTCTGATTAGATATTGACAATGAAGATGGTGGTGATGGGTTGTCGGTGTTGACAAAGGATGGAGGGATCGGAAGAGATGAAGTTATCTTTGTTTCTGTTTTTTGGAACGATGATGGATAGTAGGGATGTGAGAGAAGAATTGGTGCAGGAAGGGTAAAGTTGTGGTCCATGATTAATGGGATGACCAGGGTGAACCCAATGAAGTTTACTGGTGATGATGAATGGTCTGAGAAAGGTGAAATTCAAATTGAGTTGGTCTTTTCTGGAACTCTTTTTGGTTCAATTTTGCAGGTGAAAGATGATGGACGGTTAAAGGAAATGTGTGGAGAAAATATGATGCATTTGTGAAGGGTATGAAAAATGAAGATGATTTCGTGTGTTGGTGTGTTTCTGTGATGCACATGATGGAGGAATTGGTTTCAGAGCAGAGGAGTAGAGTGCAAAAGGGGAGTAATTTATGAATTTCTATTAATTGCCACATTTTAGGCTAACTCATTGCCACAACGACATTTCTTGCACACCTTACATCCACAGTAACTTCAATGTTATCAATTTTAACGTCGTTAAACGGATAGGACTAAAGTCATACATTTTTCATAACATAGAGACCCAATATCTTCATTTTTAAAACCGGGTACTAAACAAAAATTCATCTCTTAACATGGGGACGAAGTAAGCATTTAAGCCTAACTTCTACCTTCTTTGATGAAATCAAAGCAATATATTTATATACAACCTATTGCTTATGAAAGGACAAAAAAGAATAACAAAAAATTATAGTAGAAGGTACAACCGCAGGTGAAGTGTGTGCAACACCTCTATATGTACTACCTAACAAAATATACAACTATATCAGAAAAAAGACAAAATTTGTACAATATGGGCTTATGTATTTCTATTCAATTTGTTGGTTTGTTTGAACTGTTCTAGAGCCTTTCATTCTTCTTCTTTTATCCCCTCACAAGCTAGAGGTTTGAATATTTCAAGAAGCTTCTGCTTGGATAAATTGGAATGAAACAACCGTAGAGGGAGTGCTAACTGATGTGATGATGAGACTGGTAAAAGGTGCACGAGACTAGTGAGTAATTTTTCACGGAGGATGTGACCATCAATTTCTATATTCTTCACCCTTTCGTAAAAGACTTGGGTGGCTGCAATATATATTGCACTTTGGCTATCACAATAGAGGACATAACGCTTAATAATATGAATTCTCAAATCACCAAGGAGGAAAGAGAGCCATTGAAGCTCACAAGTGACAAAGGCAAGTGCCATGTACTCTACTTCTATAGAAGATCAAGAAACTGTAGATTACTTATTTGCTTTCCAAGACACTAAAGAGTTGCCAATAAGAAAAAATAAACAATGATGGAATGTTGTGTATCAACACATGTAGCTCATTCAACATCACCGGATCCAAGAAGCATTGTTGAGGACTTGCGACCAAAAAATAAACCTTTTCCACGACATCGTTTTAGGTAGCGAATCACTCTCAAGGCATCTTGAAAATGAGTTTGAGTTGGTGCTACAATGAATTGACTGAGTTGTTGGGTGGCCAATACTATACAAGGTCTTGTGCTAGTTAAATAAATAAGACATCCTACTAATCATCTGTGTGACAAAGAATCACTAGAGTCTTGATAAAGACGCAAAGAATCATCCATTAGAGTGGAAGAGGGTTTGCAACCTATGATACCATAATCTTTAATCAAATCCAGACAATATTTGCGTTGACATATAGAAATTCCTTTGCTAGAATGAGTCACCTTTTATTCCCAAAAAAATATTTCAATTGACCAACATCCTTTATATGGAAATGAGAGTGAAAGATGGTCTTAATTTTAGTAATTTCATAAGCACAATTTCCAGTAATCATGATATCATCAACATAAACAATGAAAGTAGTGAAAGAAGAACCATTAACTTTGACAAAACTATGATCAGCATGTGCTTGAACATACCCAAAAGACAACAATATAAGAGATAATTTTTCATATCATTTGCAGCTTGCTTGTTTCAAGCTGTAGAGAGATATTTTAAGCTTAGACAATCCATGAGGATTTACCATATACATGTTTTCTAAAGGGTCCCCACGGAAAAAGGCATTGCTGACGTCAAGTTGTTGCAAGTCCCAATTGTGGATTGATGCCAAAGCTAGAAGGACCTTTACAATTTCCATTTTTACAACAGGGGAGAAAGTTTCTAGATAATCGATCCCTTCAATTTGTGAGTACCCTTTCGCAACTAGGCAAGCTTTATAGCGTTCCACAAATCCATCAGGCCTTTTCGTAATTTTGAAAACCTATTTGTATCCGATGGGTTTGACAGAAGAAGGTGTCGCAATAATGTCTCAAGTTTTGCTTTGCCTCAAGGCCATGATTTTGGCTTGCATTGCCTCTTGCGAATAACCTCTTGATATGTCTTTGGTTCTTCCTCTTGATTGAGAGACATTACAAAGTGAGAATAAGGAGAAGACAAGTGAGAAGAAGTGATGACGAATTATTGAGGATACAAGATCTTTGAAGATGATTGTTTAGAAGCCTTTGGAACAATTTTCAAATCACTAAAAGAAATGTTGCAATAATAATAATCAAGATAGCTTGAGAAAATAATGACTCAGGTTGAATGTTGCGAAGGTGGAAGGAAATTTGGTGGTGGTGATGAGGGAGAGCGTTGATGGTGCGATGAGGGAGAGTCGTTGATTTGTGATGGAGAAGGTAAACTAGGACAAAGAGTGGGGTCTGAGAAGTCTATGGGCTCATGGTGAGTGGGTAATTTAAAGGAAGGATGGTTGGAATAGTCTATTTCAGGTTTTATAAGGGTGTGAATATGAATTGGGCGGTGGTCAGGTGGTGTATTGGTAGTGGATTATGAAGCTGGAGAGGGTGGTGAAAAAAGAAAAAATGTCTCATTGAATGTGACATTACGTGATAAAAAAATTTCTTTGTTGTTGATGTAAAAAATGACATAGCCTTTGGTTCCTGTTTAGAAGCCTAAAAAAATCCCACGTCTAGAGCGGGCATCAAATTTTTGGCGAAAAGGATTTATTGACGCATATCAAAGACAACCAAAAATTTTAATCATAGAAAATTAGGAGGTTCTTTATACAATAATTCAAAAGGAGTTTTATTTTTAATAACCGGTGAGGGAACACGATTTATTAGGAAAATTGCATGTTTAATAACATAAGATCAAAAAGGTGTGGAAAGGTTAGATTGAAACATGAGGGCCCTAGCCACATTAAGAATGGATTAATCTCTTTGAAAAAATCCAGGCCTGGATTCAAAATGGATACACTTAATGGCGATATGAAATTAATTTTCAATTAAGGCATTAAAATTTTGAATATGTTTATGGACTTCGCCTTTGAATTTTAATAAGACAACCCATGTAAAACGACTAAAATGATCAACAATAGTTAGAAAATATTTATGACCGTGAAAATAGGGTTTAGAAAAAAGGTCTTCAAATATCCATATGAATTAAATCAAATAAATTGCAAAATCTATTAATACTTTGGGAATATGAAAAAAGTTTTTGTTTAGCTAAATGGAAAATGTCACAATTATCATCAACATGCTTAGAAATGAAAGGAAAATTCATGTGTAAAACATTGAGATGTTTCCCGAAAAGGTATCCTAGCCTAAAAGGCCAAAGATTGGCATTATTGATAGGACAAGTGGTGAAATTACTGAGGAAGGAGGCTTTAGGTGATGTCAAACTCGCATGCTGGTTAATGTCCAAGTGATAAAGGCCTTGTTTCAATTTACCCAAACCAGTTGTCGTCAATGACCCCATTTCCTGTATATAACAATGGACATGAGAAAATGTGAGAAAATATTTTTGAGAAAGAATAAGTTTAGAAATAGAGAACAAATTAAATTTAAAATTGGGAACAAAAAATAACATGATGAATTATAAAATTTGGGGAGAATTGAACAGAGCTTGAAAAATATGCAAAGACAATAGTATCATTAGGTAAATTGATTTGGATAGGTTTGATTTTTGAATAATTAAAAAAAGAATCTAAAGAGGAGGTAATATGATGAGTTGCCCTAGAATCAATGATCCAAGGAATGTTATTTTGTGAATGTGTGACAATGATAATGTGTGTATTGGACAAACAATGATGATTATGTGGCTATATAAAAGATGTGGTGCAAAAAAAAAATGAAATACCAAGCTTAAAGTTAGAAACATGTATAGGACCAATTGATAAAGACACTTGAGTAATGTTGGCCCGAGAGGGTTGGAAAGAACTTGTACCATCAGTGTTAGAAGGTTGTGGCTGGAGGAGGATGATTAAGGTTTGATATTGGGCTTAGGTCAAGTGAAATCCAAATCCATTAGAGGAGGATCCCTCAACAGAAGGGTTGTTGTGGCCATTGTTATTGGTTTCTTGAGTCGCACTATTGGTAAAGGTAGTGTCGTCATATGGATTAAAGCGAGGACAACCCGGATATCATGAATGACCCAGTGCGTACTCATGCTTGCCATAGCAAGTTTCAACAATATGGTCGGTCCGGTGGTAGTACACATACTTCTTGTTGGAAGCATTGCGTGTGTTGTTATCTATAGGACCTCTTGGAGGAACTTGACCGTTGCGTCCTTGCCAAAAGAGGTGAATTTGAAGTTAATGAATGCATTTGGTTCTTCTTCTCCATGGAAAGCAAGTATTGACACTCCTGTTGCACAACCATAGAGAAAACACGAGATATTGGCGGCAAAGGGTCCATAAGAAGGATTTGGGAACGAACAACAGAAAATTGGTCATCCAATCCTTTGAGAAAATGGATTATAAAGTCTTGCTATTGATATGTCTTGGCAGAACACTGACATTCTAGAAATGGGCGGTAATTATCAAGTTCTTCCCAAAGTGATTTAAGGGATGTGTAGTATTCAGATGTAGGACAAGAGCGTTGCTTTATGCCATATATTTCTTCTTAGAGCTCTACAATACAGAGAAGATCACTATGAGAAAAGCGATCTCTAAGATAATTCCATATAGCAACAACACTTTCAAAATAGATGTCACTTTGACCAATAGATGGGGACAAAGAGTTAAGGAGCCACAACATGATTAAAGTACTACAACATTCACATGGAGTCCGCAAGGGGTCAGTAGTAGCAGGTTTAGTAATAACACCATCTTGTTTTTAGATATTAAGGCCATATAAATGGTACAAAATCAAGAATGGTAGTTTGAGCCGGTGAGAACACGGGTAATGGTAACAGAACGGGGCCCTTCACTAGGATGAATATGAAATGGGCAGGAAGGGTTAAGATTAGGATCTACATTACCACCATTGGAGGTGGTTTCAGATTCAGAGTGATCTTCAGACATGATGAAGAAAGGAAGGTATTAGCAATGCTCCAAGAGTTGGATCTTGATACCATATAAGAGAACATATTAAATGACAGACAAAGATTGAGAACCAATTATTGAAATAATAATTTCTACTGTCTTTGATGAAAGCAAAACAATATATTTATATACAACTTATTGTCTATGAAAGGACACAAAAGAATAATAGAAAATTATAGCAGAGGGTACAACTGCAGGTGAGGTGTGTGCAACACCTCTATATGTACTACCTAACAGAATATACAACTATATGAGAAGAAAAGACAAAATTTGTACAATATGGACTTATGTATTTCTATTCAATTTGTTGGTTTGATTGAGCTGTTGTTGAGTCTTTCATTCTTCTTCTTTTAAGTAGTAAGGTGATAAACCCATTCTTATAACACTGTAGAATATAAATATTACTACAGGTGCACACCTTCATTGAAAATCTTTATCAATGCATGTATCTAAATAAATTGAGTCTAATATATTTTAAGAAAAATAAAATTTAATATATGATCCGCTTGAATGATTAATATTATATTATTATAATTATTATTTTGGATAACTATATATATATCTCTATATAATTTCTATGAATCATCAAAATATTTAATAGTTTATACTATTAAATAGAATGTTACATGTAACAGAATGTCATCACTTTATATTTTTATTTTAGTGAACCTTGACATTTGCACTTGATAATCCAAACCTTCCTAAATCGAAGATAGATACAAATATTACCCTAAACTACCACTAAAGATTTCAATCAATTTGGTAAGAAAAAATGTGATTGATAAATCTTATTAATTTCTGGATTTTCTCAACATAATCATAAAGAATATTGGCATCACATCAAATGCATGATTAGGCTAAGTGAATTCGAATGTGTCGGAAGTCACTAACACTAGATGTTATATTTACTTTGTTATTGGTGCATGTATATATGGTATTAAAAAGGGGTTAATCATTCAAGCACTATGGAAACATTGTCATTTTGTGAAAGTAATTCCATGTTAATTTACTGCAAGAGGTGGTAATTGTGAGCATTCCACTACCCAAAACCACAACATTATTTTTTGGTTAATTACGTGATTGATGACAAAACACAGATTTAAAGATATGACAGTGACAATTTTGTTGGGCTAAGAAATTGAGAAAGATATTGCCTAAGGTTTGTCTCAATTTATCCAAATGCTGCTTCTGTTGTTCAATTGCACTTTACAAAAGTGGGTTATCCTCACACATTCATATGTCTCTGTCTCCAACACTCTAACAAAATTATGCTCTCATCACTATATAATTCAAAATTTCTTATTATTTATTATTTTCATAATGCATTCCATTCAATCCACCCATATTTTACAAATCATTATTCATTTTTTTTTATGTAACATGTAATGGTAGTTTATGTTAATTTATAGTCTTTTTTTTATCTTACTTCTTTTAATTTTATATTATTTTTATTTTTTTAATTCCATATGTACTTTCTACGTTAATGAAAATATAAAGCTTAGGTTTAAAATATTAAAAAATCTATAAAATAATATTCTATCATCAACGTTTTATTCAATTAGAAATTTAATTTCAAAATAATAAATACATATAATAATTATAATTTTATATCCCATACACATACACTAGTGCAGGAAGAGGATACGACACCGGTTAATTTCACTCATAGGCATCGGTTTTTGAACCAAGGCATATTTAGGCGAGGCAAAAAGTGGTAGCCTTTTTGCCTCGGTTCCAAACCGAGTTATTTTGTCTGTCTCTACGGCCTCGGTTAGAACCTAAACTGAGGTAGTAGGATCTTTTTTTTTTCTTTAGCGTGCTTCAGTTCTGAAATTATTCTAATTTCAAACCCCAAACTGAAAAACGTTAAAAATGAACAAGAACTCAGATAACAAAACTCGGTTCATTCATTCTGTCACGCCAAACAAACCCAAGATTTCTCCCAATTTCAGCTCAAAAATCTAATACAAACAAGGATTTCATAACAGGAATCAAACAAGACACAATATTACAACATCCAATGTCAAAATTCTCTCTACAGAAGCAGCAAAATTACATACTCAGAAGCAATATTACAACAACAGAAGAAACTCAGAGATGAAACAGAAAGCCAAAGAAGCAAAATACGTGTCACACAGCAAAGGGCATACCCAAATTTCTTCCTCTTCGCACATGGTGAAACAGAAAGCCAAGTTTCTCTATTCTTCCCCCAACGGCGTGGTCAGAGGTCCAAAGGTTTGTAAAATACAAAAGCCTGAGATTTACCGTGTGAGCTTTTGCTCCTCCAAACCCCAACCGCCGCAGGCCCGCCGTCCCTCCACCTCCTGCCCCGCCACCCCGACGAAGCCTTCACCGGCTTCTGTCCCGCATGCCTCTGCAAACGCCTCGTCCTCCTCGACCCCAACAACAACAACAGCCTCACCACTGCTCGCAAACCTCCATCCACTGCCGCCGTCGTCGCCCTTAAAGCCCTCTTCCGCCCTAGAAACCCTAGAAGAAAAAGGAAACTTATTCTGGACCGATTGATCGGTGTAAATCAAAGTTTAATCGGTGGGAAAAGTTTCTAACGGTGAAAACAAGGTTTTAATCGGTGGAATCGAAGGGAAATGGTGAAAAGGAGAAGAAACCCTAACGGAGGGTTTAGATCTATGAATGTTTCGGTGGAAAATGAAGGATAGAAGAAATGGAGATGATTCTGTGAGTGAAGAAGGCTTACCGTGACGATGAAAGGCTTGTGATGAGGAGATCCCTCTCTCGAGCACCGTGGAACGGCGGCTTGCGGCAAGGGATGAACGACGGCTTGCGGCAAGGGTTGAACGGCGGCTTGCGGCGTGCCCTGATGTTGGGGTTTGGTGGAGAAGAGAAATTTGAGGCGAGGGAGGCAAATGAGAGTGCGAGAGTGCGAGAGAGAAATTCGGTCTTGATTTTAACCTAAGGTATTACCTCAGTCAAATTTAAACCGGTGCCTAAACCCTTTCAGTCACAGAACCGGTGCCTAAATCATTTAAACTTTATATTATATGCTTCGGTTCGTCTTCTACTCGAAACGGTAACATTTATAGGCATCGGTTAATATATAATCGAGGTATATAACTACTCAATATTTACAAAAATACCACCGTGTTTTTATATGCTTCGGTTTCAGTAAAACCGAGGTATATATAGCGCGTTAAAAAAGACTTTTTTTGACTAGTGATAGAGAGAGTATGTTTGATAAATTTATTCTTTAAACTGCAAGAGCATTATAGTTTATAAATAAGTTAATTATGAAAGTTTCAAATTTTGTTAATTTTAGTTTATGTACAAATTAATTTTAACTTATGAAAAAGAAAACTTATTTTATTTTTATCTTAATTTTTAACTCTAAAAATATGCTCCCGAACAACTTTCCTGCAAACTATATTACAACCATTACTGACTATATATTTGGATATGTACGAATTCACTGAATTCTGAAATATTTTCTGTTTCTGATTTAACTTTTAGTACTTTTCTTAATAACGTTTGATGCTCCGTGTCGATTTTTTTTAGAAAAAAAAAATATTATCACAAATCAACCTAACAATATTGATTAAGATATGTTTAAGCTATAATTAAGTTTATATAAAGATAAAAACTAACAAAAACTACTATAAATAAAAATTTATAAGTATAATTTTTACACACACACACATATATCATCGTATCTAATACTTTTTTCTTAATCACTTAATACTTTTTTCATTTAGTCTTCTATTGATATTAAATATCTTCTATAATCATCATCTAAATAATTTATACAGATGAAAAAAATTTAGAACGAAACAGCATTTAAATTTAAAAAGGACTTAGTTGAAAATCAATCAATTCACGTGAAGACTCGTATCCATCCCGAAACACATATATTATTTGTTTAAAAAATGAGTAAATTAATCATGTGACGCCATTGTGCAATATAACTTTAAAAAGAAAAAAAAGTAGTTACTTATTATATTTGAACCTGAACTTTTGTTTCGAATAAGGTGACTATCCATGTTTATTATTTTAATGAAAGTTAATTCCATATATTTTAATAAAGCAGTGTGTGTATGTGGATAAGGGAAGAACTACACAGTTGATTAAGAAGCAATAACAAAGACACACTTGGAACAAAATTAGCTATAATGCCACTACAACCACTAATTTCATTAATTACATAAACAAGTTGACATATACTCTAAATTAGATTAATTCAATCCAACCTTTTTTATTTCTCATTGGAATCCCATAAAGTTTATTTGACAATAAAATTTAAGAAAGAAAATTCCGTGATGATAAGCCTTGCCTTTCAAATAGGGTTATAGTGATGGATGACTCATAATACCTCTTTAGGAAACCTAGGGCAATAATTACTTTCCATATTTTGGAAATTTCCATATAGGTCTAACATTTCTAACACTTGTGTTTCACATATTGGTGTATAATTCAATAAATTAATATTTTTTTTTATATATTTAACCCAATTTTACAAATATATCAACTTATAAAATGAGAGGTTTGTACTTCTTTTATATGATTTAACTTTATTTTTAATATTAACAAAAGTAATTTCTAGTTAACCACAATATTTAACATGCTTTTTTTTTTATCTACAACAAAAACTTAAATAAATATAACTTGATATTTAGAGTGTCTTAACCCATTATGAATAGACTATGTGATCGTGTGTTATTATATTGTACCTACATAATTAGTCCAAAAAGCTAAGTTCAAATTCCCTAGTAGCAGAGAAAGAGAAATATAAAGACAGTAACCTCTAATATCCTCACTATTGTTTGAAAAAGAGGAGGAAAAGTTAGCTGAACAATCATAAAAAAATATGAAATCATCGTTTAATTTACAAAGTAACCATGATTGAAGAACAATCAGAGTTAAAAATAAAGAGAATCGATCCTCGTTTCTTTTATATATAGAATCAATTCTCCATTATTTTATTTTAAATTAATTTGAATTAAGTATATTTTATTTTAAGTTAATTTTAATCACTAGTAAAATTGTAATCTTACAATTTTATTAATTAAAATATTTATTTATATATCATATTTATTAAATCACTCAGAAACTTTAAATTTTATTTACTTTCTATTATCTTTTTCTTAATTCAGGCACTAACATAAAAATAACTTGTAGATAACATATTTAACAAAATGAACCGTTATATTTTTGTAATTAAATGGTTAATATTTATGTCTAACTAAGTATAACTTAAGAAAATTTTATGTTTAGAGCTTATAGGTCAAAAGTAAATTTATATCCGACTTATAAGCATCAAACTAAAAATCATTTTTTAACTCTAGTACTTTTAGGTGAGACGTAAATAAGTTTAAAAAAACCTACAATGCTCATTCCCATGTGCAAAGTTCCTCTCAACAACAGTGACCATTTGGTGTAGAGTTAGGTATTCATTGATGATCAAAACTTACAAATTCTCATGTGTGGTTTATTGGAAAACATTTATCCTTCTGAATATTTTAGTGCATTGAGGTTAGTTTCTCACTTTTCTCGTTATGACTAATTTTAGGGAAACTCGGTCATTGCTATATATATATATATATATATATATATATATATATATATATATATATATATATATATATATATATATATATATATATATATATATATATATATATATATATATATATATATATATATATATATATATATATATATATATATATATGTATATATATATATATATATTCTTTTTGTTTGTCTTGAGTTGTATGAGTTTTTGTTTATATTAGATGTTTGATTAATTTTAATTTATGCTTTATGTTTATATAATTTTAGATTTATCATATAAAGAAGAATGAATATGAGGAGAGAAAAAAGAAGGAGAAGAAGAAGAAACTAGTAGAATCACTAGTAAAAAATAGGGTTTTTAAATCGCGTATTATGCCTCGGTTTTTGAAGACCCGAGACATATAAAAACGCGGTGGCAAAAATGTAATTTTGGAGACACTATATGCCTCGGTTCTTTTAAATCCGCTTTTGAAAAATGTATACTGTACCGGTTGGAAATTAAACGAAGTTGTAACACATTTATGCTGCGGTTTTATTTTAACCGAGGCTTATATTTGCCTCGATAGCTGGGTTTGAGGGTTAAAGTTCAAAACTTTTTTCACTTTCACTATTCTTCTTCCCGCAAAACCTCTCTTCCCGCAAAACCTCTCTGTCCCTCGCTGTTCACCACTGCTTTTTGCTTCGGTCGCCACGCCACCGCACCACCGCCCCCGTCGTCTCAGTTCCCCCTGCTAGGTGCCCCACTACCGTCGCTGGCTCAACCTCTGGGCGTCGTGGTTTCGCCTGTTCTTCATCGTCGCCACTGGTCCTTGCCTCCCCGCCGTCGCCACTACCAAGTCCACCACTGCCGCCGTCACCACTGGTCCTTGTCTTCATTGTCCGCCACTGCCGCCTGTTCTTCTCATCAACCACCGCCGCCTGTTCTTCTCATCGACCACCGCCATCCCCTCCTCCACTCCTCCTCCATCGCCCCCCCTCCTTTGTTTCTGATTGATGCATGTGGTGGAGTTTGGCTGGACTCTGAATCGATAAAAGTTTGAAGCTTTGGAGAGGGGAAGTATTTTTGGTGTTAGGTTTTTTTGTTTGATCTTGAACTTTTGTTTTTTGCTGCAACTCTTGGTTGGTCTTGGGTGATTTTCGGTGATGAAGGGATTGAACACACGGTAAAGCTTGGGCTGTTTTCTGGTGGTTTCAGGTGATGAAGGGATGAAGGGATTGAACACATGTTGCGCGTTCTTCCTCCGAGCGTGGCCATTTCTGCTTTGAGGGTTTTCAGGTGAAGCGAGTTCAGGATTTCTATGAGGTCAGGAATGAGGTCGGAGCGGTCCTCGCAGCACAGCGAGGCCTTGAACACCATCCTCCCATCGTTGCCGTAGTCCCCGCCGGTGGAGAGCACCGTGATCTCGTCGGTTTCGGACGGAACCGTCTCCAGCTTCCCACTTCTGCTTCCCTGTGCTCCACTTCTGCATCCCATCGCTGCTTCCCACTTCTGCTTTCCTGTGCTCCACAATGTGGCATAAAAAAAAATGCTTCCCTGTGCTCCACAATGTGGCAAAAAAAAAACACTTTACTGCCTTGGTTCAGGTTTCAACTGAGACAGTATAAGACAAGATACTAACTCGGTTGTAAACCGAGGCATAAGAAGAAGAATTTTTACCTCGTTCATATATGCCTCGGTTTCTAAACCAAGGCCTATGACAAAAAACAACTGAGACCATTTGCTTCTGCTGTACTAGTGAATAAGGAGAAGAAGAAAAAAAAAAAGATAAGAAAACAAGAAGAAGAATAAATTTGGTATAGATTAGAGAAAAGAAAAGATTAAAAAGTTTAAATTTGTTGATAGACATAAATTTATGTCTTTTCCTAATTAGGTTTGATCTATCACATACATAAATTTATGTTTATCACACAGACAGACACATACAGATGCGTGGAATAGGTGCATATAGCGTACAAAACAAAAAAATGTACTTATATTGATTAGGGTCCAAATCAATTTAGGGTGATAGATGCGTAGATGTATATTTCAGGGAAACAATTAAGGGACGATGATCAAAGAGAAGCTAAAACTTATAAAAAATATCTAAAAACTTGAACAAGGAGTCTTTCGGAACATCTCAAACAAGATTGAGACATACAAGTATAAATTGGATGAAAACTTAGATGAAGACGAAATGTCTGTGAGAAGGAGTTACTAACTAAACTTATAAAACTTTACCTTAAACAACATTCACTACCATAAAAGTGGCATTTTATATTTGATATTTTTGTTTTTTTATGTCTGTTAATAATCTAACATTTATGCAAGTCACATGAATTTACGCCCAACAAAATTCTTGATGTAAATTTATGTCAAGAACATTATAATATTTGATGTCAATTTACGTTTAATTTTAAAATATTCAATGTAAGTTTTTGGTTTTTTTAAATAATAATTGATTTTTACTTAAAAGCATAAATTAAAATATAAAATAATATCAATATTGTAGTGACTTTATTTTATATATATGAAACACAATGACAATAATATGTAAAATGAGAGAGAATTACAATAAAAATATTCATTTATTCCATGATTAAGATCTTTAAAACCAATCAAGAAGATATACAACCCATACTTCACTGATGTATTTCATCTCAATGCAATTGAAACAATCACCACCAAACATCCACAACCACCACAAAAAATTCATCAACAACAAAGAAATACATTATTGAGTTCTCTCAAAACAATTACATTTTAAATGTGAAAAAAAGAGAGTAGTTTATACAATTAATCTTCGTACAAAACATAAATGCAAGTAGACATAACCGCTCTCCAAAAAAAACCACCATAAAAGATGAATAAATGAGTATTTTTTATCACCAATGAAACTTCCACTATACCCAAGATCATTGTCAAATAAAAGAGAAGTTGTACGCATAAGTTTTTAGGTAACAAGAAAAATTGTACATAACATTTTAAGAACTCATTTACGTGGAACTTTTTGTAGTCACATGTAACAAGACTTATTTATGTTGGAACTCTAGGCTTCTCAATGTAATATAATGAGATTTTCTATATCTGAACACAAAAGGTCAAATATAAAAAAGATTGTTTATATTTATGTCGGACATTTAGGTCAAATCTAAATAGTCCATTTAGGTTAATGTAAGACCTAAAACAAAAATATAAAATAGATAATAGATAGTAATGTATTTTTAAATTATTATTATTATTATCATGTTAAAAGGTTGAGATAGTTTTTTGGTTAACAACAAGGTCTTGAATTTGAATCTTCCTTATAATATTTTGATTAATTAATTTATTTATTTTATATATTTTTTTTACTTCTAGGCATTTTCACATGCTGATTAGAATTGGAAGCGAGAAGAATTGTGTGGAATTGTGAAGATAGTAAAAGTTCATTTATTAAAGAAACTTTGGACGAGATGAAGGTAGACATTATGAAAGTAATGGTACACTTCCAAAGAAGGGGGAACAAAAAAGAGAGAGAATATAATGTTTTATTCATCAGTTTCTTCACTAAAAGTGATAATATTCCATTTTAACAATAAATGAATATGACCCATAAAATAGGCTAAAATTTTGTTTTTATAATTGACCCCTTTAGACAAGAATCTTTGACCATATAACTTTTGAATTTTTTGAAATTGGCATTTTCTTCTGAAACTACTACTTGAATCACCATCACAACATGCACAAATTTTCGAAACGTGGATCATAAAGGAACTTTATTTCCTTTGGAGTTAGGAATAATTTATACATGCATCTCTATTTCAAAACTTATTGCTTTCTTTCTACTAAAAAATATGCTTAGTCAAATTTGGAAAAGATAAAGAGATAAAAATGTATATTATTATTATCATCATTCATATGTTTTCATTATTCATGTTGCTTTTTATTTTCTCTTCTTATCAACTTAGTACAATAACTATCATATTAGTAAAGATTCTACGTGGCAACAAAATGTTGGTTGAGCATAATCTGTAATTATACTAAAGATAAATCAGAGTTAGTTCCTGAAAATATAAATTGTGCATTATTTGAAAAATAAGAAAACTAAGACATTTTTTGTATTGCTATATATATATATATATATATATATATATATATATATATATATATATATATATATATATATATATATATATATATATATATATATATATATATATATATATATATATATATATATATATATATATATATATATATATATATATATATATATATATATATATATATATATATACCCTTAATTATTTATTATTATATATTTTACTTCCTACTTATAAGTTATTTTTATCATAAAAATTACACATTTTTAAAGATTAGATAACGTGATTGATTGATTGATTACACTTTCAGAAATTTATCTCTAATACACAAAATTTCACTACCAATTTACATATCTACTAGTGCAGAAAAGACTTTTAACGTATGTTATTTAGGGCTTTTAACGTCTGATCCCGCACCGACGTCTTATTAGGAGACGTCAATGTAGACGTGGGATAATACAGGTCAGACGTCTATATAGACATCAGACAGTACAGGTCAAACGTCTATATAAACGTCGGACAATACAGGTCAGATGTCTATATAGACGTATGATTGTGGGGCGACCAACGTTTAATGTCCTGGAACGAATCTTGCCTCTGTAATTCATTAGACATCTGCATGTGCACTGACAGACGTCAATAGAAGTCGGATAGTGCCATAACATCAGTGTTTTTTTTAAATTATTTTATTTTTACAATAAAATCACACATGAAAAACAGAAAATTGTTCCAGAACAGCATAATATAATATATGTTATGCGTTTCAAATTAACAAAGTACTAAAAAACAATCCAAAACCTAAACTATCAAAAGTTAAAGTTAAACTAAATGTAAATGTTCAACAACAATAACAAATCTTCCTAGGTCCATCTTGAGAAGATAAGCTGCCCACTCTTGTCTTATCTTCTTAATTGTGTCCTCTGGTATAGGAGATGTACTCTTGAAGCCCTGCAAAATGAAGAAAGGTTATGTTTGCATATGTTGAAAGATGGATTTGATTTGTAATGAATTGAAGGTAAGCATCATTACCTCAATCCAGTCATTTGTAATGACAGCTCGAATGATGGTCTTAATCCAAGACATGACATAATAGCCACATTCCCATGAATTTAGCTGCTTGTTACACTTAAATGACAAACTAAATAGTCAAGCATTTAGATCATTCAATAATGTAGAAAATGAATTAGAACTATAAATGACTTACAACCTTTGGATACAGTTTGAACTAGTTGACCCCGGGCTTTACCCACAACTCTATTTACATTAAAAACACAAGGTAATATTAATATAACTATATTTATCACAAAAATTGAAGGTCAACATGAATTTGAAACATAAAAAGAGAAACACTTACCCTTGAAGCATGTTTTTCAAGTCAGTTTTCATCTTCCTGTGTAGCGAACAAAACCATATAATTTTGCATTGTTTGGAAATGATGACCATCAGCTGCTAGTGAGACCTATCATGAATCATAAATAGTTAATAAACTAATTAAGTAAACCTTAATAAACTTTTACATAAAACAACCAATACCCATCAATGTATGGCACAAGGTATACGTCTCTATTTGACTCAATCATCCATGTTTGCAAATAATTTTGCTTGGTTTCAATTATGTTACCAAAAGGTTGAATGGTTTGAGGTTCAACAAATCCGTACATGGAAGACCGACCTTGGTCCATAATGACTGTGTCCATCCCCCGCTTCAGCTATCTCATCATCTTCATTTATGATTGGCTCATGCATCAGCTGCTTCTGAGGACGTATGAACTGAAGATAAAATTTTCAAAGTTATCAACCAATGTTTATAAATTTAACATAGAAATACTAATAATAAAAATATTATACATGTGGTGTAGCAATATGTGACATGATGAATGCTCTAGGTCAGACTATAAATGTTCCTATGGCCTCCCCCACAAACTGAATTTATGAAGTGAGTATAGGCACCTGAGCTTAGGGATCCCGAACCTCGTCAATGGTCACACGCACATGGTGGGGTAATAAGGGAACACCATGAATAGTCTGACCTCCCTCAAGTACTCGTCCGACAGCCACAATGCGTGGAGGATCCCCATCAACCAATTACTCATACTGACCACTATACCCAGTAAGGTCTACAACAGAGCATGATCCTCTAGTGTTGGCCCGAGGTGCTGTGGGAGCTTCAGTGGGCAACCCCATGGTGCCTCGTATCATGGAATGCAACTTCTCTTCAAGGGCTCTTTAGATTTCTTTTTGTTCTTGTAACTCCTCCATGAATCATTGCTCCATAGATCTTATGCTTTGGTTGAGCTTTTCCTCCCACTGAAGATCCATCTTCCTCAGTGCCTCCTGACTCATGGATTAAGTGCTTTTTTGTGTAGGGCCAAAGTAGTCACGAAGACCAATCGCCCCACCAACTCCACGTACACATCCTGGGTGCTCGGGTTTTCTAATGACCGTTGTTAGAATGTCGTCCCTATTTTAGAAGTGGTGGTAGTCTAAAAATAGTGAGACTCGATTATTTTAATATTAAACAGTTTTATTATAAATAATTTTGTTATAAACGAGTTTCATTATTTTAAAATGTACCATTTCTCTAGAAACTACTTTTCTAGAGTTCTCTACCATCTCTCTAACCTTTCTCACTCTTGGATCATCTGTTCGACGATTAGGAAGTGCCTAGACGATCCTTGCGTCAAGGGCAACAATCTCTATCGATCAATTTCTTATTTGAGCCAGTAAGTCGTCTCCCTTTTTTCTTCCGTACGTTCTTGGACTATGATCATGCAACGATTTATGTTGCATGTATTTGGTTATTCTCCTCTTCAATTTCTAGCTCAATTAGGTACTAAGATGGATTTTCTATCACCAATTGGTGATTTGTAGGGTTTCCTAGAGTTACCTTGCAGTGCAAGCATCGATTAGAGTTTTCTAGAGCTGGGTTGTATATCTTTGAGGTAAGGGAAGCTAGATTTGTTTTAAATTAGAAATTGATAGTATATGCATGATGAATTTGTGAATATTGAGTTGGTTGAACTGAAATTGATTTTAAGATATATGTGAAGTGTAACTTGAATGTGATAATTTGCAAATTTATGATCTGTGTAATTAAGCATGTTTGGATGTTGTATGATCTTTAAGTGAGGATATGAAAGGTTTAAAATATGTTAGGAAGGTGTTTAGTTGAAATTGAAGCGATCTATAATTGTTGTGGGTCATTGGTGAGGAAGTGGGGTAGTGAAAATAAGAAGTAGAGGTTAGATGCTCAATTTGTCTGTTGGGACAGTTTGGGTAAGTCAAATGTGACTTGTTTGAGTCATCAAAATGGTCTAAAACATGTTCAAAGTGGTAGATTGTGATTTGAGTCCTTAAGTTGATGAATTTGATGTTCTAGCATAGGAATTAATCCATAAACAATTTAGATTGGTGTTATGAAGGTTTAGAATCACTTAGTGAAGTCTAATTAGGTATATAAAACATAATCTAGGAGTGTTAGAAGTTGGGAAAAATAGATAGAATTGTTATTTGGGGTTTGAGTTGCATAACTCTGCAGATTTTCTCTTTGTCAGGGCATTCACATAGCGAACTTGTTGGCTCTCTGCCTGGATGTTCGCACAACGAGTTGGCGCACTGTGTGAATGGTTTGAAAGGGTTACTCTCAGTTTGATGATCCGCATGGCGAATCAAGGCGTTATGCGCCTGGTTGGGGTTTGAGACTACTGCCATTTTTATTTGAATGACGAATAGGTGCGCTCTGCGAATGTTTGGGAAGTTTGAGCCACTGCTTGGGGCTCTCGCATAGCGATTTGGGGCGCTATGCGAGGGATTAAAAGTCTAATACAATTAGGAGTTTATTCGCATAGCGATTTTAATCGTTGTGTGAATAGTTATGAGGTGTGGGTCTCTGTTTGAGGATTCGCATAGCGAGTTGGGTCGCTGTGCGAGAAATCTCTGGATTCGCTTTGTGAATACGTGCGCTGTGCGAATGGTCCAGGTTTAGTTCAATCTTTTCTTTTAGTCTTAAGTTGATTTAAATGAATTGTTGAGTGCAATATGAAGTATGTTTAAGTTTGTCTTACATTACAGAATTGGTTATTGTCACGAGTTATGTTATATAAAGTGAAAGTATGTGATTTCAAAGTATGGTTGATGGACGTAATTCTATGATCCTCACGGAGAGGTTACATGGTGGTGCCCTATATTGTGATCCAAAGTGAAATCTCTTGTTGAGATTTAAGTATGTTTAGAATGAATGCAGGAGCTTAGTCTTGGGGGTTATCATGAAACTCCAATGGCCTTTCATTCTCAAATAAAGAGGATTGAACCATGTCGTGAGGAGTAGTAGGAGGTCTTAGTCTTGGAGGCTACCAGTATGCTTCAAGGCGTGGTACAGACTAACCTCATGAGTGTGGTAGGGTGAAACGCATTGGCAATGACTTTGCTAAGCAATAGAAGCCACCACGAGTGCACAACCCGCCATAGTTCGACAATCATTCTAAGTCCGGACAGTGCATTCATAATAAGTGTTCTGCATAAAGGGTTTGATGATTGTGTAGTGATATGTTGGTTGTATATCACATGTTTTAAATGAGTTTATATATATATATATATATATATATATATATATATATATATATATATATATATATATATATATATATATATATATATATATATATATCGTTTCTCAATTGTAAACTAGTTTACCCTTGTATTTTCTGTGGTCTGTCTTTGTTTGTGGTTTCTCTATTGCAATGATCACCTTAATGGTGTGAGCTTAGGGGATACAATCTTTTAGTTGACTCAACGAGAGGTTGAGAGTGAAGCTTGCAGTATAGGTTGCACTTTTATTCTTCAGGTGAAGAATTTTATTCTTCGCAAAAATCTCTAGTTCTATTTTATCATTATTAATGTAAGGTTCATTTTAGTAGTTTTATATTACTAAATTGGGATGTTACAGTTAGCATCGGATAACAAACCAAGAACGGGGTGAATTGGTGCTTAATAAAAGCGTGTGCCTTTTAAAGAGAGTAAGGTTGAGAGAAATTTGCATAGATGATTTTATCCTAGTTCGGATCTTAGAAATCCTATGTTTAGTCGCCTATCTCCAAACAAGATAAACAGTTAACTAATCACAAAACAATTACAAACTACAATCACACAGATACAATTTGTAATAGTTTAGAAAAACCTATCTTGAAGCCACAAGAGATGAGACACAGTTCCCTTAAACACACCAAGGGATGAACACCTCCTCCGAATACTTCACGAAGCATGAACACCTCCTCCGTATACTTCACGAAGGATGAACACTTCCTTAGAATACTTCACGAAGGATGACTTCCTCTTCCAAACACCTCCTTAGATGCACCAAGGATGAACCGATTATTCCTCTGTCACCGTAGCAGCACTTCACCAGCTCCATAGACGCAAGTTTCTCAAGCCGAACAAAAACACACAACTCTCAAAGGTTTATGAGTACTAGAGCACAAGGGAAGAGTTATTGTTGAAGGAAAATGAGAGCCTATTTATAGACTCAAGCAAAGACTATTTCGTTCTTCGTTTCCAGCCATTTAACGCTTTTAATCGATTAATGTACTTGTTAATCGATTAAAATGAGTACAACGACTAGTTTAATGGCTACAAAACTCCAATGGTCACCTTTAATCGATTAATCCACTTGTTAATCGATTAGTTAATCGATTAAAAGATATTTTAATCGATTATTACAAAGGCAGTTTGAGTTTTCAGCTCTTATAAGGATTAATCGATTAACCCTAGGTTTAATCGATTAATACAGTGCGTTTTTTACTCTAAGCAACAATTTTGAAATACGAAATTACATGGAATCAAAATAACTAAGAACCTAAGTTCTAGACATTAAATTACAATTATTACAAAAGCTTTTTATAACAATAGAAGTCTACAAAAAATCTTCTTGAATCTTGATTTCTCTTTACTTGATTTGGGCATAATCAAAACTTCATCTTCATCATTTTGCTAACAAAATGTTCCCTGAGTCTGCTGCTCATCCAACTCATCCTGCATATAAAAAAAAAACTTTGTTACATAAAATACATGCGACAATAAATATACAATCAAATGTTTAGAATTTGAACTTACAATTCTTTGTGTGATCAAGGCAGCTGAGGAAGATGTCATGTTCCTATCAAACTTAGTCCGAGCAGCCTTCCACATATCGTACCTAGCAAGTGCAGGTGCTAGGTCGGGGGACTCAAGTCCTAAGGCCTCTGCTCGACTCTTTCTCATCTTCTTCTCAAGTAATGCATAATCACCTCGTGATAACATGTGTGGTGCATTATTTAGCATTTTTCTTTCTTGGGCGGCTAGCCTTTTACCTTATGAAACCATGTATATTCTTAAGTGTAAAATCATAATAAAATGCATTAATTAACTAAAGAAATATGTTAAGAAACAAACTTGTCAGTTCTCAGACTCTCTAGATGCATGAAACTACATCCACTTCTCCTTTGTTATTCTATACTTGTAACATGGAGACTCATGTTGTCTGTCTCCAAACACACATATAGACGTGTCAATCTTGTCTTGAAATCCATCCATTTGATCGCTACATGGGATAAGACTTTCCTTCTAATTTGACCAGTGTTTGGAATATCATAATGTTGCTGTTTAAAACAAAAAACATGTTAATGCCATAATAAGAACAAAGACAAAAGTATATCAAATTTCTTTTAAGTAAACATACCTGAATGTCCTGCCATAAAAAGTTCTTGTCGACCTTTGGGACGTCATCCCATGATGCAAGAACGATAGAAACGTGGGTTTTTCCTAACACACCCAGATAATTGTAAAACCTATCAACATTTGGCCCTGAAGGCAGACCTGATCTCGAGTCAATGTCAACATGTATCCTCTCCTCCGCAACGCGTCGGGATGTCACAATCAGGCAATCATGTGACAGATCGACCACGTCGGGTCTTTCCTGATCCTAAGGTCGACATACCTAAAAAATATTGTTTATAGTTAGTACTACATCAAATATGATAAATAAAACAACATTTAAAGTAACTAAAAAAATATCACAAAACCTATTAAGATGTTGTTTTCTCCCAGATCCCTTCGTTGTGATCACTCCGAATTGCGTGGATGTCATCGGGTACGTCATCAATCGTGTCTTCAATGGGTCTTGATGCAAAAGTTGTCTCAAGTATTTCAAGAGAATCTTCATCATCATATTCGTGCATGTTTTTTCCTTCCAATACCATTAACCATTTTTTATTTGCTGGGTCATTTACGTAGAATATTTGTCTTGTTTGACTAACCATAATGAATGGTTCATCAGTGTAATTCATCTTGTTAAGGTCCATCAATGTCAAACCAAAGTCATCTATCATGACACCGAAATTTATATCAACCCATTTACACTTGAAAACTGGAACTCTAAAAATAACATAATCAACTTCTTGTATTTCTTGTATTGTTCCAAAATAACTCACGGATGCTATGATTGAATTTTTGTCTTTAGAACTAGCAAAGTGCAAAGCCTCAGCTTGTAGTATAACCCCACTATTTTGAACTCTACTTTTGTCATCTTCTAGCTTTGTCTGAAGAAATATTATTTATATAGTACCCACCATATGAAATCACATTTGTGTTCGGCCCATGAGAAAGCCTCAATAGACTTTCAGAAACATTTGGAGTCACATAAATCTTTTTATTAAACCATTGTAAGAAGGTTTTGACATGTTCATTAAGAGTTCATTTTTCACTCATTCTTGGGTGTGCTGCCTTTATTTCATTAACGTGTTCAGTAATGTAAGGAATCACATCAACAATGTTGTTTAAGATGTACAAATGAGCTTGATCAACTTATTTTCTACTAATACTTTCCCTTTTCACACCTCAACCACCCTTACCTTCACATTTTCCTTCATGTCTGCTCTTAGGAAGTCACACTGATTCACAACTTGGCATATAACTTGAACAAAATTCAAAGGCTTCTTCTGCAACGTACCGCTCTATGATTGAAGCTTTTGATCGATACTGATTCTTGACATATCCCTTTAAGATCTTCATGTATCTCTCAACAGGGTACATCCACCTTAAGAAAATCGGCTCATATATTTGAATTTCTCTCACTAGATGACAATCAAATGAACCATGATATCAACAAAAGAAGGTGGAAAATACATCTCTAATTCACACAGTAGTCTTATTCCTTCATTTTCCAATTGATCTAGAACTCCAGGGTCAACAACTTTCTTGCAAATGTCATTAAAGAACAAACTCGGACGTGTCAGAATACCTCTAATAGAAGTAGGTAATATGCCTCGAATAACAACTGGTAACAATTGTTGCATCAATACATGACAATCGTGAGACTTTAAACCAACTAAATTTAACTCTTGCATATAAACAAGGTTACTAATATTTGAAGAATAACCTTGTGGAACCTTCACACTTCTTAAAGACTTACAAAAACTTTGTTTTTCTTTTTTAGAAAGAGTGTGACAGGCTGGGGCCAGATAGGTGCGTCTTCCAATTGATTGTGGATGTAACTCAGAACGGATTCCCATGTCAGCCAAATCCTATCGTGCTTTTATTCCGTCTTTGTTCTTCCCTTTCACGTTTAATAAAGTTCCAATGACATTGTCACAAACATTTTTTTCAACGTGCATCATATCTATACAATGTCGTACATCAAGTTTACACCAGTATGAAAGATTAAAAAATATTGATTGTTTCTTCCAAATGTTTTTTGCAAAGATCTTTTTTTGATGTTTTCCGAAGACAATGTCAATGTTTTTGACTTCGTTGTACACTTCTTCACCATTGCGGGGTCTGGCACAACCTCATCCTCAACAGTTCCATTAAATGCTTTTTTCAATTTACGGTAAGGGTGATTACGAGGAAGGAATTTTCGATGTCTTGTATATACCATCTTTTGACCATGCTTCAATTGAAGGTAACTAGTGTTTTTTTCAAAAATCGGACATGCAAAATGACCTTTAACACTATAATCGCTCAAGTTTCCATATGCTGTGAAATCATTTATAGTGCAAAACAACATTGCACGCAAACAAAAAGTTTCTTGAACATTTGAATCGAACACTTTGACCCCTTCTTCCCACAACATTTTCAAATCATCAATTAAAGGTTTCAAGTAAACATCAATGTCATTTCTAGGTTGTCTAGGACCCGATATCATCATGGACAACATGACATATTTTCTCTTTATGCACAACAAAGGAGAAAGATTGTATATCATCAACATAACTGGCCATGAACTGTGTTTGCTACTTAAGTTCCCATAAGGATTCATACCATCAGTTGCAAGTGCAAGTCATAAGTTTCTTGGATCTACACCAAATTATGGAAATGTTTCATCGATCTTCTTCCATTGTGGTGAATCAGCTGAGTGTCGAAGATTATTGCACTTTCCTCCGGCAACGTGCCATTTAAGGTTTTTTACATCTTCTTTAATAGAAAACATACGTTTCAACCTAGGTATTATAGGTAAAAACCACATCACCTTAGCAGGTGCACCATCATTACCTTCATCATTGGTGTTTCTGTCATTTTTCTTTTTAAACCGTGATAAACCACATGTTGGACAATACTTTAGCGAAGCAAACTCCTTTATATACAAAATACAATCATTAGGACAAGCATGTATCTTTTGATATTCGAGACCCATTGGACATAAAATTTTCTTTGTCTCATAATTACGAATAGGTAGAGTATTATTTTCTGGAAGCATTTCCTTCAACAACTCCAACAACCATGTGAAATTTTGTCGATCCATCCATTCCTTGCTTTTAAACTAAACAACTTCAAAGTTACAGACAAACATGTAAAGTTTGAGTATCCTGGGTACAACGATTGCTCAGAATCATGATAACAGTTGATTTCACTGTTATTTGGGATTAAATTTTGATAATAAATGAACTCTTTTTGACTTAGAAACTTGCTTGTTTTCTTGTTTTTAGCTTATTTTGATGAATAAGAGAGTTGAGTTTATAATTGAGGATTTTATCACTAAATTCCCTTGATTTTGTAGGAAACTGGCATGAATTGGAAGATGAGTTGAATTGTCAAGAAGTTGGAACTCATGAAGGACAGAAAGAGCACCAGAAGGGAAGGTTGCAGAAGGTCGCAACCACGCCTGGGCACCCTTTTCTGGACCCTCAGTGTTGGAGGTCTCGCACCCACGCCTGAGCGCCCTTTTTGGGGCGCTGAGCGCCAATCTTCATGTAACGTTTCATGCCTGGGCGCCCTTTCTGGGGCGTTGAGCGCCACTCCTCTCGCAAGCTCGCTTGGGCGCCCTAAGTTGGGGCGCTGAGCGGTGTCAACGTTGGCCCATGATCCAATTCAGGTGTATATAAGGACTTGGACGTCCTAGAGGGAGTATCTTTTGACAGAATTAACACAAATTCAGATTTTTCCAACTTTTTAGAGGCAGAAGTCGATGCGGAAGCTCTCCTCTTTGGTTTTTAGGGTTTATCTTTCATTCTCATTCCATTGTTCATCTAGTTTCTCCATGACAAAGGGGAAATAAATTCAATTTGTTGTTAGGGGATGATGTAACCTTGTGAACTCTCAAGTATTTGAATTGGTTTTAATTGATATTTGCTTCATTCATGACATGATTATTGGTTTTCGTGATATGGACACATACGGGAAAATCTAGATATGGGGAATTTCTCTCAAGGGAACTATTGCCTAGACATAGGGATAGAACGCTTGGTTATCTTAAGCTTCTAATCGTAGTGCATAATTAATTATTAGGGATACAAGACATTGTGATCTAGTAATTAAGGATAAACTTTCTTCGCCGAGACATTGGGTTTTAAGTAATTTAGAAAGTGATATTAACATTAATGAAGAAGATGAATTCATATAATGCATGAGAGTAAACTAGGTGAAATCTAAACTCCAACAACATAGTCATCTCATATTTTCAATATCATCCATTCACCTTCCTTTGTGTTTTTCTTCAATTGATCAAAGGTGCATTCATATTTACTTTCTTGTTTTTGCATTCAAAACCCTAAAATTGTTCTTCAAAATCTTAATTAGTTAAGTAATTACATGACTGTTTAGTGCCATGAGTCTCTTGGGAAACGATACTTGGTCTTACCAATTATTATTACTTGATACGATTCAGTACACTTACGGAGGTCTTAACAAATCATTTATAAGAGAATCATACAAATTAGCTCTTCCAAAATTATCTTCACCAACATCACGTATCATGTCCTTTAAATGATCGTTCAACCATTTTTTTCACATAATCCGTCTCTCGTGACGTGGTAGGTTGGTCCAGTACTTCTCCATGCCAAGTCCAAACGGTATAAGTTCTCATTATGCCAAACATGAATAGATGGTCATGCATACTGCCTAAGTCTTGGAGTATTTGATTAAGACAACAAACACAAGGACAAAAATACGTCTCGTTCACAAACTTTGCATTTTGTTCAACATATTGCAAGAACTCTGAAACACCCTTTTCATATTTTTCACTGATGTGATATTCATTCATCCAGCTTCGATCCATACTATGTTCGTAACATACTTCATCAGTTTCAATTTTTGAATTCTCACAAGGTTAGGCCCTACCCATTCAGAAAAATTATTTTTCATAATTTTTCTAAGACACGTGCAAAGAAGTCTAACATGATAAATTTGATAAGATTTCGGCAGCATTTCGCATTAGTTTTCGAAATACACGAAAAGAGAGTGGTCAGGGATGACCACAATCAAATATGCATATGGAGAACAACACAAATAATCTTAACCAAAATTTTATCAATCTTATCCATAAACTCTAATGTACATGTTATAACAAATTATGAAAAATAATTTTCCCAAACTGTCCAATTGGACAATTCAAAATTTAACACAAACGATTAATTTTTTAATCATTTGTGTTAAATTTCAAACGAGAACTAAGTTTCACTCAATGATTTCATACTTATAATCTAATTAACATGCCAATCATAATAACACAACAAACTTTATCACATGTTTTAACTAACAACCCAATCACATGCATATTCAAAAGCCAATAACATACATACCCAAAAGCCAATAACATGCATAACCAAAAGCCAATAACATGCATAACCAAAAGCCAATAACATGCATAACCAAAAGCCAATTACATGCATAACCAAAAGCCAATAACATGCATAGACAAAATTTTGAACAAGAAAACTAACATTTTTAACAGATTAAAAACACAGTGGAGGGAAATGGAGGAGTGCACCGTTCAAAAACACAAGAATCGCCGGCCAAAAATGCTCAAAATCGCCGCCCAAGGACACGCGCAAAATTGCACCAAAACACAACGATAACACATTATAATCAGTTTAAATGGAAGATAATTCATCAAAGAGTAATGTAATCGGAGTAAAACTAATTTTAAACGGTGCAAAAAGAGAGAAAACCAACCTCAAAAGCTTTGGCCGTGGAGAGAAAACGTGAGGAAGATGATGAATAGTGAGTATGTGTAACTGTTGCCTCGTGTTCACGGTTTTGGTAATAGTAGACGTTTAGACGTCGGGCCCCCTCCTAGCCGATGTCTAAATGACTATAGACGTTTGTGCCCCTCACGAGCCAACATTTAAAGGGTTTAAAATATAATTTTAGCGGAGACATTTGGCATCCGAGTTAGGAGGAGCTGACGTCTAAGACCTATTTAGACGTCGGGGTTGACTGACGGACGTTTAAGGGCAATGGAACAGTCACCTTTTCAGGCAATTTGGCATCCGGGAATGGGGGACCGACGTCTAAATAAGACTTTAAATGTTAGTGTGGTGGGATCGGACGTCTATATGATGACTTTTAGAATTCTGACTACCTCATTGGCGTCCAATGGTTGGCCCCAACGTTGAAATAGGTCTTAGACATTGGGCACCCTGAACCAGACGTCTAAAGTCAATTAAAATGTTAATATTTTTAATTCATTCGTCTATTTTTGACGTCCAATTACAGGGGCCAACGTGTATTCTTGCTTAGACGTCGGGGACCCCCTAGCCGACGTTTATATAGTGATTTTAATTACAACAATGTCACCTATCATTTTTTACGTTAGATATTCAGTGGTCAGATGTCTAAAAGGTGACGTTAAAGGCATTTTTCTGCACTATCCAATCTAGGAACGCTTAAATGAAGTTTTAGAAGAAAAATATCCCTTTTAAAGCGGAGTTCAATGTTAAATTTGGTTGTTCTGTGTTTAAAAATATGCCAAACTTGTGTCACCCGGCCATTTTAGTCTAGAAAAACACTATTTTAATAGGTATTGTTAATTATTCAGATGATGAATTGTCGAGGACTTTATTTGTCTCAAGTATTTTAACATTATGAGACAGTTTATGAAAGTTCTAAAAGTGCTCATAGTATAATGATATTTATGGAGTGGATTTAATTAAGACTAGTGGACCTTAATACTGTTATCTCGTAGATTTGACATTGAAATATTATCATCTTTTATGGTAAACCAAGTGAAAGATTTAAAGTGGTTTCTATTTCTTGGCTTTTAACTATGAACTTGTTTTAATACATCTAAAAATATTATATCATTTGAGAATTTAGAAAATAATAATTTATGTAAACATTCTTCTCCTTTAGTAAGTAAAATATCTTATAAAGATAAATCTTATCGAAATCTAAATGTGAATTTTGTGACAAGTGATAAGATTTAAGTGAATGAACTTGAAATATATTCTTTAAGGATAGGAACACATGAAAGATTTATTTGTAAAAACTTTTTTTTGACGTTTAAGCCAGTAAAAATGTTTAGATCTTAATAGTAAAAAATAAATAAATATGAGAGTGTGAGACTGAATATTTCCCATAAATTATGAAATGTATTTATAGGATATTTGAATATTAGGACCATATTTTTCATATTATAAAATTGATAATATAATATTAAATAATTTCAATAAAATAATAATTTATTTCAAATATGTAATAATAATAATAATGTTGTATTTTATAATAAATAGTAATATAATCAAACTAACAAAATTTGTTATGACTATAGTTAATATGAGAATATTTGTCGTAATAAACATATTTTGGACTATTTCAAGACTATAAACTTAATAAATTTTATTAGACTACATTATTTAGCACTGGATCAACATAAATACAGATAAAATTATGAAAGAAATATTAAACTCAAAACCAAAAATATTTTGGATTTTGTAATTGACTTTGATAATGTTATTTTTGAGTGCTCTCAACTAAAAAACTTTTTTCTAGTAAATCTAAAAAATTCAATAACTTAAGAGTCAATGTATAATTTATATATGATTATCTTTTAACAACCCACACAACCTCTTTTAAAGATGAAATTTTAATGAAATTATTGAACTCCTAATTAAATAAAATGAAACATATATAATAATATATGTTATCATAAAAATTTAAAATATTTTATAAAATTAAAAATATGTAAATTTATGAATAATTTGATTTTTAAATTATAATTTCTCATTTTTCATATTTTTATTTCGTCTCTTTGTACTTTTCTTTTTCTTAACGAATTCTCAATGTTCAACTTAGTTAAGTACTATTCGTTATTGAAATGTCGTCGGGGTCGATTCTGATCAAAATATTATTCATTGAACTTAATATATTTTAGTTTAATTCTTAATTAAACTGTATATTTTTTAAAAATCATTCAATTAAACATTTCTTTCACGTAAATTATACAAAAAAAAATGTTTCATATTAATCTAAACTCATTTAATGCTCATTCATATAAATAAAAATGGATATAATATATATTTTTCAAAATATAAATCAATTTGTTCTATTTTGTCAAAATGATAGTTTTTTTTTTCAAATTTGATACTTTTTTTCACTACACTCAAAACTTTACTAAAGTAAACTAATTTTAACTTAAAAGAAAAAAAACATTTCATTTTTTATTTTCCTTTTCCCCTTTGAAAGAAAAATCTGATTAAAAACAAAGACCATTGATAATGCAAGTATAAAAACTTGGCACCAATTATTAATATATATTGTCCCTAGATAGGCTGACACATAAGTGGTAGTGATGCTATATATATATATATATATATATATATATATATATATATATATATATATATATATATATATATATATATACATTTTCATAATATTGTGGACACTAGAAAGATAAGTAGAACATGTACACTTAGAAAGAAAATAGTGTAAATCACAACCTTGTGTTTGTTCTTTGTGGTGTCACCATGGCTTCCAACACATACTCAGAAATTGTGGTCATTTTTCTACTTCCATTCATTTCGGTGGCCGACCACACCAACAACATCAATTTTCTCTCCTTTTTTTATGACTATGTCTGGCTATTGTAATTGAAGGAATGACTACAAAAGTTTTATTATATAAAAGTTTATTTAAAGTTTAAAAAAAACATTTGTTATAGACAAATTTAGAAACTCTTTTAGAAATTGAGGATTGTTAGTCTTCATGCTATGATATATTGCAAATGAATAAGTTCTTAAACTAATAATCATATATTTGTTTGTGAAAGAAAAGAAGAAAATTAGAATGGTATATGAGATTAAAGAAAGTCAAAATAAATAGAAAATGAAATAATTTTACTTGTTATCGATTATTTTTGTACAATTTTGTTTAATAGTACATAAATATACTAAGAACAGATTATTATTTTCTATATATAATTAATAATTAGAATCAAAATACACTTTTTTTATAGGACCCTATTGTTGGTAACATGAAGGATAAAAATTAAAGCCTGGTAATTCAATAGATAAAAGATGTTCCACAAAGTTATATAATTTCCATGACCATTAATGCTTCAGCTTGCAGGATGTAAAATGAGAAAGTAAACCATCAACATTTAAAAAAAAAAAAAAAGGCATAGACCCTTTAAAATTTCAAGCACTCTTCCAATTTTTTTTCTTGTATTACATGCTAAAATAATATATTAATTATATGTAAATCAAATCTCTAAATCTTCTATATGTTTTTCATTAGGTTCAAAATTCATTTTTTTAATCTCTTTGAAGTAATGATTCAAAATTTAGTTATTTTATTAATCAGCGATAGCGTCATTTAGAAAATTATGAGCTGATATTTATTAATATAATGATCGACAAAATAACATATTTTTAATACAATCATCCATTTTTTTACACATTTATTATCTAAACCTTAGAGAGAAATAGGAGAAATAACATTATCTAAAAAAAAAAGAAACCAGTCTTTTTAAAAATATGAAACTATATTGAATTAAAAATACTTAATCATATTTATTATTATAAATAGAGGAACAAAAATGCTATTAAGAATTTTTATTAGTTGTTGCATGTATATAAACACTATTTCCCTAATTCACAGTGTTTAGCAAGCCATGCAAGAGGTATTATACTGTGTTCACTGTCTTAAATTTTTCCATAATTATTTATAAAACTTACCATGTACAAAAACTCATTACCCCAATTGTAATTGCAATTATAATACTGTGAACAGAATTAGTGTGTGTGTGTCTATATATATATATATATATATATATATATATATATATATATATATATATATATATATATATATATATATATATATATATATATATATATATATATATATATATATATATATATATATATATGACAAAGTGGGTTGCGGAAAATTGTGAGATGGCAGTATGATGTTTTGATCTGGTTCTTATCTGTTCTTGTGAAAAGAAATTTAATATAATTAATAAGTAATTTCTCTTCACATGACAATGACTGTGTATGTAGGGTTGGACTTTTTTTTGGTTGGGACCATATGATGAATAATGATTGAAGATGATTAGATGGTCATTTATGTATTTTGGTGCTCCACTTGAAGGTGTATCAGACTCCACAACTCTGTTTGGAATTTGACACTTATATTTAAGAAAACATCTTATTACTACTATTTTATTAAGATACGATTACGTCTGTTCTTATCTGTTTCTTTTATTTGTTCTTGATACATTTGTGACATCATTTGTGTGAGAGAGAAAGAAACAGTTGATCCACATTTTGTTTCCTCAATTATTGTCGCTGTGCATTTTGTGGTTTCATTTTGTACACAATGTTCATTTTTGGCTTTATTTTGTACATACAATATTATTTGCCATTATTTTGTACATACAATGTTGTCCTTTTCTTTTTACTTTATTTATATGTTTGATGAGTCATTGAGGGGTGGGGTATTTCATTTTTGTAGGTTTTCTTCTCATTGTATAGGTAACTTTATCTTTTGCTAATTAAAGATCGACATTCATTTTATTACTACATAACTTTTCCTATATGATTATTTATACAAGAAAAAAATGATAGTAGATTTTTTATATATATAAAATTAAGATTACTTTTTCTTATAATAAGTTTACTATAAAAAACACTTAAAAAATAATGTAATATGGAAGAGGTTTATTTTCAACAGTTTCAAAAACCTTCATAAATTTCCGACAGTTTTATTAAAATTGTAGTTAAGTTAGGAATATTTATTTTTTTAAATAAAATTTCTAGTGATATATGATGGAAATTGCACGTAAGGATCAAAATATTATTTTGTTTTCTCTTAATTTTCATATTCTTAAATCATGCTCATATTTCGTTCTGCTTCTTCAATTCATATATTTTTATGTATTTCACGGGAGAATTCACCTCTTTTTCATTTTAATTATCATTCCTAGTGGGACAAGACAAGTTCGTCTATAACATCTTGATTTTAAACTTTAAACAAACAACATGAAACGAAACAGTCTCAAATATGTTTGCAGAAAGCAAACAATCAAAACATTAAATGCTAGGTTAAAAACCTTAGGTCTAAAAGAACAGGTATCTATACACAACAAGTTTAAAGACGACCTTCCACAAAAAAAAGTCTAAACCACAAATAGGACCAACTAGGATACAACACTAGAAAAATAGAATAAGTAGAAACACAAATGCTAGAAACAAGATTCCTAAATCATCCATCAACATAGAAAAACCTTTGGAAGAACGTAGGATAGGATAAAAGCTTCTAGATGCAACACTAAATGACTCACAAGTCAAAGCGTCAAAAGAGACTTATGTTAAACGTGTAAGCTATTTGTACCTAAGGATATTCAGTTAAACTCTTAAGAAGCAAAAAAGTATCAAGATAATGTCTTTAACCAAGCCCTATATAAACCTTAAAAAGATTAAAAACCTACAAAGAATGAAACGTGCTAAATGCCCAAGCTCTAAAAGGAAATATTCACAAAAAAAGTTTATATCAGCCTAGACAATACCACAAGCCAAAATCTTTACTTCATTCAACGATGAAGTTACAGCTCAATGATTGGTATCTTAGAAAAAAGATTTATTAATAAATTCTACCTCAACGGTAGAAAATAGCAAAAAACACTTTTTTGTTCTGAACAAGCATTAAATGCTGAATGTACAACCACTACACACATCCACCTGCTCTATCTAAAATATATCAGAGGTAGATGCTTGCTATAAAGAAGACATTCACGGAATGTTCTTGTCCTTGAAAATTGTGCTGAAAACTAGTACAACCTACTTCTAGCAAAGACTAAAAATACAAAATAAAACACTAACTAAAAAGCCTCTTAACAGGTAAACAATACCAAACACACTTTTAGTAAAACAATAAAAAGAATATAAAATCACGAGTCTTCTAAATAAACATTGAATAACATTAAATGTTCAACGATTGAAAATGTCAAGGTAAATAGAAAGTAGGACATACTTGCTGCATAAACATCTGCTTTATGTTGCGCAGGACAGCTGCTACACGCGTTTATTTATTCTAGCTTATAAGAATCAAAAGTGAACGTTAAAAAGAAGAAGATATAAGAAGAATGATTCATTCATCAAAAGTTGTGCCAAATGAGATGTCAAATATGCTTTTGATAAAGCTCTAAAAATTATGTATGCTCTCATAAAAATACTCCATCCTATGATAGACAGCTACACCGATAGCCATAAGAAATCAAGTTCTAAGACAAGCTTCATCAACGGTCATATTTTCAAATCTCGTCAAAACGAATATTTCATCAAGGTGTATATATAGAAGATCAACTAAAGAAGAAGACGATGATGAAGAAAAGAAGAAGACGATGATGAAGAAAAGAAGAATATAAAGATATAACATCATCATAATTAAGCAAGGAAAACTCTTTGAACTATAAAAGTCAAAACTACTTGATTAAGGAAATAGAGAAAAAGAAGAGTTCAAGAAAAATAATACTCTCAAGCTTTATCAAAATATACACTTACTTTTGTAAGAAGAAAAGAAAGAAGAGTGATAGAGTGAAAAGAAAGAAACACTAAATGAGTCTCAAGATTATATTGTATTGTACACATATCCTCTCTACGAGAGTAATAGTCTAAACAACTTGTAAGCAATTGTTGATTGCAATTCTAAAGAGAATTAAAACACTTGCAACTTGCCTCAAGAAAGTTTAGGAAATCTAGAAAATGTATCAAAGGATAACAGGATTGTCTAGGACTAAGAGTGATGTGAACACTCAACTGATTTAGGATAACTAGAGGTTATTCGCTGATCAGGAATACCAGTAGTGATGCAAATACTTAACTGATCTAGGGTAACTGAAGGTTATTTTCTAATCAGGGATACCAGGAGTTGTGCGAATACTCAACTGGTCTAGGGTAACTAGAGGTTATTCGTTGATCAAGGAGGAGTGGTGAATAATATTGCATAACTAGGAGTCGGTGAAACTCAATCAAGGTCGCAGTAACACATGGTTACTGTTGGACAAGGACAATTAAGAGTGAGTTAAACTCAAATAGACAGTGTATCAGAGGGATACCAAAAGCGTCTATGGATACCAGGAGTGGTGAATAATATTGCATAACTAAGAGTGAGTGAAACTCAATTGAGGTCCCAATAGCACGTGGTTATTGTTGGACAGAGACAACCAGGAGTGGGTTAAACTAAACTAAATAGTGTGTCAAGGAGACACCATAAGCGTCTAGGGATATTAGGTGTGGTGAAGAATACTGCATAACCAAGAGTGAGTAAAACTCAACTAGTCAGAGTAACAATGATTACTCAGTTAAACTAAGGATACTAGAAGCGGTTAGAATACTCAAATGTACTTCATTGAATATTTAATGGAACCCTCTAAATTAATTTAGAGGAGAACTGGAGATAGCTTCAATGAGTGAACCAATATAAAAATCACTTGCGTGTTACAGTCCTTTTAGTAAGTGATTGACTCTCAATGGAAGTAGTCTCCAAACACGCAAGTCAATAACATGTCTTCAACGAGCATTAATTGTTGCCTACAAATCTCTTAGGAAATGAGTTTGAAGCTGGTCTTATAAACGATCTCAACATAATAACGTTTATATAAGAAGGACATCTAGCCCACAAGTTCATCGTACATCACGATCAACCTTATACCCATAACAAGAGTAATGAAAACACTATTCAACCCCCTCTTCTAGTGTTTTCCTGCAACTTCAATTCATTCTTTGCCATTTACTTCATTAGTCATTATTGAGTTTTTGTCGTTTGCCTGAGTCTTTGTTGCTTGTCCCGCCATTGTCACTTAAGCTTCGTCTGCCTTAGCTAAGTTCTCCTCTCCCAATATCCCTAATTCTCTCGTGACCTAAACCTTTTATGAATTCCCTTTTCCATCCCCCTATTCTCTTACGAAAACCCTATAAATTAGGAAACCTCATCCCATTCAAATTTATGGTTTTTTTGTGTGACATATGCTTCTTTCTTTGATCATTTATATTAATCATCTTCAGTTCATACCTTATTTAGTAATAACTTTTGTTTGTAGATTCGAATGACCGTAAGGGACTTGAGTAGAACGAACGAGACTTGAGATATCGCACATCACAAGATTTGAACCCTATAATAGATCGCAGGAGATTTGTTGTGAGACAAATAAGACCTTACTTCTTTCAGTTGAGTGTGAGAGGAGCTAGGATGAACCAAGGTAAGGAGATGCTAACTTGTTTCCAACTTTGTGAATTTTGAATATGTGTAATTTGGTGGCATGTTATCACGTTCATTGCTCTGGAAATGTTGAATTGATGCAATGAAAATGTTAATTGATTGCTTACTCTTGTCTTTTCTATGATTGTTGTGAATTGAAATTGAAATGCATTGCTTGTAATATTAATTGTTGTGTGCTTTCGTTAATTGTTATTGGTTTGAAAATGTATGTGTAGAGGCCACAACCAGGTTGGTACTAATTCCCTAGTCTATTCATTTTAATTTGTTTTATGTTCGATGTGCTTTAACTTGGAAAGTTTGGGTGATATATGACCTTTACGTGATTTTGGATATGGTTTGATTAAATGCCTTGGTGTAGTTTTAGGTATGTTGTGTGTATTGTGTTAGGCCTGAAAGGAGATTCTATTTTTTGTTTGGACAATTGCTTGTTTCCAATTTGTGTTTAAGTTACTGTTTTATTGAATAAAATCTTGTTTTACAAAACATATGAATCCAATTTGATTGAATGGTCGAAGTATGTTGTGAATCATGGCCTTGACTTGTATGTGTCAGTTTTGTTAAAGGGAAGGTGGTCCTAATTATGTGATTGAACTAAAGTTAGCTTATATGTTTCTATGCCCCTTTTGCATAGTCGGTTTGATGAGTATTTGATTCCAAATTGGTTGAAGTGTTATTGCCTTTGGAAATAAATGTTTGTTGGTTTGGTTGTTGGTCATCTATATTATTGGTCTTAAATGTTTAATTTTTTTCTTAACAAGAATTTCTTGAAGTTTGGTGTTGAAGGAATGGCATTGAGGTAAGTCTAGAGTTTTCCAAGGGTTTAAGGCGATAATTGTTGGTTTTTATGCTGACAATAGTTAGGGTGTGAGTAATAGGTGTAGTTTTTTTGTTAGAAACTGCTTGTTGAATTGTTTACTAAATTTTGTTGAATTGCTTGCTGAATTTTGTTGCCTATCTTTTTTTATTTCCCCTCTTGTTCCTTGTTTATTTCTTTTGATACCATATAAGGAAGATTTTCACGTTTCATTAGACGTGTGATAATAACAATATGACAATCTCAACTAAGCTAGCTCATCAAAGACTGCAATTATGTATAATTAATGTTTGCATATGAGAAATTAGGATCATTTCAAAGCACTTGAGAAACCTTGTTGTTTTTTATCAATTTTAGTAGGAACAATGTGAACCCATACATATAAGATTCATGTGATTGTACAACCTAATTTAAATAATTGTATGGAGTAATGACATATTTTTAACTATATAATTAGTTTACGTTAAGTTGTACCCTGTAGTTTAATTTTGTTTCTTTGTTTTCATGTCACATAGAAAATTTGTCTTGTGCGAAAAATCAGGCCACAAATTTGTCTTGTTTATATGTCAATTTTCTTATAAGTTGTTGAAGAAGCTTCCCATACATACACTGAACATATATAATTTCTATTCATGCATGCACTGAACATATATATTTACCATTGATTTATTCTTCTTTATTAGTACCACCAACATGATTCCCTTTTACTCTGTATTATTCTCATCTTCATCATCTATTTTATTATAGCTAATAAAAATATTCTAGACAATTTCACTATCCTTTTATTAAATGTTGTATGTAGGAAAAATTTGAAGCATATGAATCCACAATAGCATCATTATCTCAATCAAAAGAAATATCAAATTCAAATTCATTGGCTCATGCTTTAGGAATCCAAAAGCATTGTAGACGCGTTCGCGATCTAGGTTTGGGTCTTTTCTCATCTAAAGTCTTTTAGTCCATGCTCATTATCATAGTTGATCATCATCTTCAACTTCTCCTTCTTATTTAGAATTGCAGAGTTAGGTTATTGAATATTTTACCAATATTTACTTGTTTTCTTGTTTTTATAACTTGTCGGTTAGCATTTTTCTTGGTTTTTAATTTTCCATTTCAAGTATCTTCATTGCCATCAGGAGTCAATAAAATGAAGGTAATGATAACATTTATGTTGCAAAATTATAAAGGTTAATTGTTGTAACATCCCAAAAATATAGCAATAAACCATATAATAGAATGTTAACAATTAATAATAACTCATATCAGTCTTAACGTTAAAAGAACGTACGGTTATGGCCGAACGGCCTTACATAAACTTTCCAACTAAAATATACAATATAAGAGGAAACATGATCGAACGGTGTACAAAAGAATTTACCGAACGATCAGATTACAACAAAAGAGAGGAGGTGACCGAACGATCACCTCACAATAAGACTACTATCTACTAACCGAACGTTCTACTGTTCGGTTTTGACTTCAACCTCCACCAAGTTTTCTTCTTCCAACACCTCTTCCAGCAGCGCGTCTCCTTCTGCTCACATCCACACGGATGATCATTGCAACGACAAGACGGACGCACGAGACGAGACAACACAAGGAAAACACAGGGTAAGCTTATGTAATTTAATTTATGCATCAACATATAAGTTAAACAATCTAACACACAAGCGAATTTCAACATACGTAATCATACAAAGCCTATCACTAGACTGACCGTCCGGACTGTATGACATCTGTGTAGCTACGACGTTCGTGCACCCGGGTGGTGTAGTAACTGGGATACACTCAATAGTTGCCACCCGAGGTTAGCCCTATCTGTCCGAAGTACCCCTAAGGACTAGGACCTCCTGCCGTTCCCACACATGACCTACCCTCCTCTACGTGAGGACGAGTACTCACGGAACATCAGGATGAACCGACAGCTTAACATTACCACAGTCATACTTTACCAAATTTCAAATCTTCACTCATGAGTCGTTCCTCCCCGGAACGCTCGTTCATATTTCACATCATTTCATCAGTCTCATATACTCTTCATCATTTATTACCCATCATTTTAATTTCATCTTTATCATAATTACTAATAACTTCGAATACAGCACGTTCAGTCCTCACTCAGAACGAGGATTGAACACTAAGAACGAGACCGAGAAGTCGCCCGTTCCAGATTAGAATAAGACCAAAAGGGTTACTAATAGATTTAGGAATAGACCGAGTACAATCATATACAATATGACGAACGTTATTTACAACGTGAATCAGTTGAATGAACTGACTCTCGTAAGTTCAAACCAATACTCAAAGAATAAATAAAGTACGGGGGCTCTAGGCCGGATCCAATGAATGTAGACACGTCAAGACGTTAAAGAACCATTTTTGGAATAATTCATATACAGAAACCTAATGTCGGTCAATGACCGAACACGGTAAAGGAGATTCTACTGAAATCGGATGAACGCTGTTTTATCAAGGTTGATAAATTAAAAACGAGTACGAGCGTTCGGTATAAGACCGAACGCCACTCCTTACGAGAGCTTGTGTTGAGACCTATCACTAATTTAAACTTATAATAGAAACATCAATAATAATAATTATAGTACGACACGTTGGAGACAGTGTTGAAGAATAACGAAATATACAAGTACATGTTTACAAGGTTTTCAGTTCCTCACGTAACACTCAGGTACCTCTACGTTTGGCCGAACGCTCAAACATAGCACTATTACAAGGAGGCGCTCGTCCTCAACTAGAATTCTTCCTAAATGAAAGAATTCCATTTCAAAGAAGTTTACTAGAAACACCGAACGGTCAAGGACCGTTCAATGACGAACGCACGTTATCATAGTGAGAATTTCATATTCAGATTTTTATTTATCTTCAACTCATTTTTCAATACATCAATTCATAACCTTATAACTTCACATAAAACATCAATTTACATACTTCATAAATCTATATCATGTTAAAAATCATACTCCAAACAAATACTCGTATTCACATTCGTACACTCCAACATATCAACCATCATGCATTGTATTCATTTCAGTCAATTAGCGATCGTTCATACAACCCAAATAAACAGATAAATTAAATTAGATAAGCTTCCCTTACCTCTAGTGTGAACGAACGTCCTACAGACCGCAACTCGGTTTTGTCAAACTAAGATTCCTTCTACCCTTAACGTTCAACTACTCTTCAAACCAGAATCAAACAACAGACCAAAAAGGGGTTCAGAGATAAACTAAGGACTCATGCAACCAGAACTTGGTTTGTATGTCCACCAGAACGAACGACTAAGGGAAAGGAAACTTACCAGTTTCAGAATTCGAAATTGTTCGGTTCAAGTTGAAACTTGGGACGCCGGGAGTGCTCCTACGGTGCCTGAACGGAAATCGGAGCAAGGAAAATGTGAGTTTTGGTAGAGAGAAGGGGAAGTTTCTAGAGAGAAGTAGGAGAAGATGGAAAGATCAGAGTTTTGGGGAAGAAAGGTGCATGCAGAGTGAGTGAAACTGAAATTTCAGAAAATTAGATTTTGCTTCTCTCGTTCAAACGAACGTTCGCTCACTCGCTGACACTTGCCTTCCACTATCTGATTTTCGAATCTTCGTTGTCCGACACCTGGCGTCCGCTCAGAGGGGTTTTGGGTGCGTTTTTAATGAGATCTGACAGATGGGGTTTGGGTGCGTTTTTCCGAGGTCTGACAATTGTCTTCACCATTTGTTATTCTTCAACCATCATTAGTTTAATTGTTAAGTTTATGAAATAATTTTTTTTCATATATTAACAACTAACTATTATTTTATGTTGTAGGTATCTAATCAAGCAAGCATACCAAAGAATGAAGATAATGAAGAAGAAGAAAATTAATTATTGTTATTGATATGTTTTTTTTTAGTTTTTACTATATTAAATGATGTTATTTTTTATGCTGAATAATGAATTATATAAATAATGTTTATAGTTTATGTTATATAACAATATTTAATTTTAGTTTCATTGTGTATTTTATTATCAAAGCATTTTTATGATAATCAAATAATTTAAGAAAAAAAAGTTAAAATGATTTCTAGTCCTAGCGGTTTTGTAAACCCCAGTACATAGTGACAATTTTGGAATTCCCAGTAGCAGCAGTTTTGGAAACCCTAGTAAATAGGGATGGTTTTGCAAAACCCCAAGAAGTAGGGACGGTTATGAAAATCCTTATAATAACAACAATTAAACTAAAACCTTTGGTAATTACTAGAGGCTAAAAGTTTTGATAATTTCAAAAGTAATCTCTAGTAAAATTTGACATTTTGGTAATAAAAGTATTAAATAACAATGAAATTTAGAGAAAAAAAATAATTAGTCAATTGATTAAGTTCAACACAATTTTATAATCTAAAAATTATTAGTATGTCTTTATTATTAATAAAAAGTTATAAATAATTTGTGAATTAAAGTTTAAATTTATCTCTAACATTAGCTACCAAAATTTTATTATTATGATTATTCTAAATTAATCTCTATTTTTAGTTAGAGATTGAATGTACTGAAATAAGTTCCCTAGTCGAGAAATTATAGAGATTTTAACATTCAAAATCTTACTTTGCTTAAAAAAATGTCAAATGCAATAATTATTGCTAACGATGTCATTTCAATAATTTGAAGTCAAAATGCATTTTAAATAAAAATAATATTAATTGGATTTTATAATGATTAATCAATTATATTAAAATACATTTAGAATGATGATTCTAAAATATAAATAATGTATATAATTATTATTTCAAAATATAAAAAGTACAATTTAAAATAATTATTCTAGGAATGTTATTTAGTAATATATTTTTTTCTAAAATAGTACCCTAGAATAAGAAGAATAAGATATGAATAAGGGATGAGTTTACCCTTTTTCTTACCCAACCTCAATTTGATTTAGTCATTTATTTGAACTTGAACTCAACTCATATATGGACAACATTTAAATAATTTAACTTTTTAGTGTAATATTCGGATCTTAACATTATATAAAACCACCTAGGGATGGCAATGGGTCGGGTCGGGTACGGATAGTGTCTACCCGCAACCCGACCCGACAAAAAAAAATCCATCCGCTACCCGACCCGCTATCCGCACGGATATCCGCTTAAAAAATATCCGCGGGTATTTTAAAACCCGTGGATATCCGCGGATACCCGCAAATATTAAAAAAAAAAGTATATTTTAATAAATTATTAAAATAATTTAAATAGAATTACAAAAAATATATAAAATATAATATAAATTAAATTAAATATAAATATAAATTCAATTTTAATTAAATTTAATCTTGTAAAATATAGATTAATGTTAATTTTAATTAAATTTAACTTAATAAAATATAAATTAAATTTTTATTTTTATTTTTTGCGGGTAGCGGGTATCCGCGGGTACGGATAGTATAATACCCGCACCCGACCCGTTTATAAGCGGGTATTAAAATATCCACTATCCGTGGGTTGCGAGTAGTAAATATCCGCGGATATCAACTATCCGTCGCGGATTTTATCCGCGGATATCCGCGGGCACGGATTTTTTTGCCATCCCTAAAACCACCCTTTCTTTGCTTTGAGTCGAGGATAATTAGGCTTGAATCTCTTAAACATATGTCGGATTTTAAGGTTAGAGAAAAAATAATTTAGAAGAAAAAATTTCATTAATATATCAAGTCATCGTAAAAAGTGATGAATATTTCACATTAATAACATAGTGACAAGAAATATGTATTTTTAGTCATTAAGAGTTTATAAACTAAAATTTTATATTTTTTCACCAAAACATATTTTCCATTTTTTTAATAGGTATGTAATTTCAAAAAGAAGGTCGGAAAACTAATCTCCACCAGTGTCTCATTTCTCTGGGGGCCATAACATTAGTTCTTCATTAAAAAAAAAAAGTTCTAAAATATTTGAAGTTTGATTCTTTCCGGTTCTTTACGTAAAACTTTACAAATCTTAATTTAAAAATAATTAAATAGTCGAATGTTACAAAAAGTACTATCAATTATTATAACCTCCACTAGTTAATTTTGTGAGAATGCTTAGAGAAGCGGGTCACTTACAAATAACTAATAGAAAAAGGTTACAAAATAATTAATTCAAAATCCGTCGAGATTCACAAACTAGATATGCTCAAATTATTCCCATGGAACATTTTGAAACGAAATCATTATTCTAAATATATACCTTTTTTTTTCAAATGAACTTAGCTTGTTTTCTTAACCCATACATGGAAGTTTGGTCGATGTTCTTCTCTTTAATTTACTGGTTTACTTTTAGTGAGATATTCTCAATTGGTTTTGGAACATTGAAATCATCAAAGTAAACTTTATCCAACCTATTTTTTTTTCAGAATCCAATTCATTTTAGCATGGATAAGGGAAGAAATCATCTACCCTTGATTCAATTATACATATTGGGATTTGTTAATGAAAAAAAAAACATACACTCAGTATAAAAATAAGTTTTATACTCATATTCAATTATAAGGTGTTAGTGTATTAAAAGAAAATTATTTTTAATACATTTTAAAACATCCAAATTAATATCTATTTTTAATATATATAATTAATTTTATCACTAATTAATTTAAAATTGGAAACATTTACAGGCACCAGTATATGGATATTGACCTGCCCCATGAAATTGATTCCTACGTCCATCCCACTAGACAAGAAAGGCCATCATATTTAAAATGATATGACGTAGACAATTGATTCCATGTTGGTATAAATACTAGGTGCCTTCACTTGCTATTCCTAGGAAGAAACACAATCCTTGATTCTTCCAAGTGTTGTTCTTACTATTATGCTACACTAGTCTCATTTTGGTTACTCGTTTTCACTCTTTTCATCAAAACTAGCCTCTCTCAAAATTCTCCAAAAACAGCAACCAAAATGGTCACTCAAAGGCTTAGATATTGTGCAAACTTCCTTGAGAACTCCAAACACCACTTTGCCATGATTGCTCTGCAATTTGGCTATGCCGGCATGAACATCATCACCAAGGTTTCCCTCAACCGTGGAATGAGCCATTATGTTCTTGTCGTTTATCGCCATGCCATTGCCACTGCTGTCATAGCTCCATTTGCCTTCATCTTTGAAAGGTTCATCATAGCACAAACATATGCATATGATGCTTTTTAATCAAAACAACAACCTTAATGCTAATGCCTGGTTTCAATTTCCACAGGAAAGCTCAACCAAGGATCACATTCAGAATTTTCATGCAAATTTTCATCCTTGCCCTACTTGGGTTAGTTCCATAATTCTATATATATAAAGAACTAAATTCATTAATGTATGAATAAGTTGCTTATTGCTACTCTATTAACAGGCCTGTGATTGATCAAAACTTCTACTATGCTGGGTTGAAATTAACATCTCCAACTTTCTCATGTGCAATGAGTAATGTGCTTCCTGCCATGACTTTTATAATGGCAGTTCTATGCAGGTAAAACTTTAAGATAATTTGGTTTGAAATTCCATTTATACTAAAGATAAGGATAAAAACTCAACTTTAAACCTAATTTAATTTCAGAATATCGATGTGTAAAATAAAACGAATTTATAGTATAGAAGTAAGTGTAAATCTCGTATTATACATTGACCGTTTTACAGGACTGAGTTAATTTAAAGTCTATCTCTTGACCTAATTGCAACAAAAACATAAATTTTTAGTTCTGTAACGAAGATTTTGGTAAATCTGATGATTTCATGTACTGAAACTGAAGGATGGAGAAGTTGAACATGAAGAAGGTGAGGTGCCAAGCAAAGGTGGTGGGAACAATGGTGACTGTGGGTGGGGCCATGGTGATGACCTTGTACAAAGGACCTTTGGTGGAAATGGTTTGGACCAAACATGCCCTTCATCAGAACCAAACCAATAATGCAACAACAACAAATAACGGAACAACACCTTCAGACAAAGATTGGCTCATAGGCTCCATTTTCCTAATCATTGCTACACTTGCTTGGGCATCCCTTTTTGTTTTACAAGTAAGACCACTTCTAAATATATCAAACCAAACTAAAGTATTAATCTTTTTTTTTCTCTATCTTTTATCACATCACTTAAGAGATTCATTTTTTCTCTTCTCATGAAGTCTTAAGTTTTTTTCAACAATTTTTTCCGTTGCAACAAATTAGCTTCTTCATTGATTAAAATTAACTTTTGCATGAATTAAGTTGTTAAAACTATTTCATATAACTTCTCTCAAAGAATTACTTTTAACTTTTTTCTTAAGTTAATTATATCTCGTAGAAAAGCTGATTTTTTTCTTTTCTTTTTAAGAAGTATTTGTGGTGAACTATGTTCAAATAGATACTAAGTAATTGTTAAATTTATTTATTTAGGGGTATTCCGATAGTGGGTTTTATTCGGGGGTATTGGAATAGTGAATCTTGTAAGATAAAATGGAATAAAATTAAGATTTCTTTTCTCCTAAGTGAACTTTGAGTCCTGTTTCAAGATCCAAAGATAATATCACCTAAATATTAATGACTTTTAACCGAAAGATCCGAAAGTATTTTAGAGTAGATTGGATATATTATACTATATAACAGAAAAGGTTATAGATTGCGAATTTATTATGACTTATTTTTCTGCTGTATCAAAAATGCATAGACTTTTTATGACTGTCAAAACATCTATAGTAATATGTTCATTTTACTTGTCATAATATATTTTTTTGCACTAATGATTTATTTTTCTGTACTAATGATTTATTTAAGTAAAATTTAAGCACTAATTATGTTTTGTTTTGTATGTTTGTGTTTGTATTGACAGTACATAAGGAAGAATGATTATTTTTTATGTTTTGTTGAACAGGCCAAAGCTATTGAAACGTACAAAAATCACCAGCTAAGCCTGACATCACTGATATGCTTCTTAGGCACTATTCAAGCTATTGCTGTTACTTTTGTTATGGAACACGATCCATCAGTGTGGAGTATTGGGTGGGATATGAACTTGCTTGCTGCTGCATATGCTGTAAGAATAAACACTTTTATTTTTGGATGCTTTTATAATATAATTAATAGCTTACTTAGGTTCTTTCTCTAATATTAGTTTAATAATTTTGTATTAGGGGATTGTTACATCAAGCATATCATACTATGTTCAAGGGTTGGTGATTAAGAAGAAAGGGCCTGTTTTTGCAACTGCATTTAGCCCTCTCATGATGATCATTGTAGCCATCATGGGTTCCTTTATCCTTGCAGAACACATTTTTCTTGGAGGGTAAATTTCTATCATCATCATTCATTTCTTCTTTTTTCCTTCTATATTACTCATCAATGGAAACCCTTTCTCACAAAAATAATTACTTTTAAATGAAAGTATTAAAAAATAAACAATTTTTCAAATTAAATTAGGTCAACTATGCACGAAAACTTAAGTAAAACCACGCAATATCTTTAATAATTTGTATCATACCAAAATAAAATAAAAAAAATAAACCACTAATTTTGCTTGGCCTTGTTGGCTTTTGCCTCGCACTAACTATATGTATTTGCATGTTGTGACAAAATTGTCTCTTAAATTCTATCAACGGAATCCAAGGTATATATTTAACACAAAAAATCTTACAACTAAAAGAATATATATAATGGACAAATTATGAACCCTAACCCGTTCGGGAGAATATATATAATTAAGATTTAATATACCCATTTGAACAAAGAATGTTCAATGAATGTCTTACTACCTTTTCTTTATCCCCAAAAGAACAATATTTAACACTAATATTTAAAATGCATAAGATTAACTACTAATTACATCTATAAATCGTTTACCTTAAGAAAAAAAGACAACCTTTTCTGTACCACAAAGATTATACACAGAGAAAGAGAAAACATATATATTAGGGCCAACATTGTTATCTTACTTTTTAAAAAAACTAGTACAAGTAGCATGAATAAACAAGCTTTTGTTTATAAAAAAAGAAGGTTTCCCAAGTTATTATTTTAAGTGATGATGGCCGATTACATATATAAGTTATTTATGATGAAACGGTGACTCTTTCTGAAACTTTGAAGAGAAGTTGAAAGCATAAATTTAAGAATTATTTAAAAAAAGAAAGATCTTTGATTCCTAATAATGATGCACTAATCTTGTTGGAGAATGAATTTGACTTTGGGTGCAGTGTGGTTGGTGCGATCTTGATCGTTATAGGGTTATATTCAGTTCTTTGGGGAAAGCACAAAGAAGAAGTGGAAAACAAAGTGGTGGAGGATATTCCCTTACCTTTAAAGGGTGCAATGCTTCAAGCAAATAATCCAGATTCCAACAACATCTCTTCACTTGTCATTAATGTCACCACTGAACCTCCATTCAAATCTAACAGTTAACAGAAAGAGTGATAACATAAGAGCTAGTTGAAATGTGAATAGAGAAGGCTTTTTTGTTTTCTTGTGTTTTCATTTCTTTTATGATCATGTTATCTGTTTTCTCAATGTCTAGTATCTATCAGAAAATCTAATAATTGTACTTTTATTTAGTTTTTGTATTGTATGAATCTACGGTCAAGTTTATACGAGAGTCCGGATAATCATATATTATTGATGGGTCAAATGGTTTGAGTACTACGAAATTATTAATAACACTAATTATCTTAAAGTAAAGTGTGATTATCAGCAATTGGATGGCAAATAAATTATCATTAATCCGAAATTCATTCTGAAAACTGTAAATACAAATTTGAGGTAAAGAGAAAATCGCATTAATTACTCAAACAGCTAAATTTTGAGTGACTTTGACATCAAAATACTTACATATAACCTTTTAGTTTGATCGAGTAATCAAGATTAACGATAACAAAGACAAGAAGTTGAATTTTTTAGGACATATATTTAGTCATTAATCTTGATTTCATAATCGAAACAATTTTGATAAAAAGTTTGATCCTATTTTAAAAGTTTGATGGCTTTTTTCATTTGTTTATTTTTCTTTATGCATGTCACCTTGTATTTTCATTAATACAACGAAATGATGCAACCATCGTAATTACAAACTATATAAAAAGTTTACATTTTTTATGACAGTTTTGAAATCGTTACTAATGAAAATTAATAAGGTTTGTTTCTAATAATTAGCTTGGTTTTCTAAGCACCCGCTACTAATTATAAATTAAAATAGATATTAATTAATGATGAAGTTTATCTCTATATATCTTTATTTGTGTATTATTGTCTGAACAATCTTGGATTTTTTTTCTACAACTTTCCGTTTTAATGGAAGCTGACACCCTGATTCAGATCCCACCGAGGGTGATAGTGGTTTGAACTTTTTGTGAATTGATACGTAGCATTGTACATTGTTGTGAATCTAGTCTCAGTGCATCAATCTGAATTTCTTATGCCAAATTTCCACAATACATGCATCTAAATATCAATGATTAAGAGTACTTATATAAATTAATATCATTTGAAAATCCAAATATCTATACTTGGCATGATTCGGATCACATATATGTGACATGCTAGAAATTGACGTCATGATATTAGTGGGTGAAATTAATTAATAGTTACGTTTAAAATTTAAATAATTGATATGTATATTATAGGTTTAAAACTAATTATGTAATTATAAAGAATGTGAAAATTGTATTGAAAAGAGGAGTGATACTAGAAATTTTGTGTGACAATTGTGATAAAGTAGTTGGGCTAAAAGAAAAAGAAGTAGAAGAACGAGTGGGTGTAGTTAGTGATTCACGTGGTACAAATAGAACAATCGTTCTCTCTTTACCTTCATTCTCCAAAATCTTCAAGAAAAATGTAGAACATCTAGATTTTTTTTCCTTTTAAGTGAGAATTTTTTTTTATGTATTTAAGGATTTTTTTTAATAACATTCACGTAATAATAAATCAAATCTAATATACTAAGATGTTATGTTGTGTAAGGATTTTCAAATCTTTCTTTGACATATGATTATGTTTGTGATGTCACATCATCACAAGTTCTTCTTGACTTGTTGATGCAATTGATGTATATACTTTTTACAATGTTTCTCCTAAAAAATGTATTGGTTGTCATAATATTTTTTGTCTTCATCTTTACTATATACCTTCTCACCACCTTCAAGATCTTATCTTTAGTATAAATCTTACACATGATGAGGCTATGGAATTGTGAATGGCAATAGATTTCTTCGATTTCTTCACATGTTGTACTTTTAGCTGATGAATGGGTAATATGAATTATGTAAATTACGGAGTAGAAACTTTGCATGATCATATTTAACTACGATGGAATTTGTTGTTAAATACTAAAAAAATAAAATACTTAAAATCATGATATAGTTTATCATTGATATGAACTCATTCAAATTATCTAAGTGATTTAATTTGTACAATTCAATTATAACATCACAAATCTCCTTCATAATTTTATTTTTGTTTTCACAATATTAAACAAAATTGTATCTATCATTACTTAAGTACAAATTTATGATATATAATATTATTGTTGATTTCGTTCTATTTCTGATATAGTTATATTATTAAGTATAATAACTCGTTAAAAAAAATAAGATTTCACGATTTTAGTCATTTTAGTGATTACCTAAATAGTAGGTTGAGACATTAAATAATGAGAAACTAAAAGATATTCATACATCAAGTTCTGTAAGTATGTTCATGAATCACCATGACATAAGGAGTTGAGAATATATTTTATAATATTTTTTCTCATATACAAGTTTTTCAAAAAGTGGAAAATATGACAAACTATCCAAAAAAAAAATTATAATTAATGATTCTTGTAGTTTTATGTTATAATTTAAAAATAATTTGTTTTTGTGCTATCTAGAATGAAAATATGTTTACAAATAATATTCTTAATAGACAATAGTTGTTTCCTTTATGCAAGTCAAAATACTTAATAATTAAAATTAAGATGTATTAAAAGTGTAGATAATATATATATATATATATATATATATATATATATATATATATATATTAGTAAACTTAAGTTATTAAAGAATTTATATTATTTGTGATGAGTTTTATATATATATATATATATATATATATATATATATATATATATATATATATATATATATTAGTAATAGCATAAAACTCATCACAAATAATATAAATTCTTTAATAATTTAAGTTTACTAATGAATTATCAATAAAAATTTGCTGTATAATATTTATTAATAAATTTTACCAATGAATTAAAAAAATGTTTCAATAATGATAATTAAAAATTTATTGATAAATATTTATCTTTAATTATTGACAACTTAAATTTATTAATAAATATTTATCAAAAATTATGGACGATTTAATTCGTTAATAAATATTAGAAAATTTTAACTTTCTATTAAATCTATTGATTAATATTATGATTAAATTTTTTTCTTATTCGTATCTTCTATTCTTCTTTGTATTCCTTAAAATAATTACATTAGTTTGTGATATAGAGCTTTATAACGAGACTTGCATCAAAACAGACTTAAACATATTATTATTTTGTTGCTATTGGTGAATACTGTAATGACATATGATTCTTTAATTAAATACTTTAATCCATGCCAACATTTTTCTAATACACTTCATTGCTAATTACAGATAACACAGCACGGAGCCGACATTATCTTAATGTCGAGTAGACACTGTCTCCCAAATTTATATATATATTTTATGATTGGAGATATTTTAGACTATCTGTGCGTATAAAATGTTTACAATAATCTATGCAACTTTATCATTTTATTAAAACTAAAGAGATGTGTAAATCTTAATTACAACTAGGGCCGGACACACTTAAATTAAGAAACTTAAATTATAATTTATCTGTACTATTTTAAACTTAAAAAACTTAAAACTACTTTTACTAAAAATTAATTATACTGGTTAACAGTTTAAAAATATTGAACTATTTCATTTTGAGTACAGTTAATTATGATTTCAGTTTTCCTGTTTCCTTTCTCAATCGTAGGTTTTTCTATCTTTTTTTTCCATCACAATTTTCTACTGCCGCCATTGTTGTCGAAGACTCAGGTTCTGAGAACACTTCTCATTGGAAAGAGAAGCAAATCTGCAAACCCACGTTTTTCCCTTTTCCTTTCAAAAGAGATTGAAAAACCTTGGCATGGTAGCAGTGGAAGAACGAAGGAGAAGAGGGGGAGCAAAACGATGCCGTTGAGACGGGAGCCGGAGGAGGACGCACCTGAGTTCCAAAAGGAGTCGATGGAGTTGCCGACAGGGGGAGAGGGTGAGAGCGGGAAGCCGTCGCTGAAGAGAGAGTAGTCGAGGAAGGACTGGACGCCGGCGAGGGAGGAGGCAGAGAAGAGGTCGGGGTGGGTGAAGGGGGTGTGGTCGAGGGAGAAGTTGGCAGGGGAGTTGTCAGTGACGAAGATGGTTTTGGCGGCGAGGAGCATAGGGAGGCGGCGAGGAGCGTAGGGAGGCAGGCGCAGCGGGGGAGGAGGAGGTGGTCAGAGAAGGGGAGGCGTTGGGAGACCACGTGACAAGGAAACAAGAGAGGATCCAGACGAGGACAGTCCAGGAAGGCATTGCGTGTGATGAAAAATGTGGCTTTGAACTTAAGCAGTTTACTGGATTGTACTGCACTAAGTACACTAAAATTAAGTTCAGATCAGTTTTTCTTAACTACTTTTTAGTTCAATTCAGTTTATTTGAATTATTATATAGTTAATTATAGTTTGGTTATAATACTGTACTATTTGCCCACCCCTAATTACAACATATGAATGTATTTATAATACTACTTTTATACAATGACACATTTTATTAAAATAATTTCTTTTGTAAAACTCTTATTAAAAATATATAGAAAAATGTTAGAAATGTGTAACTTTAAGAATAAAATAAAACTTTATCTTCGCTTTTGAGACTATGAAAACAAATTCAAACTAACTAACTTTTAAGAATAAAAGATATTATTTGCTTATTCAGACTTTAAGGTTGTGCTGTTGCAAGAAAAGATAGATTTGTGGAGAATGAAGAGAATGAATTTGAGAGTGAAATTTGTTTTTTTTAAGGAGATTTAAGGTGATGGTGGAATGAATTTAAGAATAAAGTCTTCATATATGTGATAGGTTAATTTTTTTTTAATAAATTAAAAAGTAAGATTATCAAATTGTTATTAGTGAGTGATATAAAATAATATTTAGATGAGTTAGAACTGTTTTAGAATTTTTTTAATAAATAACTTTCTATAACACAATATATTTTTGTAGAAGAAATCAAAATTGTTGATTAAGGGTGGTCGACCCAAAGTGCTCGACTTAGGGTGATTGGTTTAAAATTTTTAAAGTAATCGACTAAAATCAACTTAGAGTGATTGGCCAAGGGTAGTCAGCCTAGAGTGGTCACTCAAAGGTAGTGATAGAAGAATGATCAACTAAAGGTACTCGGAGAACACTGATTGACCAATGAAGATTGGTCTGAAATCGTCAATCATTGATCGATACACATAAAATACAAATAATATTAATATGTGCTTGATAATTATAATTTAAAAACTATTTATTGCTCGTATCTAGTCGTATTATTGAGAGTGAAAATGAAAAAAATTAAACATAAAAAGCCATGACAAGGATGACATGCTATAAGCAAATTTAAACACAGAGAAAGAGGAAAGTTCAGCCATTATTAATTTGGATATGAAAATTTATTGAAAACTACTTTTATAAGGAAATACATTGATGTTACTTTACAACAGGAGTATTTCACTTTGCTCTACAGGAAAGAGTTAAAGAAAACAATACAAATTTTATCTTCAAATTCATCCAAATACGTTGTTTTCTATCTTCCTCAAATCTTTCCTTTCGAAAGAACACAACTTGAATAAGTAGAATGACAGTTTACTACAATATTTATGATTTTGGGCTTGCTTATTTGTCACGACTTGGGGTTAATCATAGTGTAACATGAAGAAAAGGTTATAATAGTGGAAAACTACCCCCACAAAAGTAAATATCAAGTCTTGTCAGTAATTTGAAGTACTGATACGTTGAAACTAACAATTATAACATTGTTAAAAGGAAAATGTTATTTGGACAACGTTTTTTTAACACTGTTTTGACAACGCCACGTGTCAGCGCTTCATTGGCTCAGTAATTTGAAATTAAAACAGAGAAAGGGTTACGGGGCGAGGGGTAGTTTGGGATTTCCAGGTTAAAATTTTAAGAATTGGGTTTGGCGGTTTAGGGTGGGAAGGACGTTCATTCTCTCGCTCTCTCGCTCTCACGCTCTCTCGCTCTCACGCTCTCTCGCTCTCACGCTCTCTCGCTCTCACGCTCTCTCGCTCTCTCGCTCTCACGCTCTCTCGCTCTCTCGCTCTCTCGCTCTCACGGTTTGTCGCTCTCTCGCTCTCTCGGTCGTTCAATCTTTACTGTAGTACGGATGTTTATTGGTGTAAGTAAAAATGGGCGAGCCCTGGCATTGTGTTTTACATTGTGTTTTTGGCGTTTCGTTAAGTTGAATGATATAACTGAGTGTGGAATGTTATCTTGTTAGGGTCGTTTCAATGGAAGGGAAAAAAGCAAGTGTAAGAAAAATTTAAATGTTGTGTTTATATATTATTTAATTATGGTATTAATTTTTGTTAGTAATAAATATTTATCATTTTTTTTGTAGTGGCGACTTCTTATCTCGATGGATTCATCGATGATTATTGCAATGAATCGTTTACTACGACAATGTCATGTTGATCGGATTAGGATGACTCCATTTGTGTGGTGTTTGAATATTCAAAGCCCTTTGGAGGTGAATTTGAAATTATTGAAGGTTATGGTTTGCAGGTGGGTTGGGCATGATAACAGTTTTAGAGTAAGTCAAAAGTTGGTGCCCTTTAGAGTTATTGATGTGTTCATGAGCGTAGGTTTAGAAATAGGTGGTTTAGAGATTCCTTTTGATGAAGTAGTTGTTGGATTGGTTGGTGAAATGTTCAAATAAAAAACCATCAGTTTGAATGACTTGACGAACATGTTTAATGTCATTGTTCATGATAAAAACATTGATGTTGATGTAGTGTGTAGGTTATATATATTAGTTTGTTTGGTTGTTTTCTATTTCCCTAGGAAATCAAGGCATGTTTGTAACATGCCTTTTGCAGTGTTAGATGACTTAGACAGTTTGTGTCTATATGATTGGTGCACCGGTGTACATAAACATATTGTAGAGAATTTAAATAAATGTAAGAAGAAAATTATGGGAGCAGGTATCCCCCAATCAGTCACTCTTAGTGGCAATGTGGCAGTGTTGCAGGTAATATGATTTGTAGTTCACTATTTTGATGTACTGCAGAACATTGTGAAATAGGTTTGAGGAAATGATTTTATGATATTGTAGGCTTGGGCGGTTGAAAGACTTTCTTTGCATGGTCATCCTTCGCACAGGTTTTTCCCGCGCATAATGCGATGGTTCCCGTATAAATCAAGGACCGAAATAATTGAACATATTTTTATGACCGGAGATGTAAGTGTTTTTTTTTCCTTATTTTGTATGTTAAAATGGATTGTGTATTTTTGTCTGAATTTGTTGTGTGATATTGGTGCAGTTAAATATGGAGTGGTATCTACGAAAGGAAGATCGTCATAGGCCGGAAATCCGTGCAGCTTTCAACATGGATGACGGAGGGATGAGTGAAGGTTCCTTGGGTGAAGGATCCAAGGTTGAGAAAGATGATGATGATGACGAAAGCTCTGATGACGGGACATGGGAAGCAGGTGCCGAGGAGAGATTGAGGAAAAACAATGAAGATATCAGAGCATTGAATGCCAAGATTGGAGTTCTTACTAGGGAGTTATTTGAAATTTGTCAAACTCCAATCTTTCATGAAGCAGATGCATGTGGCACTGATGAAGAGGTTGATGGTGGAGTTGATGAAGCACCTGGAGTTGGAGGTGAGGAGAAGCCTGAAGTTGGGGGAGACGAAGAGGCTGAAGTTCGTCCTGATTGTGGATTTGAAGAAGAAGGTGATGGTAATGCAGTTCATGACCCCCTAGGTGCATATACTGAAGTAAGAGGGAAGGATAAAACCGCACATGAAGAGGAGATAGTTTCAAGAACTGTTGATAACATTCATTTTATTGAAATAGATGATGATGGTGATGAAGAAGAACGGGAGGTCGTGCCATTGGTTATACCCCCATTGCGCAGTTTTGTTGGTGATCCAAGCACCACTGTTGATGTAGACCAATTGTACACAGCAGTCAGCGTCAGAGAGATGACCGTATACAGGTATATGGTATGAATTGTAGTTGTGGTTGACGAATCTATATTGTTTGTGATTGACTAATATTTGGTATGTTTAGGGTTGTAAGCGAGATAATTGGGCAAACGTTGAGCACGACTTCATTCTACACTTTGGCCCCGATAAAATACGTTGATAACATTGTTAGTATTGTCACATTTGGTTGTGTTTCATGTTTTAGTTTATGTTAGTGATGTGTTAATTTTTTATTTTGTAGGTGGTGTTATTTGCTTGTACGATCTTTATGTACTTTGAGAAAAGGTTGTGCGGTGTTGTTAAGAGGATTCATTTTAGTCCGTTATACTCGGTAAATAAAATTTGATATTGTATGATATTTATGATTGAAGAAAGTATTTTTGATTGATTTTTTATTGATGATTTTGAAATTGTCCACAGCACCATATTCTTACAGATTATAGGAAACGTCCACAAAATCGCCATGTTTGGACGCTTCATAACTATAACAGCTATTTGCGTTCCGATCATTTTGGACTTGGAGACATTGCCACAACGGACTTTGTGAGTAACCTTAACTTTGGAAATTTTGTCGACTTTTGGTTGTAAATGTGTTAATGAAATTGTTTATATTGTAGTTGTTTCTGCCATTTGTCCACGACGATCATTGGTGGTGTTATTCAGTGAAATTGAGGTCATTGGAGATTTTTGTGATTGACTCATTGGGTAAGGGGATCAGAGACCGCAAAAGGATAGATACAACTGTTGTAAGATTCGACATCTTTCATTGTTCATCACCGTGTGATTATGACATAACCATGTATTGTTTAAGTATTTATTGTATTTGTTAACTGGTAGGCTGAAAATATGGCACGGTTTTTTTGCATCTTGATGAATACACCGGAAGGTAGTATCGGTCCTTTGACTGTTAAACAAGCAAATATCCCATCCCAACCAAACTTGTAAGTTTCTTGAACTGTACTGCCGGATTATATTGTGCTGTCATGTATATGGGCAAAAGTAATTTGAGGTTGTGGGTATATTATTTCAGACATGATTGTGGAGTCATAATGTTGAAAGCAATGGAAATCTGGGATGGAGACGAAAAATACAACGGGAAAAGCATGCTTGAATATACAACTGTAAGTTGGAACTGTGTGTTTGATTATATTCTTGTATGTGCTGGTTTGTAATGTGGAAAATGTTGGTTTCAGGAGGAGCTGCTTGGGATTAGAAAGAAATATGTGTGTGACTGGATCCTGGACAACGAGAACATAAGAAGAATGGAAGCCCTACAGTTATATGGCATTTTTTAGGATTGCTAAGAAATGATAAAATTGTACATGTATAAGATGTTGAAATATGTACCTAATGTTAGTTGACAATGTACAGTATGTGTTTGTAATAAGATTAGTGGTTGGATTTCGAAATGAATTGTTTTTGCTTTGTGTTTGTGTTTGTTATAATGACAAAATTAGTGATTAAAAAATGAACGCAGTAGTATAACAAAAATTTGAAAAGTACGAGACCATTTTCAGTAAAATTAATGGTAATTAATGGGAAGGAGTTGATCAAGTTCTGAGTGCTGGGATAGGGTGGTGGGTGATGTCATGTGAGGCCAAAGAGTGTGGGGTGACTCGTCATGAGTTGGAGGAGCAATCTCTGCAAGGGTGCTCAAAATAGGGTGTGGTAATCGTTTACAGCATCCCTGTAAACGATTACCCGAGAGGAAATGTGATTTTGTACAGAAAGTCCAACACAGGTACTCAGTCAGGTGAACTGGGGTCAGCAGTGGGCAAAAAACTGACTTTTAGGCTGTTCTGCACCTGTCTGAGGCTGGTCCAGGTGTTTGAGTGCCTGGATAGGGTGGTTGGTGATATGATGTAAGTCAAGGGAGTGTGGGGTGACCCCTCATGAGTTGGAGGAGCAACCTCTGCAAGGGATGAGTCAAGGTGCGCAAAATAAGGTGTGGTAATCGTTTACAGCATCCCTGTAAACGATTACCCGAGACAAATGTGGATTTTGTACAGAAAGTCCAACACAGGTACTCAGTCACGTGAACTGGGGTCACCAGTGGGCAAAAATCTGACTTTTAGTTAGTTCTGCACCTGCTGAGGCTGGTCCATGTGTTCTAGTGGTGGGAGAGGGTGGTTGGTGATGTGATGTGAGTCTAGGGAGTGTGGGGTGACCCCTCATGAGTTGGAGGAGCAACCTCTGCAAGGGATGAGTCAGGGTGCTCAAAATAGGGTGTGGTAATCGTTTACAGCATCCCTGTAAACGATTACCCAAGAGGAAATGTGATTTTGTATAGAAAGTCAAACACAGGTACTCAGTCTGGTGAACTGGGGTCACCATTGTTAAAAAATATGACTTTTAGTCAGTTCTGCACCTGTCTGAGGCTGGTCCAGGTGTTTGAGTGCTGGGATAGGGTGGTTGGTGATGTGATGTGAGTCTAGGGAGTGTGGGGCGACCCCTCATGAGTTGGAGGACCAACCTCTGCAAAGGATGAGTGAGGGTGGTAAAAAATGGGTGTGGTAATCGTTTACAGCATCCCTGTAAACGATTACCCGAGAGGAAATGTGATTTTGTACAGAAAGTCCAACACAGGTACTCAGTCAGGTGAACTGGGGTCACCAGTGGGCAAAAATCTGACTTTTAGTCAGTTCTGCACCTGTTTGAGGCTGGTCCATGTGTTCCAGTGGTGGGAGAGGGTGGTTGGTGATGTGATGTGAGTCCAGGGAGTGTGGGGTGACCCCTCATGAGTTGGAGGAGCAAGGTCTGCAAGGGATGAGTGAGGGTGGTAAAAAATGGGTGTGGTAATCGTTTACAGCATCCCTGTAAACGATTACCCGAGAGGAAATGTGATTTTGTACAGAAAGTCCAACACAGGTACTCAGTCAGGTGAACTGGGGTCACTAGTGGGCAAAAATCTGACTTTTAGGCTGTTCTGCACCTGTCTGAGGCTGGTCCAGGTGTTTGAGTGCTGGGATAGGGTGTTTGGTGTTGTCATGTGAGTCCAGGGAGTGTGGGGTGACCCCTCATGAGTTGGAGGAGCAAGGTCTGCAAGGGATGAGTGAGGGTGGTAAAAAATGGGTGTGGTAATCGTTTACAGCATCCCTGTAAACGATTACCCGAGAGGAAATGTGATTTTGTACAGAAAGTTCAACACAGGTACTCAGTCAGGTGAACTGGGTCACCATTGTTAAAAAATATGACTTTTAGTCAGTTCTGCACCTTTCTGAGGGTGATCCAGGTGTTTGAGTGCTGGGATAGGGTGGTTGGAGTTGTCATGTGAGTCTAGGGAGTGTGGGGTGACCCCTCATGAGTTGGAGGAGCAACCTCTGCAAGGGATGAGTCAGGGTGCTCAAAATAGGGTGTGGTAATCGTTTACAGCATCCCTGTAAACGATTACCCGAGAGGAAATGTGATTTTGTACAGAAAGTCCAACACAGGTACTCAGTCAGGTGGACTGGGTCACCAGTGGGCAAAAATCTGACTTTTAGTCAGTTCTGCACCTGTCTGAGGCTGGTCCATGTGTTTGAGTGCTGGTATAGGGTGGTTTGTGTTGTCATGTGAGTCCAGGGAGTGTGGGGTGACCCCTCATGAGTTGGAGGAGCAAGGTCTGCAAGGGATGAGTTTTGGTGTTCAAAATAGGGTGTGGTAATCGTTTACAGCATCCCTGTAAACGATTACCCGAGAGGAAATGTGATTTTTTACAGAAAGTCCATCACAAGTACTCAGTCAGGTGAACTGGGGTCACCATTGGAAAACAAGATGTCACAATTAACTTCAACACTTTTGTATGACATAAATAAATTCATTATAACACACCATTAAGAGAGATTCAGGTACACAACATACACAACAGTAATACATTGTACATTTCGAATATTACAGTTATCCATTAAATACTTATAATGGTGTTCATATAAAATTACAGTTATCCTAAATCCACTATTGGTTGTCTCCTTGATTGGACATTGATGGTTGGTCAGATGGACGTACAAATTTGCGGAGGATGTCATCCACATTGAGTTCCTTCTCTGCCCACATAGGAAGTTGAATGACAGGTTTTGGTGTCTCCTTAGCAAGGTCAATTGTAAGTGGTGAAACTTCAGCTGGAAAAACCTTTACTATAAAGCGATGCGTAATATTGAGGTAGTGGTTTTGCCGAAATGTAGTGAAGGGGTGGCCTAAATGTACAAACGAAATTTTTAAAAAGAAGAACACTTAAATACCAAATAAATAATTGTGGTAGTGAAGTACAAATTTGATGGCTTACAAGATTGAGTATCATAACGGAACCTACTCCGATATTGTCTGCAATTTCAGGATCTTCAAGAACTTTGTTGTGCAAGGAAGCCTTCATCGTGGCAGTTGGGTCCTTCACAAGTTGGTATAATAAGTTAGTAATGTACCATAAAATGTTATGTTGTTGAATAAAACAAATATTACCTTAAGACTCAACTGCATATCTCCCAACCCATTTGGCTTGCACTCTTTCAATATGCAAACAACCAATGGAAGGACCTCAGCTGATTTTGCCTCTTGGAGGGAGTTAACGTTGTCGAATTTTCCATCCTTTACGAGACCTATGATAAAAAAAAATGGAAAACAAATTAAAAGTAGTAAACGTAACAATGTTGTTGGAAGCATGTATGAGATTCAATGTACTGTGGTGTTCAATAAACATTTGTGCCCATTTCTAAGCATTGGAGTTGAAATCTCGTTCATAGGTTGCGTCAGCAACATCACGAGCAAATTCTTGTGTCGATTTCGGTTGTTCTGTTCCTGTTCTATTCATGAAAGCTGCTTGGATGTTACCTGCAGGACCAGGAATAAGCGTTGCGGAAGCATCGCATTTTTTCAAAAACGATTCAAGGACATCATCATCATAAACAAGGTCTTCCCATGCATCCATGATTATGCAGAAATTTCCTGTCCACATTAAAATTCTAGGTTAACGACGATACATGAGTAGGATGATTAAAGAAGTGACTCAAAACTAAGCAATGGTAAACGGGTTACAGATACTGTCACCTGATTGAAGCGTACACAATTGGTTTCTCCCCGAAACTTAAATACAAGTACGTGGACAATCAAATTACATGAAATGAATGTAGAAAAAAAAATATTAATATTTCATATACTTCCATTAAGTTAACTTGTTAAAATCAAGTTACATTAATTGTGGGGAGATAGTTTGATTTGATGGGTAGCCTATTTAAGTGAAAAGCATTGATTGGGGGTTAGGAGAGAGAAACTTTATGCTTTATGCTGACAACCATCAATGCATGCTTTCACAGATAAGCAAATACGTGCTTGACAAGGCAAAAATATGACCTTTGGCGGGACTACACAGCTGCGTCATCAACCGAGTTAACATCCAACGTTAACATTTACTTCCATTAACCAAGCACTTGCAGACAACTTACCCGGGTGTTCATTAAAGAGAAGGGCCACAACGAAGTTCGGAGGTTTGGTGAGAAGCACAAAAGGTTCATTTATGGTGGACGTAAATGTAGAAGATGAGGTTGGTTAGGACCACTGACCTTCATTAAAGGGCACACGATTTTCCACCAGGGTACGTTTAATTACTTATTCCAAAACATTTTATTTTCATTATTTTTGTAGTTGCCAGTGGTCGTAGTGGTAAGTGTGATGAGTCAATATAATTTGCTTTATCTCTAAAGGTGGGTTTAATGTCAACGCACACAATGGATGGGGATCAAGGGAATGACTATAATGACAATGTTGATGAGCCTAATGAAAGTTTAATGGAGATGGACCCAACAGTGCATATGTGTTTTGACTCAATGGCTGAAGCAAAAACTTTTTACACAAACTACGCCATTAGACGTGGGTTTGCCGTGCGGACTAGAACTTCTAAAAAAGATAAAGACAACAACGTCTACTACCTCAGAATAGTATGTTCAAGGGAGGGAAAATATGTGTCTTCCGTGAAACCAGTGGTAAAAACACTTCCCAGTCAAATTAACCAATGTCCTGCTGGGATAACCATTGAAAAGAAGGAGGACAAGTGGTTTATAAGGACCGTTGTTCTGGACCACAACCATGATCTTTGCCCAAATAACTCCAAACTTTTTGCAGCCAATAGAAAGTTAAGCATGCATGCAAAACACACGTTGGAGGTCAACAACGATGCTGAAGTTAGGTTAAATAAGAGTTTCCTTAGCATTGTGAACGATGCAGGGGGCTATGAAAACATGGACTTCGTCGAGCGGGACGCAAGAAACTACATTGGCCAACAGAGAAGATCTTTATGTAAGGATGGTGATGGTCAGGCACTCCTACGACACTTTTCGTCAATGAAAGATAGAAATAACGAGTTCTTCTATGACATTGCACTCGATGAAGGGAATAAAATCTGTAGTGTCTTTTGGGCTGATGCAAGAAGTCGTGCTGCATGTGAAGAATTTGGTGATGTTGTTTCCTTTGACACCACTTACTTAACAAATAAGTACGACATGCCATTTGCGCCTTTTGTTGGAGTTAACCATCATGGACACTCCATTTTACTTGGTTGTGGATTGTTGTCTTCGGAAGACACTGCCTCATTTGTATTGTTGTTCCAATGTTGGCTAAGATGCATGCGTAACAAGAGTCCTCAAGGTATTATTACTGACCAATGTCGAGCAATGGCCAACGCTATTGAACAAGTGTTTCCTGATACGAGCTACAGGTGGTGTTTATGGCACATTTTGAAGAAGTTGCCTGAAAAATTGCACGGGTATAGAAATAATCCCGTTATCAAAACCGAACTACATGCGCTTATATATGATTGTCTTTGTCCAATACAATTTGAAAATGGTTGGAAGGAACTACTTACCAAACATGGATTGGAGCAAAATGAATGGCTTAGTAATTTGTACGAAGAGAGACATAAATGGGTTCCATGTTACTTGAAAAAAGATTTTTGGCCAGGCATGTCTACGACTCAGAGAAGTGAGGGAATGAATGCCTTTTTTGATGGATTTATCAATTCTACAACAACACTTCAACAATTTGTGGTCCAATACGACAATGCACTTAGGGTAAAGGCACAGAACGAAATAGAAGCCGACTTCTCCTCCATGAACACCACTATTGCATGTGGTTCTCAGTCACCAATTGAGAGACAATTTCAAGTGGAATACACACATGCAAAGTTTGAGGAGGTCCAAACTGAATTCCGTTCAAGGATGAATTGTTTCATCAAAGACACCTTAAAGGAGGACTTGTGGAACACTTACACTGTTAAAGAGGAACGAATGTGGGAGGGTAATCGTGTACCAGATAAATTTTACAAAGTTGAATTTGATCCCATCACACAGACAACCACTTGCTCTTGCCAACTCTTTGAGTTTAGAGGAATTATATGTCGCCATTCCCTCTTGGTATTTGGACAACAAGATGTTTACAGTGTTCCCTCACAATACATTTTGAGGCGCTGGAGCAAAAACATTCGAAGAAGACACACATTAATAACAGCATCCTATAATAATTCCACAAATGAACCACGCATGCAAAGATACAAACTGTTGTGCAAACGTTTTTATGAAATTGCTGAAGTTGCATGTGAGTCTGAGGAAGCTAGTACTGAATTGGAAAAAGAACTTCATTCTTTGGGTACAAAATTTGGGTTCAGTTCTTCCATGACAAATAACATCATCAGTGATGCAGGCCAACTAAGATACGATACCGGTGCATCCACGTCAAAACCACTTAGTGCAGTTGGAACATCTGATATCCTTGTACACAGTCCTGCAACCGTTAAGCGAAAAGGACGTCCACGCACAAATAGGTTGAAGTCCACTGTTGAGAAAAAAACCAAAAGAAGAAAGTCAACTTCATTCACAAACACTTCAACACCACCCACCGAACAATGCGTGAGTCATTATTTACGGTCAAAATATTTATTAAATACTTTTTTGTGTTTCAATTATGTTTAACTTAGTAGTTGTATTGTTTCAGGAAGAAAGACCAACTAATGTTGTTGACTGTGATCACCATGAAGAATTTCAAGCCGACACTATCCAACTATCAAAAGATACCGAAATGGGTCATTTTGGATTTTTGTCATTGTTGTCAGCTGTACATAACAATTTCGATAACAACATGAACTGATATATACTACTTGTTTGCTGCTTCTTTTGTTAGTTTTTATCTGCTTTTGTAATTTCAAATGGTCCTCCATGAAATCCCTTTATTTAATGTTTGTGATGCATATGACCATACCAGAAGTTTTGATTGTAATCGATTACGACGATATGGTAATCGATTACTGTGGGTACTTAATTAAACCAAATAAGCCCACTGCATAACATGTCTAACTTCCAATCGTGTACATAACCGCTCAAAACACGTCCTTCCTCAAATTCGTTTTGAAAACCTCAGTTCTCTTAGTGCAAAACCCTAAACGAAATACAATGGGTGATCGTGGAACGAAGAAACAAAAGGCATCTTCTTCCGTTGGTGGACGTCGCCGCCGCCGGAGTCTAACCCCGTCACCATCGTCATCCCCTCCAACGCCTGCCAATGATCTCTTCTCGTCGGATGAGCAACAGGAGAAATATGCCCAACATTTTGTAAATCGGGACATTTTGGAAAGTAAGTATCTAGAGGTCGAATACTTTGAAGGAAAAAATTTTCAGTTCTATGACATATTACACGAAGCTGGGCTGACTGAATTTGTGTCTTTAAGAAGACATTACCACCCACAATTAGTCAGAGTGTTCTACAGCAACATGTCAATATCGGATACTGGGGTTATTCGAAGCGAGGTTAAAGGTGTCAAAATTAGGGTGAGCCCTAATCTTTTTCAACAACTGACTCATCTCCCATCTGATGGTGTTTGTTACGAAGGAAAAGTTGTAGATGAGTGGAAAGAACAATACGATTCTGTGACTGCAAGGCAACTAGTGTGTAGAGATGATGCAGCAATACAATCTAGAATACTAGCGGGGCAAATGAAGGTTCAACCAAGGATACTTCATTACGTTCTGACTAGAGTATTAATTCCTCGTGCAACCAATATTGGTCAGGCATCCGAAGAGGATATTATGTTGCTATGGGCATTTTTCAATTCCATTCACATTAACTGGGGACATCTTATTAGATATAAGATGAAAAGAGCATTAAGGGAGAACGCAAAGTTGCCATATCCACATTTGATAACCATCTTCATGGAACACTTTCAAGTGCCTACTGAAAGTCATCCCATTTCAGAACTGAAGTTGAAGCAAAAAATTGGTTGTGAAGTTGTAGCATCATTTAGTTATATGCAAAATGATGAAGGAGAATGGGTTCCCAAAGGCAACACCTCCCATCCCCCCTTACAACAAGCTCAACATGAAGAAGGACAAGATGATGAACAAGGCAGTTCATCTACAACACTAATTAATGTCATCAACCGCATAGAACAACTTCAAACCTTTGTTGCTACAAGATTTGATGCCTTTCAAACTCGATTTGATGCCCTTGAAATAAGATTTGGAAACATGGACATAGTCATCACTACAAGGTTTGATGCGTTGCAATCGCACGTTGGGAACATTGAACAACAACTGCAACACTTGCAAAGTGCTTCTGGAAACAATCCTCAGACTTAGAATAGGTTGTTTAGGCTTTATTTACTTCATTTTAAAGAACTATGTACCACAGTTCCTGCTTTGATCATTTCAAGTATTTAATTTAATGTTGTTTACTTTGAAAATGCATCCTCAAATCTCGACATTTATTATGTAATGTTCAATTTATAATACACTTAACAGCATCGCAGTTGTGAGTAAAACACCAATACCACTAACCAATACCACTTAATAACAATTGCCTAAAACACCTGACTGAGTACCTGTGTTGGGCTTTCTGTACAAAATCAAATTTCCTCTCGGGTAACCGTTTACAGGGATGTTGTAAACGATTACCACACCCTATTTTGAGCACCCTGACTCATCCCTTGCAGAAGTTGCTCCTCCAACTCATGAGGGGTCACCCCACACTCCCTGGACTCACATCACATCACCAACAACCCTCTCCCACCACTGGAACACATGGACCAGCCTCAGCAGGTGCAGAACTAACTAAAAGTCAGATTTTTGCCCACTGGTGACACCAGTTCACCTGACTGAGTACCTGTGTTGGACTTTCTGTACAAAATCCACATTTGTCTCGGGTAATCGTTTCCAAGGATGCTGTAAACGATTACCACACACTATTTTGAGCACCCTGACTCATCCCTTGCAGAGGTTGCTCCTGCAACTCATGAGGGGTCACCCCACACTCCCTGGACTCACATCACATCACCAACCACCCTATCCAAGCACTCAAACACCTGGACCAGCCTCAGACAGGTGTAGAACAGCCTAAAAGTCATATTTTTGCCCACTAATGACCGTAGTTCACGTGACTGAGTACCTGTGTTGAACTTTCTGTACAAAATCACATTTCCTCTCGAGTAATCGTTTACAGGGATGTTGTAAACGATTACCACACCCTATTTTGAGCACCCTCACTCATCCCTTGCAGAGGTTGCTCCTCTAACTCATGAGTGGTCACCCCACATTCCCTGGACTCACATCACAACACAAACCACCCTATCCAAGCACTCAAACACCTGGACCAGCCTCAGACAGGTGCAGAACAGCGTAAAAGTCATATTTTTGCCCACTAGTGACCGTAGTTCACGTGACTGAGTACCTGTGTTGAACTTTCTGTACAAAATCACATTTCCTCTCGAGTAATCGTTTACAGGGATGTTGTAAACGATTACCACACCCTATTTTGAGCACCCTCACTCATCCTTTGCAGAGGTTGCTCCTCCAACTCATGAGGGGTCACCCCACACTCCCTGGACTCACATCACAACACAAACCACCCTATCTAAGCACTCAAACACCTGGACCAGCCTCAGACAGGTGCAGAACAGCGTAAAAGTCATATTTTTGCCCACTGGTGATCCCAGTTCACCTGACTGAGTACCTGTGTTGGATTTTCTGTACAAAATCACATTTCCTCTCGGGTAATCATTTACAGGGATGCTGTAAACGATTACCACACCCTATTTTGAGCACCCTCACTCATCCCTTGCAGAGGTTGCTCCTCCAACTCATGAGGGGTGACCCCACACTCCCTAGACTCACATCACATCACCAACCACCCTATCCAAGCACTCAAACACCTAGACCAGCCTCAGACAGGTGTAGAACAGCCTAAAAGTCATATTTTTGCCCGCTAGTGACCCCAGTTCACCTGACTGAGTACCTGTGTTGAACTTTCTGTACAAAATCACATTTCCTCTCAGTTAATCGTTTACAGGGATGTTGTAAACGATTACCACACCCTATTTTGAGCACCCTCACTCATCCCTTGCAGAGGTTGCTCCTCCAACTCATGAGGGGTCACCCCACACTCCCTAGACTCACATCACATCACCAACCACCCTCTCCCACCACTAGAACACATGGACCAGCCTCAGCAGGTGCAGAACTAACTAAAAGTCAGATTTTTGCCCACTGGTGACACCAGTTCACCTGACTGAGTACCTGTGTTGGACTTTCTGTACAAAATCCACATTTGTCTCGGGTAATCGTTTACAGGGATGTTGTAAACGATTACCACACCCTATTTTGAGCACCCTGACTCATCCCTTGCAGAGGTTGCTCCTGCAACTCATGAGGGGTCACCCCACACTCCCTGGACTCACATCACATCACCAACCACCCTATCCAAGCACTCAAACACCTGGACCAGCCTCAGACAGGTGCAGAACAGCCTAAAAGTCATATTTTTGCCCACTGGTGACCCCAGTTCACCTGACTGAGTACCTGTGTTGAACTTTCTGTACAAAATTACATTTCCTCTCGGTTAATCGTTTACAGGGATGTTGTAAACGATTACCACACCCTATTTTGAGCACCCTCACTCATCCCTTGCAGAGGTTGCTCCTCTAACTCATGAGTGGTCACCTCACATTCCCTGGACTCACATCACAACACAAACCACCCTATCCAAGCACTCAAACACCTGGACCAGCCTCAGACAGGTGCAGAACAGCGTAAAAGTCATATTTTTGCCCACTGGTGACCCTAGTTCACGTGACTGAGTACCTGTGTTGGACTTTCTGTACAAAATCCACATTTGTCTCGGGTAATCGTTTACAGGGATGCTGTAAACGATTACCACACCCTATTTTGAGCACCCTTACTCATCCCTTGCAGAGGTTGCTCCTCCAACTCATGAGGGGTCACCCCACACTCCCTGGACTCACATCACATCACCAATCACCCTCTCCCACCACTGCAACACATGGACCAGCCTCAGACAGGTGCAGAACTGACTAAAAGTCAGATTTTTGTCCACTGGTGACCCCAGTTCACCTGACTGAGTACCTGTGTTGGACTTTCTGTACAAAATCCACATTTGTCTCGGGTAATCGTTTACAGGGATGCTGTAAACGATTACCACACCCTATTTTGAGCACCCTCTCTCATCCCTTGCAGAGGTTGCTCCTCCAACTCATGAGGGGTCACCTTACACTCCCTGGACTCACATCAGATCACCAACCACCTTCTCCCACCACTGAAAAACCTGGACCAGCCTTAGACAGGTGCAGAACTGACTAAAAGTCAGATTTTTTGCCAGTGCTGACCCATGTTCACCCATGTTACCCAAAATGACCACTCAAACACCAACATCTTACAAACAAGCCTGCAACTTTCGAGACAAAATAAATTACCATTTTCTGAAATCCACAAACCCACTACTCATAATAACAATGGTATTGAATAAATAAAATATGACACCAAATCAAACCAAAACTAAAATTTTATTTCATTGAACTAAATCGGATACATTAAACATTGTTTTCTTAATCTATTTACAATGCTTACAATTATCATTACTTTCCAAATAACATTTTCCATCAACTAAATACACATATCACTCATTTTTTATTATAAGCACTACGGTTCCGGTGTATGGAGTCCTAAGTGCTCTTCCCTTGTAACGCCTTCGTGATCCAACTCTAACATACGTCTTCAAAGGTTGTTCATTTCCGACAATGTCAGTAGGGGAAACAAAACCAGTGTTCACGGATGGTTCTGTACGAGGCACACTTTGTCCAACATCATCTTTATTTTTCCTTCTTGCCTTCTCTTCAGCCAATTGTGCCTCCAAAGTTGCAACCCTCCTTTTAAGTTCTTCAATTAGAAATTCTTGTTCCTATAACGCACGCATAAAAGTTTCTCTTCGAATTCTTTTTTATTTCTTCTTTCCTCTTGGTTTAGCATCCTTTCTTTTAGGTGTTGGTCTGTATTCCTCCTTATCCTTCGTTGAAGGACCACCATAAACATCGTCAACAACCTGAAATTTAACAACACATTACAGATTACACAACTTTTGTCAATATATGAAAACATAACAAAACTTCCGATAAGAAACAACTTACCAAACCTGTCTCCATACACCGTTTTACAAACTTGTCTCCAACACTTATATTCATCCAATGCAATATTCGTGGAAATTTCTCAATAGGACCTTTTGGTGGAACAAAGAGCTCAAAAAACCATACCTAAGACAAATTAATCATCTTAACTTGTAAGAAACTTAAATCAAAAAACAATTAAAGTAATTACATCAAATACTATTAATTACCTGCAGCATGTAAACATAACCATCAACGTAAACGTTTGAAATACCTTTGCCTTTCTTCAAGCCTTCTGAAGCTTTGCACAAACTACGTAACAGAAAACGATAAACTACACTACCCCAACAATAACTACCCAAACCACCTAAGTTGTCAACAAGATTAAACATTACGGGAAACACTTTCCCGCTACGTTTTGGAAATAAAATCTCACTTATCCCTACAAGGAGGTAAAGGCTACAAAAATGAGAACAAGGTATCTTTTTCTTCTGTTTTCGCATTAGAATTTTGTATATCGAATTCAATTCCTTTGTTCCTTTGCCTATGTACTTCACACATTCAATATTGCCCAGCTCTTCCTATAAGTTAATATTTGCACCATCTGTACTCAATCCCAACCCTAAATAAATATCATTTTCATTTATATTCAAAACTTTATTCCCAACTAAAAAACCACTACTACAGTCGTCCCACTTACCCAATAACTCACTCAATATATTTCTACCTACTTTAACATTCACATTGACATCTAAAAACCACGCAAATGGAGTCCTCGCAATCAATGACCGATGCTCGTCTGTCAATCGTTCGTTCAAATTACATACATACTTTGTCGAAAAAGAGTGACGAGCACTCAACTGCAAAAAACAAAATAAAATCATCAAAAGAACCAAACCTAATAACCCAAGAACCACAACACAAGGATACCAACCCCAAACCTTAACCCAAACCAAATAAGCATGCTACGAGATGACCAACCCCAATAACCAAGCTACGACATGGAATGGAAAACCACTTACCTTCGTCGTCGGACAATCGTCACCGGAACTTGCCATTCAGCACGATAACAGGAGACGAAACTGGACGGAGACAACACCACACAAACGGAACAAAGTGCAGCGGCACGAAATGCGACCTTCGACCTCTCAAGATAACGGACCTTCGTTTCCAATGGAACAGAGAAAGGGCTATTTTAGGATTTTCACTCAAAATAAGGGTTATGGTCATAGGTTTTAAAAAAAAATTATTTTTCAAACAAACCAATCAGGTGCCGACACGTGGCGTTGTCAAAATAGTGTTAAAAATACGTTGTTGGAATATCGCGGTCCTTATTAAAAAGAATGGTTTCACGTCGTCTTGGTCCACCAAAAACCTTAAAAATGATTTTATAATCACATTTTACAGCTAAAGCTCACACAGTCTTTGCTGTTGTGGAGTAACAAGAATGTAGATGATCCTAAAATGATTTATAGATATGTAAAATAAAATAATACGTAGATGATGTTAAAATATTATTTAAAAAATGTTATTAAAATATCATTATCCTCTTATAACAGTAGTTTTACAATAATTTTTCATATCCAAATTAATAATGGAAGAACTTTCCCTCCTTGTGTTTAAATTTCCTCCTAGCATGTCATTCCTGTAATGGCTTTTTATGTTTATTTTTTTTATCATTTTTACTCCCAAATATATAATTATAGTTGCAATAACATGACCATATATGGCAATGGATAGTTTTTAAATTGTAGTAACTAATTGACCACATACTAACACTATTTGTTTTATATATGTATATCGAACACCCTTCACCCACTGTTTTTGGGTCGACAATCCTTGGTCAACTTTAAATTGAATCCAAAGCTTTGGTTTGTTATAAAACAATGTGTCGTATTGCAAGAATCTTGTATTATTTATTTATCTCAATTAATATTTTTCCGTAAAAAAATTATTCATTAAAAAGAATTATAAAATAAGTCTAACTCATTTAAATATCATTTGATATTTCTTTTAATATAAAGACAATTTTGTAATCTTAATTTTTTTAATTTATTACAACTTTTTTAATGTTACATCCATCAATTTCCTAACAAATTTTCATAAATTTTATATTCAAATTGATTTAATCATCACCTCCAGATCTTTTAATAAAATCAACACAAATATCACCTATAAATTGATCCAAATTCATTCTCTCCAACTTCTTCAAGTCCTTTCTTTAAAAAAAAAAACAACCTAAGATTTGCAAACCTTTCTTTTCCTTTTGTCCGCGGCTCATTTGCTTGTAATATCCTTATAAATTAACTTTTACTAATTAATTTATAATATTCAAATAATTTATATAAATTGATTTACTTTTACGGTCTATAAATATAAAATCTTTTAAAAAAGGTTTAAACCGTCTATAAATATAAAATCCTAATATACCTATCCTCAAATTTCTAGTCTCACATTCACTCATAACATCAAACTAATATTTAACTTAGTGTTGTCAAAATAGATTACAACCCCGAGTTAACCTGGTCCACCACGAGTTCGGGCCGGATTGGGTTTGAAAAAAATAATTTTTTTTATACGGACCAATTTTTAACTTGACTCACTTAGAACTCGGTTCACTCGGGTTGAACCTATGGTGAGCCGGGTTGGCTCACCAACCCACTTATTTTAATTTAATTATTTATTATTTTGTTTTTCAATATTATTAGTTAACATTTTTTTATTGTATTGTAAATGGAAATAAAGAAAAAGATGTTTCAAGAGAGTAAAATATTATAAATTTATCCATTCAAGACTCTAATCTTATAAATGGACAAGTAATACAAAAATTATCAATATTATAAACTTATTTATTCGTTTTTTAAGTTTGCTTTTAGATTACATTTGAGTTGCATGTTAATTTTTTTTATTTTGAATTGTTTTTGGAGTTTAGCATCATTTTAGAGTGAAATTATTTAAATTTGAATTACAAAAAAAAATGGATTTAAAATAAAAGGTTTAATCATTTCAGAGGTCCCTATTTGTACAGAATCATCTCAAATAGGTCCTTCCTTGTATGTTTTTATCCCAATTATGTTCTTTTTTTTGTAAAATTGAGTCAATTTTGACCTTGCCGTTAAATTTAGTGGACGACGTTAAAATTTGTCTGTCTTGGCTTGTTGACTGTGCAATTTTTAATGACGTGGCTCAGTATGGTGAAATTTATTTTATTTTAAGTGTCTCGTTGGATCTTGTTACTCCCTTGCTCTTTCTCTAGTGCCATGGAATCCAGTAGTCTCCAAAGTTTTTCTCTCTTCCTTCTCCTTTGCTCTTCCGGTTGCCGTATAATTTCTCCGTCAAAGTCACAGTGGCCGGATAAAATAAAATAAAAAAGAAAAAGAGAAAGACGAAGATGAGTAAGATCCCTTTCCTCTCCTACCTCTCCCTTGCTGACAACCAGTTCTCTAGGCCAATCCCCACCTCTTAACTGACAAACCCATTCACACACAGACCGGTAACAAATGCTCTCACAAAGTTTTATAAACTCATTATATAATTGCATTTTCACAAAGGAAGATGGAAACTTGACTGATGCGTAATGACAAAAGGACTTCATAAAACTTATGCTCCATCATCAAAAGTGAGGAAAAAGAGAGCAAAACAGTGAAAATCCAATAAATATACACACCTTTGCACCATCAACAAATCTTTCACCAAATACTGTAAAATTCACAAATAAATGGGAGCAGGATTAAATGACCTAGATGTAGAGGTAGAATATGCAAAAAACAAATCACTTCAACAACTCAATTGACAATGCAACACATTTTCATTCATAATTGGTAGCATAAAAGAAGTTTCAGTTACACGCTAACTCCCAGAATCAAAATTTCAAATGCAAATAATGAATTAACTTAAACTAAATTCATTTACAATAGATAAAACTGTGACCAAAATAGCCAGTACCTAATAGAAATTGCACAAGAAATTGAAGAAGGAACGAGAGAAACGTTGAATTTCAGAGAAGGAGGGAAGATGAAATTTAGCGCGAAAACTTGAAATGGGAACCAAACGCTAAAGCGCGACATAAAAAACCTTGTAGAAGAACAAAGATAAAAAAAATTCCAAGACTCCGCTAACCACCGAAACCCCCATGGCTAATCCACTGGCGCAACTATCAATAACACTCACGAACCATAACAGTGCGAACAGAACCCAAAAAAGAAATTCCCAAACGCAATACCTTAACATTCTCAATCTGAATCCTAACCTCAATATCGCAACAGGGAAACTTCAAAACGCATTTCAATTTACAGAAAATAAGATAAACAAGCACCCTAATTCGCAAAAAATAGATAACGAATAGTAACCCCTAAAACCCAATCAAAATCAGAAAAGCAAGAGGGCAAGGAAGCTTCCTACTCGCTCCACGAATCAGAACTGAGGGAAGAAGAAGAAACGCGCCCTTGCGCCGTCGTCGCGCCTCCGTCGCACTTTCGCCGGGCTCTCGTTGCCTCCACTATCAACCACCGGCTATGCCCTTGCCAAGTGGGAGGCTCAATAGGAATTGGAGGTGAAGAAAGAGGAAACCATGTCGTGCCCTTTTTTTACTTCGTCCAGTCAGCAAGCCACAATGTGCCACATCATTAACATTTGCGCAATCAGCAAGTCAAGACAAAAATTTTAATGTCGTCCACTAAATTTAATGGGAAGGTCAAAATTGACTCAATTTTACAAAAAAAGAGACCTAATTGGGATAAAATAAAATATGAGGACCTATTTGAGACAATTATGCACAAATAGGGACCTCTGAAATGATTAAACCTTAAAAAAAACTTGTAATTAAGTGAGCCAGTGAGCCAACCCGTTTAACCCACCGACCCATGGTGGGCCGAGCCGGGTTCAAATTTTTTCGGCTCGCTAAATGAACCGGAACAGATTGGCTCATTAAGTGGTGACAACACTAATTTAACCAACAATCAACATCATTATTTATTGTAATTTATCATATATTTCATCCAATTCGTAAAATCATATAACATAACAATCAGTGAACATAATATCTAGCTTCACTTTTGTTGATACTCTACATGTGCAAAGGAAACTTAAACCAATGATTTGAACACGTCTTAATGATCAGAGACAGATAAATATTCATCTTGAACCCAAAAGAAACACTTGCAAGCATATTTTTCCCCTCCCATGTGAGCAAATTTTCAAAATGACCCAAAAATAGTTTAAAAGATAAACTTACTCTATTAAAAATTTTGATAAACTAAGATGATAATATTGTCAGTCAAGTGTAACATCCTAGCCTAGGATGTTCCGACCAAGTCGTTTTTATTGCGAAAAAAAAAACAATTAATCTAACATCATTACAATACCAACAATCATAAAAAAAATGAAATCCAATCCTTTAAATGTCATTAAATGAAATTCAAAACAAACGTTTACCACCTTAAAACAATAAATCGTTTCAACATAATAGAAAAAGTCGACAATGTTTGAAATAACCCAAAAGAAAATCTTCATTCTCTTAGTAACCTTGCCGATGTAAGAATTTGTTGGATTATTTGTAACATTATTTGTTCTCGTATAACAACATAATTTATACGATCATCTCACAAACACAAGCAAATAAGGATGAGATAACAAATAAACATCAAAACTTCAACACAACATTTATATCTCAATCGAGAAGTTCATATTATAACCCTATCACATTGAACACATCAATACATAGTAAGACTATAATAAATAATTACACTAACACACCACACTTTCCCTTAAAACAGAGTAATGATGAACCCATTAGCTCCATGATGAGTGCATATTTATGCCCACATTTATGCTTTAAAATTCAAATTTTTGATCAGATAATTGTGCTTAAATGGTTGATTTTAAGTGGATTTGTGATGATTGGAATTGTTGGGTTTGGGAATTAAAGAGATGTAAAAAGTGAGTTTTAGCGCATAAATTATTCTTGGATGTTCTAATGTTTATTTGTGTAGCTGAAATTAAAGTTTAATTGGTCCAAATTGCAAATTAAGGCCCAAAACCAGGTTTTAATTGAAAAATAATGTACAGATGGGCCAACAAGCAGACTTTACCCTTGCACCTCCTAAATTTCCCTACATACACTCCTATTTTTGAAACAGACCAAACAACCAAGCCCAAACACTAAGCATTTTCTCCTACAACCCCTAAAATTTCCTATGCCTACCCCTCCTAAATCAGACTCCACCAGATCATGCCACGTGTCCAAATCCTCCCTACACAGATTTAGCCAACCACATGCTGCCACATCACCCCCTCTGCCACATCATCATCTTCCACGCATGAACCCTAATTCTTAATCTTCTCCACATAAACCCTAGTCGCCGCTCTACTGTCAGCCGCCGCTGAGAAACCGCGCCACCGTGCCGCTCCACCACCAACCTTAACGACCATCTTGCACGGCCACCATCTTCCTCGCGAGATATGTCGCTGTCCTCCTACGCAATGCCGCCGGCCACCACGAGTCTTCCATTCGCACATCAATCGCAAATCGCGATTCCGCCATGGACGCCATCAACGAGCATCATCGCCGCAAGACCTCCGTCATGCACAATCGCTCTCCTCCATTCATGCCAACACCTTGTCGCTCCGCAATCGCGCCACCGTCTCCACCATCAACACCCAGACGCGATTTCTTCTCGCTGCCACACTACAAACCACAATCTTCATCTTCTCCGCCATGAACACACCTTGCTGTCGTGCCGCATCCTCGTCGTCATCTCCTTCGTCGAACCCTAGTGCATCAATGTCGCCGCCGCTTCAAAATCCAACATCGTCATCACGCCTCTGCGAGTTCGCCAAACTCGAAACACCATCATCTACTCCTCCCTCGCGTCACCACCATGAACTTCTTCTCCATTGATCACGACACATCACCTGCAAGAAGAAACCAAATTTAACAACCACACAGAAATCCAATTCAGAAGCCGTGAGCCATCTCCATTCGAAAATCCTGGTGTGAGAAGCAAAGAAGCGTTTTTTTTATTCACGGTGCAACGCAGGTCGCGTGACGGCAAAGGGGGAAGCCCTTTCCCCAATCTGAAACCCTAATTGGGGAAGGAAGAGGGCAGCCACGTGGTGAGTTCCCATTGGCCACGACCATATGAGTCAAAGCTAGTCAACAAGCATTCTCTGGTCAAAGTTTGGTCAAACAGGGACTTTTGGTGCAATTTTGGGAAATTCAGAAGGGACTAAAGTGTAGATAGAAGAAATTTTAGGGCATTTGTGCAATTTTGGAAAGTCAGAAAAGCTAAAAGATAAAATTCAATTGTTGAATTAATTTGGGAATATCAGCAGAAAATATCTTCCAAATAATGTTATAATTATCTAAATCTTTTAGTTATTTGGAAGATATAAGATAAAAGATTCTGTCAATTGAATATTCATTGTCCAAGCCCAATCAAGCCCTATATTAAGAGACCCAGGAGGGACTTCACTTCATTCATTCATTCCCCACTTCTCTCTCTTATTTCATCTTGTATTCAACTCCATTCATGGAGAGCTAAACATCTAGGGCTATTATGTTGTAATTCCATTATGGATTCTGAGGTTAGATTCAGATAATGCAATTATTTATTTTGATTATTGATTTAAGTTGTTCTCTCTCTATGTCTTTCATCTCTCTATCAAATTAAAAGCAAAGATTTTTGCATCATAATGTGTTTGAATCTACATGCATATTGATTATATGAGTTCTAGGGTTTCTAGGTTTAATTGAGAATCTACTTTGATTTAATTTAGGAACTTTCATATGATTAAATGCTTTTTACTATCAATTGAGAATGTACTTTGATTGATTAGTAATAATTTCAACTATAATCAATTGAGAATTTACTTTGATTGATTAACTTTTAATTTGGTTAGGAGATTTAAGACTAGACATGATTAAACACAATAGGATTTGATTGAGAATGTACTTTGCTTGAATTCATTGTGAATAATCTAGAAAGGTTTTGCATTTGATTGAGAATTTACTTTGGTTAAATGCATGATCGCCCTCAAATTAATTAAGAATGTACTTTAATTAATTTGAAACTTAAATAATAATCAATTGAACAATTATTTGTGAATAACCGATGATGAATCTATCTTGGAAAAGCAGTGAAATTAGCCTATTTCATCATAATTGTTTTTAAGTTTCTGATTTGTTCATTAAACCTTCTCCAAACATCATTTTTATTCTTGAGCATTGCAGAACATTTATAAGAGTCAGATATTCGAAAGCAATTTCGTGTTCGTTGGGAGACGACTCAGGGTTACTTTAACCCTATCTACTTTATTGCATACTAATTTGATAGCTTCAACGACAATGTATCACTCCACACAACCTATCACTTAAATACAACCCATGCTAATATCAACCATCTCTTTAAACATATGCCATCTTCCATATACACTACATAATTCCTATTTACCAAAACAGGATTATTTGAGTGGTCCTCCACCGCAGCTTCGGACCTATATCTCTTGCTCCTCGTAGACTTATGAGCAGAACTCCAATGCTTCTTCAATCAGCATTATGCTCAACATTAGCTAGAACCCTACAAGCGAGACATTCATCCCTTTTTACCCCCTGAAAGAGAAAAGGGCAAGAATCGAATCCTAGTCCCTTATACTGCACATCATGAAGAGATTTACCCGTCTACCCTCTCACACGAGGAAAGGTACAATCCCAGTTTATCGAAGTATGGAATGAACACATAATCCAAAGGTATAACCACCACACCTCATAGCTACCACCTCCACGTGACATTCATGCCAATGCCAATGTAAATGTGAGATAAATCACTTATCTTAGGTTTCAAGTTAAGAAACCCTATTGTTGAAAATAAAATTACTTAATTTCTCACACCAAAAAGGTGTGTTTGGGGGGGGGGGTGTGAATTGGTGAAATGTAAAAACAATGTTTTCTTTAAATCTTTTTCGAAAAGTGGATGCCTTTAAAAGCTTTCTTGAAATGCAAGGAAAAAGACTTGTTTATGCAGCGGAAATTAAATCAATTGAATACAGAAAGAAGTCGACTGAATAAAAGAGTGTAGGGATAGAAAGATCAAATGTTGAGTTTTTATACTGGTTTGGCCAAGCCTACATCTAGTGTCCTTCCAACCACAGGAAGCCAATGCACTATAATGATCAAGGTTTTTACAACAATGTTTTTATAGCGACCTCACATTAAAAATATAAAACACCTCTCTAACCCTCTAATCAAAATATAGGCATATACAAACATACTAGCAGGAAGAATCCCCTCTCCTACAGTCCAAACCCTTTGAGCCACCCTCAAAGTCAAGAACGCAACACACTATTCTTCCTATAATCACAATATGGAACCTTAATCCAATCTTCACAAGATTGTAGTCTTTGATCTGTCAATTACACCCAATATGCAGAAATGACCAGCCTTTGTACGTGTAGTTAACTTGCTCTTTAAGAATCCACAAGTAGATGATCACCACGGTCACTTCTTGTTTCTTGGAGCTCTTTCTCTCTTTCTGTAAGAATGCAATTTCTGCAAAATATATCACAAGCTGTTAGATTCAAAAAGTTTCTTACAAAAATCAAATTGGCGTCAATTTATAGATTTTCACAATTCAGACACATTTTAATCGACTTAGCTACTAATGCAGTCGAATATAGCAATTCTGTTATAGTAGTTAGCAGCAATCAATGCAGTTAATTGATTGTACAATTAATGCAGTCGAATCTCATTTAATGCTTGGTCAACATATTAAAAATATAGCCATTGTAACATTTAATTCAAGCATTAACAAAATTTCAAAACTGTAACAGACTTAGTCGAATGCATGTTGCATATAATCCACTATATAACACAGTTAAACAAAGTTTTGAAAAACTTTCACTTTGAAAATCTCACAGCACACTTTGAAAATGGTTTGTGCAAAGTCACGAGTTTTAATCGACTCACCCCATAATGAAGTCAACTTAAAATTGTTGTTTTGCCACACAATTAAAAGTTCAACACAAGTTTTTGTGGTTTTCCTTCTATAAAGCATCAGACATGCATTCACCAATAAAATCAATTACATAGCACAGTGAAATGCAATGTATCAATACAATCATGTTCTCAATGCTTTAAACAGATTTACACAATGATTAAAACATATAGCATGTAAGCAATAGAACATGTAACACATAAACATCACATATGTTATTAATTATGTTATCATCATAAAAAACTAAAAGCTCTGAGATTGTAGGTTCAGTTAATCCAGTGCTCCTCCTATCAACAATCTTCCCCTTTTTTGATGATGCACAACCATGATTAATAAACACACATGTTGTACAAATAAAATCATATCATGTCAAAATGTATCAGAGTAAATGATCAAAATGTATCAGAGTAAACGTTGAAATATCTCATTTTGATTTAGAGAAAAAACAATATCAGTGCAATTCTCTAGCATTCTCTAACAATTCTCTAGCATTCTCCCCCTTTGTGCATTAGCAAAAAAGGTATGCCTGATGATACTGATATGCTGATAAACAGTTAGTTAGAGATGCATCAGTAAATCAAATTAATTAAACAATGATGCTCCCCCTATCACAGATTATCACATGATAAAGATATAATCTCCCCCTAAAGTGTAGGCATGTGAAATTATCTAAGATCCTATGCAATGCTCTACCTACCATTATGCATGTTTTATAATCAAAATCCAAATGCACAATGCAGTTTTCATAGAACATTTCAGAGCATGTATAAGCAAGTGACAATATTGTATCAAATCATAAATTGTGCAAACACATCAATGAAGCATAGATACAATATTAATCAACAATCTCAATATCATCTCAAGTAATTTTAATCAATTATAGAACAGAGATATATTGAAAAATAAAAGGTTAACAACATATAGAAAAGATAACAGAATTCCAAATCTGGAATTTACAACCCCTGTTAAACAGTAATCGATTGCTCCACTATTGCAATCGACTTCATTGATTTCCATTTGAATTGTATCTCTAGTAGTTAATCCAGAGGCAGTGTTCCTGCAAAACCTTTCAAGATCTTTTCCAGATCAAGCATTTTAGAATCATTATAATGCAAGAATTATTACAGGTATAATCTGTGTGTGTAACTATATGAATGCAATAGTGAACAATAAAGCAATCAACTTCATACACAACACAATCGACTTTAAGAAGATATAAATCATTACTTTATACTAATGTCATTTAAGATTCCTAGTTCATTTTGAATAGTATAAAATCTTTCCTTGTTCAATGGTTTTGTAAAAATATCAGCCCATTGATGTAAGGTATCTACATATTCGACCTTAATTTCACCCTTGAGGATATGGTCTCGTATGAAGTGATGTCTTATTTCAATATGCTTAGTTTTCGAATGAAGAAGACGATTTTTGGTCAAATTTATTGCACTTGTGTTATCACATTTTAAGGGAATGTGATCTAGTGATATACCGTAATCTTCCAGTTGGCTCTTGATCCAAAGAGACTGAGCACAACAGCTACAACTTGCTATTTATTCAGCTTCTGTGGTAAATAGTTCTACACAAACTTGTTTCTTTGAATGCCAAGAGACTAAAGAAGATCCAAGTAGATGACAAGTGCCACTAGTGCTCTTTCTATCTAGCTTACATCATCCAAAGTCAGAATCACTATAACCTTCAAGAAAAATATTTGTACCATTTGGATACCACAGTCTGAGACTTTTGGTTCCTTTAAGATATTTCAAAATTATTTTTATAGCAGTTAGGGGTGATTTTTTAGGTGAAAATTGAAATCTAGCACAAAGACATACACTGCGTATGATGTCAGGTCTACTGGCAGTTAGATATAACAAAGATCCGATCATACCTCTGTACATCTTTTGATCAATGTCCTTACCAGCTTCATCAAGATCTAGGTAGCAGTTTGTAGCCATGGGAGTTGTAGCTTCCTTGCAATCTAGCATTTTGAATTTCTTCAATAGATCAATACAATACTTGGATTGGTGAATGAAAATGCCATTTTTAGCTTGCTTGACTTGAAGACCAAAAAAGTAAGTAAGATCTCCCATCATGGACATCTCAAACTCATCCAGCATAGTCTTGGAAAATTCTTTGTACAAAGTAGGATTAGTTTATCCAAAGATAATATCATCAACATAAATTTGAACATACAATTTATCTTTATTTGAACTTTTAATGAAGAGAGTTGAGTTGACTTTACCCCTGGAGAATCCCTTCTTTACCAGAAACTCACTTAGTCGTTCATACCATGACCTTGGCGCTTGCTTCAACCCATACAAAGCCTTTTTGAGCTTGAAGACATAGTCTGAATGTTCAAAATCCTTAAATTCTGGTGGTTGTTCCACATAAACTTCCTCTTTAATATATCCATTTAGGAATTCACTTTTGACATCAATTTGATATAGCTTGAATTTCATCACTGATGCAATAACAAGAAGAATTATTATTGCTTCCAGTCTAGCCACATGTGCATATGTTTCATCATAATCGATTCCTTCCTCTTGGCAGTAGCCTTTTGCAACTAATCTTGCTTTATTTCTTATAATTTCACCTGAATCATCCATCTTATTTCTAAAAACTCATTTTGTGCCTATGACCTGCAGGTTATCTGTTCCAGGTACCAGTTCCATACATTATTCCTCTTAAACTGGTTTAGTTCCTCTTGCATGGCCATCATCCAACTTTCATCTACAAGAGCATCTTCAACCCTTTTTGGCTCAATCTTAGACACGTATGCAACATTCATGCAAAACTGATTTAGTTTCCTTCTTGTAGATACACCTCTCTTACTATCACCACTTATGTTGCTTATAGAGACATTTTTAGGAACTTTCCATTCCTTAACCGATTTTGTTCTGGGAGAATCAATTATGTCTTTAGAGTTCTCTTCTTCTGGAATTTCCTCATTTTCTTCCTCTTCTCCAGCAGAGTTGTCAACTTCTATAGATTTTCTATTCTGTTCAGGATTAACAACAGTTTCAACATACTCATCAAATGCAACGTAAACCGATTCTTCAACACACATTGTTCTCTTGTTGTATACCCGATAAGCTTTGCTTGTAAGTGAGTATCCTATAAAAATTTATTCATTAGCCTTGGAGTCAAACTTACCAAGGTTTTCCTTTCCATTGTTTAGTACAAAACATTTGCATTCGAAGATCCTTAGATGTGATATATTTGGCTTTCTTCCTTTGAATAGCTCATATGAAGTTACTTTCAACATTGATCTTATGACAGCTCTGTTCAACACATAGCATGTTGTACTTACTACATCTGCCCAGAAGTACTTTGGCATATTCCTTTCATTAAGCATTGTTCTTGCTAACTATTTCAATGCCCTATTCTTTCTTTCAACCACACCATTTTGTTGAGGTGTTTTAGGTGCTGAGAAATTGTGAGATATTTCCATTTCCGCACAGTATTCATCAAATGCTACATTCTGAAATTCTTTGTCGTGGTCACTTCTAATCGATTTGATTCTGAGTTCCTTCTCATTTTGAATAATAGTAGCAAACTTCTTAAACACTTTAAGTGTGTCACTCTTGGCAGGAATGAAGAAGGTCCATGTGAAGCGAGAATAGTCATCCACAATTATTAATCGATAAGAATTTCCACCTAGACTTTTCATCCTTGAGGGACCGAATAAGTCCATGTGTAGAAGTTACAGAGGTCTAGAAGTTGACATCTCCCTTCTGGTCTTGAAGGACTGCCTAGTTTGTTTTCCCTTTTGGCATGCATCACATAATCTCTCAAAAGCGTAGCGAATGTTGGGAAGACCAATGACAAGATCCTTTGATACTAGCTTGTTCAGTTCACCGTCTCTTGTGCCACAGCCAGGCATCATCTTCCTTAGTATCAAACAAACACCATATTTGAATGACGTTTCTTTGAAGTCGATTATGTAGATATTATTATGCCTTTTTCCCACAAGTAGCAACTCATCAGTTGAACCGTTGCTGATCAAACAATATTTAGGTTAAAAAGTAATCTTCAATCCTCTATCACATAGCTGACTGATGCTGAGTAGATTGTGCTTTAACCCATCAACAAGAAGTACATTTTTAATTTCATAAGAAGAAGGAGTTTTGATTTTACCTATACCAATGATCTTTCCATTGTTGTTGTCGCCGTATGTGACATAATCAGAAGTCTTGTGAGATATACTAATGATCTTTGTTGGATCTCCTGTCATATGTCTTGAGCATCCACTGTCCAGGTACCACATGGAGCTTTTCGTTTCTTGTCTCAAGCATTGTTCTGCTGTCTCACATTTTGCCATCATGATGAGATCCCTTTCATGTATATTTTCTTTGTTTTCACTTTGAATCTTGTCATCTTTCTTCATATTGAGAAATCCCGTAAATCTTTCATCCTGTAGATTTAATCTTTGTGATTTGGAGCTGAATTGTTGACATAAGTAACTTCTCTGTTTCGTGAAATCCCTATTTCAAAATATTCATAGAAGCCGTTAGTAACATAGTTTAACTTTGCATTGCAAGTAGCTGATACCAGTTCAAATGCAGATTCACTTATCCTTCTTGTTTGAGAAATAGAAGCCATTTTCCATGAATCATTCGATTTAACAAAAAACGTAATCGACAAGTTTTTCAAATATCTTATGAAAACTAGCTCTGGTGCCAATTTTTGAAAATAGAATGACTTAATTTCTCACACCAAAAGGGGGGTGAATTGGTGAAATGTAAAAACAATGTTTTCTTTAAATCTTTTTCGTAAAGTGCATGCCTTTAAAAGCTTTCTTGAAACGCAAGGAAAAAGACTTGTTTATGCAGCGGAAATTAAATCAATTGAATACAGTAAGAAGTCGACTGAATAAAAGAGTGTAGGGATAGAAAGATTAGAAAGATCAACCACTAAGTTTTTATACTGGTTCGGCCAAGCCTACATCCAGTGTCCTTCAAACCACAGGAAGCCAACGCACTATAATGATCAAGGTTTTTACAACAAGGCTTTTATAGCGACCTCACATCAAAAATATAAAACACCTCTCTAACCCTCTAATCAAAATATAGGCATATACAAACAAACTAGCAGCAAGAATCCCCTCTCCTATAGTCCAAACCCTTTGAGCCACCCTCAAAGTCAAGAACGCAACACGCTCTTCTTCTTGTAATCACAATAGGGAACCTCAATCCAATCTTCATAAGATTGTAGTCTCTGATCTGTCAGTTACACCCAATGTGCAAAAATGATCAGCCTTTGTACGTGCTGTTAACTTGTCTTCAAGAATCCACAAGTAGATGATCACCACAGTCACTTCTGGTTTCTTGGAGCACTTTCTCTCTTTTTGTAAGAATGCACTTTCTGCAAAATATATCACAAACTGTTAGATTCACAAAAGTTCTTACAAAAATCAAATTGGTGTCAATTTATAGATTTTCACAATTCAGACGCATTTTAATCGACTTAGCTACTGATGCAGTCGAATATAACAATTTTGTTATAGCATTTAGCAGCAATCAATGCAGTTAATTGAATGTACAATTAATGCAGTCGAATCTCATTTAATGTTTGGTCAACATATTAAAAATATAGCCATTGTAACATTTAATTCAAGCATTAACAAAATTTCAAAACTGTAACACACTTAGTCGAATGCATGTTGCATATAATCCACTATATAACACAGTTAAACAAAGTTTTGAAAAACTTTCACTTTGAAAATCTCACAGCACACTTTGAAAATGGTTTGTGCAAAGCCACGAGTTTTAATCGACTCACCCCATAATGAAGTCGACTTAAACCTGTTGTTTTGCCGCACAATTAAAAGTTCAACATAAGTGCTTGTGATTTTCCTTCTATAAAACATCAGACATGCATTCACCAATAAAATCAATTATATAGCACAGTGAAATGCAATGTATCAATACAATCATGTTCTCAATGCTTTAAACAGATTTACACAATGATTAAAACATATAGCTTGTAAGCAATAGAACATGTAACACATAAACATCACATATGTTATTAATTATGTTATCATCATAAAAAACTAAAAGCTCTGAGATTTTAGGTTTAGCTAATTCAGTGCTCCTTCTATGAATATCTCAACACATATAACCCATCATGTGATCACTACTGAGATATAGCTTGACATCTATCCATGAAAATTGATTAACAAATATTATCATAGCCATTTATGTAAAGTTTATACACTTACACAATATGCCAATTCAACACCATAAGATAAATTAACCCATAGTCATACTTCACTACTACACCAAATTATAACTAGCATCTATAAACAACATGGTTGAATCCCTCCACCTTCCTAAGTGGACCCTACGTGGGTCCATGAATTTCATATAGATTTTCCTTTTTCACGTCTGCACCTACACTAGTACAGAAAGAAGAAATGACACCGGTTCTTTTGAGCCATAGACAGCGGTTTCTGAACCGAGGCATATCTAGGCGAAGTAAAAAGTGATAGTCTATTTGCCTCGGTTTAAGAACCGAGGCATAAAAAAACAGAATTTTGACTCGGTTGAAAGTTAACTGAGACTGTAGGTTCTTTTTCTTTTATTCATTTTCTTCTGTACACTGATTTTCGGTCTCGTTCACGTGCACCAGCATCCACTCTACTCTTCTCAAAGTGTCCGATCATCGCCACTACACACACCTTCAAAGTGTCCGGAACCTTCAAATCCCTAACCCCCAATCGGATGAGCATAAACCCCAAATCCAGTCAAAACGTCGTTCAAATCCCTAACCCCCAATCAGATGAGCAACAACCCCAAACCTCCTCCAACAGTATTGAAGTCCCCAAACCTGCACGAATAGTGGTGACGCGAAGATGCTTTGTCGTGAAACTCCCTTGCGCCGCGGAGACGCTTTGCCATGATCACGGTGCCTCCAAATCGCTTCCCCTTCATGCGTGAACGAACCAAGAATAAGGAAGGAAAGGACGCCTCCTTGCTCGACGACGAGCCTCCACCCGAAATATCGTTGTCGCCTCCTCGTGCCACCAACATTCGCGAATTCGAACCAGGATGAAGGAGAAGAAGAAGAAAACCCCATAAGCGAGAAAGGCCTCATCCTCACAATAACCTGCAAAAAAGGCAAGAAGCGAGAAAGAGAAGTCAGATCGAAAAGAGTAATAGGTGAAAGCAACCTTGATGCCGGAATCGGAGGATGCGGGGAGGGAATTGTCGGTTAGGGCATCAGCAGCCATGGCGAGCTTTCGCTTGAGAGGGTTGGAAGCAGGGGTCTCGGAGGCAAGGGACTCTTGAACTTAGCGGGGGAATGAACGACAAGATTGGGATCGGAGGGAGGGTCATTCTCTTTGGGCGGGTTTTGGCGGAGCTAGGAGAGGCGGTTGTGGTGGCCGTAGTAGCGAGTGGAAGAAGCATGCGGTGCTTCATTTTGGGCCAGAGAGGAGAACGAAATGGGGAAAAGCGTGTGGAAGAAGAGTTCATTTTGGGGGCAGAGAGGAGAATGAAATGGAGGAAGTGCACAGCCCTTAGCTCGAGAGAAGTGGAAGCACCGTGACTCCTTGGAGAAATCAAAGCAATATGCCTCGGTTCTTCATATAACCGAGGCCTCAAAGCCTTTTGACTTCGGTTCTACAGCAACCCGAGGTTCTTTCTCCTGGTTTTTGAGCTGACTTGACTGACTTGATGTGTGTTGCAGGGGTGTGTCAGGCGTTTTGCTTCGGTTCTGCTAGAACCCGAGGCAGTATCACCTTTTCACACAGTTTTCTGACCGTTTCAGACGAAAAGGTGGCATGGTAGGTGATGTTTAGGCACCGGTTTCCTGTGCAACCGAAGTTGTATTAGTGTTATGCACCGGTTCTGTATGAACCGAGGTCTATAAGATCTCCAAATTGCGGATTTGCCACCGCATTTGGATATGTACCGGTTTGGTTTAGACAGATGTCTATTGGGCGAGTTTAAAGACACAATTTGTACTAGTGCTAGACACATGATAATTGCATGCAAATATATATTCCTACATATACAAGGCCCTAACCAATTAAATTCTCATGTACTGAAGTTCCTCACTCCTACCTAACTTCTACCCAAACCTAAACAAAAATTTTTTTCCCACATGAACCTACCCACACCAAGTTCTATACGAAATCTCAACACACTTTCCCACCATCTTATTCACTCTCCATCAACACATTTAATCAATTTCTCCCCCTAACACCTAATATGTATCTCTCGGCTATCCTAGTATTGAATGGCAATGAGCTTAAGTCTAGACATGTGCTTTATGCATCACACTCATGGTTCATGCCTCTCGTAGTACATTTATTGGTATAACAACCAAAACATCTCAATTCATGCAAAGAAAGTCATCATGGCATTTAAAACCCCAACACATTTTATAGTCTCATACACTACATAGTTTGACAACATCCCAACCTTTCAACCCATGCAAAACAAATTAGAGTAACAACGAAACACTAACACGTTACAACGAACCATCCCCAGCCAATAACCCATGGTGACCAACAACACTTGTTCTCCTTAGAACTCAAGTCTGCATTCTTTTATACAGCATGTTGCTACCATCAGACCTCTCGACATGCCCTTAACACCTACGAAAACTCACTTAAGTACCATGGGTACAATGTCCACACCACTCCTACATTCACGTCACTCACCCCTAACCTATTTGCAGACACCTTGATAGCGTATGACTCATACTCACGTGAAATCACACTCCCCCTCAAGTACATGTACGTTATAGAAAGATTATAACCATGACCCTTAACTTCATTCTCACAACACCCCGAGCTCAATGAGATAAGCCTTACATGCAACACTTTCATGAACAGAAAACTCACATTGTTAAAAAACTATATATGTGTATATAATGACGCATTTATTCTGCCTATACGCAAACCATAACCTCACTCCTACACGTGTTCCCTCCATAACCGCATAACACCAACACTTTAAGTAAAACCCTATTTCATACTTCATGAGAAATCATACTCCTAAGCACCACTCTCATAGGAAAAGACTACAATCTGAAGACATTACACTCGCAGGGAAGGACCCCAAAACCCTGAAACAACCCAAATTCAAACCTGTCTCGTTGCACCTTGGTTTGCACTTAGAAAAAAAAATGCTGGAACGTAAAACACAATTCAACTAAGATGCTTAAACTAAAAGCAAGGTGCACCCACTACAAGAAAAGTTGGAGTTACATACGGCCAAAATCTGCATGTAACCTCCAAAATTTGTATGTAATGATCATGGACAAAAACCCATATGTAATGTGCTTGTAGGGAATGTTACATACAAATTTATCTGTATATAATTACATACAAATTTATCCGTATGTAATCACCAAACAAAATGGAAATGAAGTGTTCCTTGTATCATTGGCAAAGACTTGGACAACATTTTTACACATTAAAACTTAAACCACATAGACCTGGACAAGATTTCACAATAATACTTAAATCATCATAAACAAACATTTCACATTAATACTTTTAAATATTGTTTACATGACTAAACAATGTTATAAAGAAGTTCTAGATTATTTAATAGAGAGTCATACAAATTCTAAACATAACTAAGACTAATAATCACGATAATAATTTTCATCTTCAGGTTGATGTTATGGTTGATCTTCTAGTTGATGTTGTGGTTGATCTTCTAGTTGATGTTGTGGTTGATCTTCTGGTTCATCTTGTGGTTGAACATCATTCTGTGGCACATTTTCTGGTTGATCATTCTGTTGAAATCGAAAACAGGGTTCAACCAAGATGCTTAAACTGAAACCAGCGTGCACCCCAATGTTGAAATTGAAAACAAGATTCAACCAATGCAATAAACATACAAGAATTATGAATAGAAATACAATGAATGAGTTACACCATCAAATCCATAGAGTTTATACAAAGTTAATGAAAAACATACACCATGTACAATTACAACGTATAGGATTAACTCTCTTTACCTTCACTCTCAACTAACACTCTTACTCTTCTTTTGATTTAAAGGCTGCCTAACTGCTCCTTTGTTGCAGAAACTGTGATCTTTTCCCTTTCTACACTCATGGTGGTCTGTTTCCCTCTTCTCCAATGCCTCTCCAATATTTATATCTTCCAAGGACCTAACCTTTAAAAAAATCACTCATACGTTATATCTTTTCTTTTCTTTATCTTTAAGACCATTATATATATATATATATATATATATATATATATATATATATATATATCTTCTATTTAAAAAAACCGTTTACATGAAACAATATATCCCTTACAGTTTTTTTTTTTCTGTTTTTATTTTAACAAAAATGTTCTTCAAGACTCTACATTCACCACTCCTTCTCCCTCTTTAAAACTCTTTTTCTTTTTAAATGCAACAAAATCACATTTTATCTTTTCTCTCTCTAACTACTCTTTACTTACGTTTTAATTCCAAAATGGAAAATGATACTTTAACAACAGCATTTGACAACATTTTGACACGGGCCACATGTCACAACGTGATTGGTCCACAAGGAAAACAAAATTAAAAAATTAGAATGACGTGGAAACAGAATTGGGGCAGGGTTTTAATTCGAGGGTTCATTTTCTCATTTCAAAATTAATCTGAAGCAAAGCTTAGAGAGAGAACTGGAAACGTAGAGAAAGTGTCGCTTCCTCCCACCCACCAAACCTGAGAGAGAAGGAGTTCTCTCCCACTCACCCATTGTCGCCAGACTGCCGTTGTTTACGTCTCTACCCACCCACTGTTCAATTTTTGTGCCTCTTCCCTAGAGCGTCGTGGTCCGTTGTCTGTCAGAGTGCCGCCGTGGACGTCTACCCACCTACCAATATTCCTCCCTCCCAGCCACAAAGAAGCGTTATTGTTGGTCGGACTGTCGTTGTTGAAGGCAACGTTGTAGGCACCAAACTTTAGGTGTTTTGGAAACAACGTACTTGGAAGACATCGTCGGAGGTGCTTTATGAAGGTTGCCTCTGTTGTTTTGGGTAATTCATTTTTTTGTGTTTGGTTGGTTTAGTTTGCTTAAATTTGTTTGGGCATTTATGGTGGTATGGTTTAGTGTGGCATGAAGTTGTTTAGAACATATAGTGGTTCATGTGGTTTTTTGTGAGGAAAGTATGCATTTTTTTGGTTTGTAAGAGTGAACTAGATGATTGACTGAATAAATACCTTGTAAGTCTGAGTTTGGAAAGAATAGAAGGCTTCTATGCAAATTTGTGCTATATGTTTTTTCTAAACTCTTGGATGATGTTTTGAAATTGGTGGAATTCTGGTTCCTTACTGATAAGTGATAAGTTTGAGATTCAAATCTCTTCTAAATGCCATAAGACCGTGAGTAAATGATAAGCATAGGTTCCTACACCATTTGATATTGCATAACTTTAGAAATCTTTGGTCATATGGGTCATGGTATTATTGGTCTAGTTAATACAACTTGTCTTATGGTGTTTCACCATACTTTTAATGGAAATTTTCTCAAGCTATTGTCCAGCTCCTTATTTCAATTTAATAAGTGTCTAAAGCAAAAATAAAGGCACAATTCAAATTTAAAATTTCCTTGAGCTGGAAATTTTTGCACACTTACGAAAATTTGAAAAATTAACCATAATTAGTTCACTGCTTCAAAATTTATGAATTTATAGTCATTGGAGAGATTTTTGAGTCTACTGTCCAACTCAAAAAGAATAAACTCATTTTGGGTTATGTGGACAGAGTTATAAGCAAATCAATCAGCAAAGGTCATAGCTGAAAATACAGAAAAACGTGATTAAAATGTTGATCTTTAAATTTTTACTGCAGCTAACTCTGTGATCTAAAAATTACGAGTCTGGTGTCCAAAAAAATATCTTTGAATCTAGATTCCAACAAAACAAGAATCATCTCATTTGGAATTCTTTGAAGAGAGTAATGAGTAAAATAGTGAGTAAAGGTCGTAGCTGAAAATACTGAAAAACGTAATTAAAACGTCGATCTTAAAATTTGTACTGCAGTTGACTCTGTTGTCTAAAATTTACGAGTCTAGTGTCCAAAGAAATATATTTTAGTCTAGATTCCACGAAAACAAGAATCATCTCATTTCAAATTCTGTGGAAAGAGTAATGTGTAAAATAGTGAGTAAAGGTCATAGTTGAAAATACTGAAAAACGTAATTAAAAAGTCTATCTTAAAATTTGTACTGCGGTTGACTCTATTTTCTAAAAGTTACGAGTCTAGTGTGCACACAAAGATCTTTGATTATGGAATTCAATAAAAAAGGAATCAACTCATTCGGAGTTTTGTAAAGAGAGTTATGAGTAAAACACTGAACAAAGGTCAGGGTTGACATCAAATTGATTTGAGATTAGGCTCTCTGATATAGGTTTCTTGCTTCACACGAATCATCTTTGCTTCCTTTCTGGGTGCATTCTAATAGAAAGATAAAATTTCTTGAAAGCTTAATCAATGATGATTTGCTTGAAATTGGTAAATCTTCACATGATGAAGTTGAGGATAAAAGTGTCCCTGTTTTTGAAGAATTGGGGGACCAACTGATATGTTATATAATATTATTTTGTTGTTGGACTTTGTTTGTTGTAGATTTGATTGTGGAGTAATTGTTTTGAAAATTATGGAGTTGTGGGATGGCATCGAGAAATACGAAGGCAACACAATGCCTAGTTACACAATTGTAAGTTTTAAAAATGTTCATGTTCTGGAGCTTTGATAGAAATGGTGCATTTTATATGTTGTGCATTTTTTTCTTTGAAGGAGGAACTACAACAGGTTAGGGAGAAGCATGTTTGTGATTGGATTTTGGATGTGAACAATGTGCGGAGGGTTGAAGTTTCAAGATTTAGGCATTGTGTAGATGTTGTTGAATAGGGATTTTTGCAATGTTATTGATGATTTGTTTACAACTTTTTCAATATGTATTGATGATGAGTGAATGTACATATTTTTGTTAAAAATGCTCAAAGAAAATTAATGGTTACATTTATTGTTAATGAAATTTGAAAATCATAATGATCAATGTTTTAAATGTTTGCACTATAGTCCCCCACTGAATTTGGATGTGATTATTTATGAAATCTTGTATGTACAGGGTTCTATGTAGAAAAAATGATGAAAATAAATTGGGTTAAGTGCCAATGAATGCGTCAACATGAGTTGGATGTCCATTAAGCTGGAAGAAAAAACCTTTGCCCGAAATAATAATTTGTTCCACATCACTTTTTAGTTGAAAAAATGATGTGAAATAAATTAGTCACTCCAAAATGAGTGTCATATTCATAGTTGACCTACCTGTGCAAAACCTTTGCCTGAAGTACCCACTTATTTTGCCTTTGCTACCATTGCAGTTTTTACACCATGAGTTTTACTAAATATAGTTCTTTGGCCATGGAATTGTATATGAATGACATAATAGTTGGTTCCACGCCACTTTTTAGTTGAAAAAATGATGTGAAATAAATTAGTCACTCTAAAATGAGTGTCATATTCATAGTTGACCTACCTGTACAAAACCTTGCCTTAAAGTACCCACTTATTTTGCCTTTGCTACCATTGTTGTTTCTGCACCATTAGTTTTACTAAATATGCTTCCTTAGCCATGAAATTGTATATGAATGGCATATTAGTTGGTTCCACATCACTTTTAAGTTAAAAAAAGATGACAAATATAATAGTCACTCCAAAATGAGTGTCATATTCATAGTTGACATGTCTGTGCAAAACCTTTGCTTGAAGTACCCACTTATTTTGCCTTTGCTACCATTGTTATTTCTACACCATGAATTTTACTAGATATGGTTCCTTTGTCATGGAATTGTATATGAATGACATAATAATTGGTTTCACATCACTTTAAGTTCAAAAAATGATGAGAAATAAATTAGTCACTCCAAAATGACTGTAATATTCATAGTTGAAAAAATGATGAGAAATAAATTAGGCACTCCAAAATGGTTTGGCACAGACATATCAACTATGAATATTACAGTCATTTTGGAGTGACTAATTTATTTCTCATCATTTTTTGAACTTAAAGTGATGTGGAACAAATTATTATGTCATTCATATACAATTCCATGGCAAAAGAACCATATCTAGTAAAATTCGTGGCGCAGAAACAACAATGGTAGCAAAGACAAAATAAGTAAGTACTTTAAGCCAAGGTTTTGTACAGGTAGGTCAACTATGAATATGACACTCATTTTGGAGTGACTAATTTATTTCATGTCATTTTTTCAATTAAAAAGTGATGTGGAACCAACTACTATGCCATTCATATACAATTTCATTGCTAAGAAACCATAATTAGTAAAACTCATGGTGCATAAACTACAATGGTAGCAAAGGCAAAATAAGTGGATACTTTAGGCAAAGGTTTTGCATAGGTAGGTCAACTATGAATATGACACTCATTTTGGAGTGACTAATTTATTTCACATCATTTTTTCAACAAAAAAGTGATGTGGAACCAACTATTATGTCATTCATATACAATTCCATGGCCAAGGAACCATGTTTAGTAAAACTCATGGTGTAGAAACTACAATGGTAGCAAAGGCAAAATAAGTGGATACTTCAGGCAAAGGTTTTGCATAGGTAGGTCAACTATGAATATGACACTCATTTTGGAGTGACTAATTTATTTCACATCATTTTTTCAACTAAAAAGTGATGTGGAACCAATTATTATTTCAGGCAAAGGTTTTTTCTTCAAACTTAATGGAAATCCAAATCATGTTGACGCATTCATTGGCAGTTAACCCAATATATTTTCATCATTTTTTCTACATAGAACCGTGTACATACAAGATTTCATAAATAATCACATCCAAATTTAGTGGGGACTATAGTACAAACACATAAAACATTGATCATTATGATCTTCAAATTTCATTAACAATAAATGTAACCATTACTTTTTTATGAACAATTTTTACAACAAATATGTACATTCAGTCATCATCAATACATATTGAAAAAGTTGTAAACAAATCATCAATAACATTGCAAAAATCCGTATTCAACAACATCTACACAATGCTTAAATCTTGCAACACTTCAGCCCTCCGCACATTGTCCACATCCAAAATCCAATCACAAACATGCTTCTCCCTAACCTGTTGTAGTTCCTCCTTCAAAGAAAAAAATGCACAACATATCAATAAAATGCACAATTTCTATCAAAGCTCCAGAACATGAAAATTTTTACAACTTACAATTGTGTAACTAGGCATTGTGTTGCCTTCGTATTTCTCGATGTCATCCCACAACTCCATAATTTTCAAACATTTACTCCACAATCAAATCTACAACAAACAATGTCCAACAACAAAATAATATTATTTAACATATGAGTTGGACCCCCAATTCTTCAGAGACAAAGACATTTTTATCCTCAACTTCATCATGTGAAGATTTACCAGTTTCAAGCAAATCATCATTGTTTGAGCTTTTAAGCAAATTTATCCTTCTGTCAGAATGCACCCAGAAAGGAAGCAAAGATGATTCGTGTAAAGCAAGAAACCTAATATCAGAGAGCCTAATCTCAAGTCAATTTGATGTCAACCCTAACCTTTGTTCAGTGTTTTACTCGTAACTCTCTTTACAGAACTTCAAATGAGTTTATTCTTGTTTTATTGGATTTCAGACTCAAAGATATTTCTTTGCACACCAGACTCGTAACTTTTAGAAAACAGAGTCAACTACAGTAGAAATTTTAAGATAGACATTTTATCTACGTTTTTCAGTATTTTCAACTATGACCTTTACTCACTATTTTACTCATTACTCTTTCCACAAAATTCAAAATGAGATTATTCTTGTTTTGTTGGAATCTAGAGTCAAAGATATTTTTTTGGACACTAGACTCGTAAATTTTAGAAAACAGAGTCAACTGTAGTACAAATTTTAAGATCGACGTTTTAATTACGTTTTTCAGTATTTTCAGCTATGACCTTTACTCACTATTTTACTCATTAATCTCTTCACAGAATTCCAAATGAGATTATTCTTGTTTTGTTGGAATCTAGATTTAAAGATCTTTCTTTGGACACCAGACTCGTAATTTTTAGATCACAGAGTTAGTTGTAGTAAAAATTTTTAAGATCAACATTTTAATAACATCTGTTCACATAATCCCAAATGAGTTAATTCGTTTTTAGTTGGACAGTAGACTAAAAAATCTCTCTAATGACTATAAATTCATAAATTTTGAAGGAGTGAACTAGTTATGGTTAATTTTTCAAATTTTCGTAAATATGCAAAAATTTCCAGACTCAAGAAAATTTTAAATCTGAATTGTGCCTTTATTTTGGCTTTAGACACTTATTAAATTGAAATAAGGAGCTGGATAGTAGCTTGAGAAAATTTTCACTAAAAGTATGATCAAACACCATAAGGCAAGTTGTATTAACTAGACCAATAATATCATGACCCATATGACCAAACATTTCTAAAGTTATGCAATATCAAATGATGTAGGAACCTATGCTTATCATTTACTCATGGTCTTATGGCATTTAGAAGAGATTTGAATGTCAAACTTATCATTTATAAGTAAGGAACCAGAATTCTACCAATTTCAAAACATCATCCAAGAGTTTAGAGAAAACATATAGCACAAATTTGCATACAAGCCTTCTATTCTTTCCAAACTCAGACTTACAAGTTATTTATTCAGTCAATCATCTAGTTCACTCTTACAAACCAAAAAAATGCATATTTTCCTCACAAAAAACCACATCAACCACTATATGTTCTAAACAACTTCATGCCACATTAAACCATACCACCAAAAACACCCGAATAACACAACAATCCATAAATGCCCAAACAAATTTAAACAAACTAAACCAACCAAACACAAAAAAATGAATTACCCAAAACAACAGAGGCAACCTTCATAAAGCACCTCCGACGATGTCTTCCAAGTACGTTGTTTCCAAAACACCTAAAGTTTGGTGCCTACAACGTTGCCTTCAACAACGATAGTCCGACCAACAATAACGCTTCTTTGTGGCTGGGAGGGAGGAATATTGGTAGGTGGGTAGACGTCCACGACGGCACTCTGACAGACAACGGACCGCGACGCTCTAGGGAAGAGGCACAAAAATGGAACGGTGGGTAGGTAGAGACGTAAGCAACGACACTCTGACGACAATGGGTGAGTGGGAGGGAACTCCTTCTCTCGCAGGTTTGGTGAGTGGGAGGAAGCGACACTTTCTCTACGTTTCCAGTTCTCTCATTAAGCTTTGCTTCAGATTAATTTTGAAATGAGAAAATAAACCCCTCGAATTAAAACCCTGCCCCAATTCTGTTTCCACGTTATTCTAATTTTTTAATTTTGTTTTCTACGTGGACCAATCACATTGTGACACATGACCCGTGTCAAAATGTTATCAAATGTGTTGTGAAAATATCATTTTCCTTCCAAAATACATACAAAAGTACCAACTTTTAATAAAGTACCAACTTTTAATAAAATAATACAAAAATATCCATATAAATTATAAAAAAGTATCATATATAAACAAAATAATAAATAATAAATTAATTTATCCACTAATAATTTTAACTAAATCCAAAAAACTAATTCATTTATTTTATTATATATTTTATTTTATTAATTTTTTTTTCAAATTTTACATAAACTTATTCTAATTTACTTCAATCTTTAAAAAAATAAATACATCAGTCAAAATCTTAGAAAAAGTACAAAGAAAATAAAAATGATAGTTTTTTTTAAAATTATAATTTTTTTATAAAATAAAACTTAATTAACTAATTTTCTATTTATAGCTTATCTTTTGATAATAATATAATTAAGTTCTACTTATAAAATCACTTTTACTTGTATGTATTTTCTAAGTCTTTATAAGAATATTTTGGAAAGTTACATCACTTTAAATTAAAGAGTCACAAGATACTCGGAAAAGAACATCATCTCATGGGTGAGTAAATTAATGGACTCACCATTTTGGAACAAAAATGAAATGTCTCCTTTCTCCTTTAGGGCTTTACGAAACCAAGGGCATTTGTTAGTCATCCTTCCATATAATGTAGGAAGTTCCATAATTAGATATTGGCTTTTTCTATTACCAGGAATTAAAAAAAAATCATATAAATTTTTTTGGATTATTTAACAAATTAAATTTATTCTAATAATTTAAAACATAAACAATTATAAAGATAACTATTGAAACAAATACACAAATATTAATGTTCTTCCTCAAACCTAATTTAAAAAATTAAATATTATTTATCCTTCTATCCAATCAATACAAGAGTTTTTTTGTCAAAACCAAAACAATTTGAAATAATACTGTCAAAATGAATTCATGTGCTATTCTTACAATACTATAATAGTACCTTAATTATTTTTTTACCATGTCTTGATATTTACAATTAATTTAATCTAATAGTAGTAATTATTTAAAATATTTATTTAAAAATAAGTCATACTTATCCTGCAGGTGTCGATCACATCACGCAACCGAAATCCAAAATCACTTGTCTTCAGCCACGTGCCCATCCAACTTTTTCTCTGCCTATACACATCAAAGTCTTTATATACAATTAAAAAATTATTATTCTAAATTAAGTATACTAATACATTTTTATTAATTATTTATAATTTTATAATTATTATAATAATGATTTCATAAGTGTTTTTTTATTGGGATAATAATTATAATAATAACATTTTTTTTTATCAAATGACTCAAAAAATGTAAAATACTTATGTTCGTACTAATAATACAAGGAGAATAATTCATTTTCTAAATTTGTAATTTAAGATAATACAACAACCTATCTAAATGCTGATTCTTACAAACAATATGTAAAAATATTATTTTTCCTTTAAAATGTCTAAATTTCTAATATATTAAATGTAATAATAAAACTCTTCATTTCAATGTAAGTACCTTATATTTCTGAATATTTGCTTTTAATATATTTTAAAAAACAGAATTCCATGCTGTAAATCACCCGTGTGTTAAAAACAATTCCATGTTATAAATACTCTATTGTTTTTATGTTTATTGTTATTAATTTTTAAATATAGTGACACTTTTTTGCACAAATGTATCAGAATCTCTTATATTATGTAATTTTTAATTCTGTATTAATATAATTATTTCTTTTGTGTAATTTAATAAGATGTAGTTTTCATTCTTATAAAATTTTAAGGGTAAAATACTGTTATATTCTCCATATTGATATTTGAATTGTAACATAATTAATTTATAACGTTTTTAATATAATAACACTTGGATTGAAAATATTAACTTGTATTAAGACATAAATACATTTTAATTTTAAATCAAAATTGAGAGATTAAAATCTTAAAATTTAATAACACTAATGTCACATGTTATAACATAAATCAATAACCTTATAATTGATCCACACAATTGTTTATTATTAGAATTCGAAAAATATCAATAATAAGCTAAAGTTGTTTAATTTAAAAATAAAAATAAAGTATATAAATACATTTTATAAGAATCCATATTGCATATATATATATATATATTTAAGATTACAAAATGATTTAAGTCTCACTAAAAATATAATATGTAAACTAATTTTGAACATTATGTAATTGTAAGTAGAAAAAACATGTTTTATGTTTGATAAAGAAAATATTTTAATACAAAAAATACTATTATAAATCACTTTTAATTAGGGCTTTTGAGAATTTTAGACACTTTTACCAATAAAACAAATATAAGAGAATTTCAAAAGTTATAAGTCTTATTTCTAAAATTTATGATTCTTTAATTCATAAACCTCAATTTCAATTATATACAGCTGTGAATAGAAAAAAAATTCAATTATGTACAGTTGAATTAAGGTAAGCTCAGATTGTATTAAGAAAGAACACCATCATGGTCAACATTCAAAGTTCATAACTTCCTGAAACCAATTCTTCTTTCTCTTCTCTTCTCTTCTCTTCTCTTCTCTTTCTCTTCTCTTTCGTTGAGAAGAAAATGAACAACCCCAACACCGACAGCTTCTCTCTGTTGGGTGTTCTTCATTCCCCCCACTTCTCTGAACTTCTCAGGGATTTCGCCACGCGAGAACTCAACGCGTTTTTATGGCTATCTCTTGTTGTTGTCACCACCCTTTTGCTCAGAAGACTCTTTAGCCTATTTGGGATATGGCGCAGGGCTAGAACCATTCCTGGGCCTCCCTCTTCCTCTTTTTTTGGAGGCTGCAAGCTCTTTTCCCGGCCAAATTTCACCTTCACTGGTGGGTTCTCGGTGATCATTTCTTTTCTTTTTCTCTTTTCAGATGACAAAGATCCATAAACTTATATTTATAAGCTTTTTCCTATTCATTTATGTAGAAACTGTTTTTCAACTTTAACTTAATCAAGAATATTTTGTAAAAGTGGAAATTCATTCAAAATGTCTTATTTGTCTTGAATCTGACACAACCCTTTTCTTTACTGGAACTTGGGACTCGCTGTGAAATCATTGGCTGGTTGTTGCTTTTTTATCCCCCCCCTGGATTATTTGAATTTATAGTTATCATCAGAAAGAATCACTTTTTTGGATTTTGCAAGTTAATGGGTGTTACTGTGATATTGACCTTGTTTGATATATGACATGTGACATGAGTTTTACCTTCGATGCCATGATTAGTTGAATTTGTGGTTATTATCACAAAGAACCGGTCATTTTGGTTTTAGTGAAATGGAGTTTGGTTTTGGTCTATTAATCTGGATTTTGCTAGTTATTGTTAGTATAATATGGGGTCTTGTGATATGGGATTTTGAATGTTGTCTTTTTTCTTCTTTTATATTCTGCCGTATGGATTAGTTAATTCTGTGGTTATTTTCATAAGTAATCACTTTCTTTCTTTCTTTCTTTTACTCGGTGGGGTCTTATTCTAGAATGCATATTAAAGGGATTTTGTGCAGTAATGTCAAACTCAGGTTCTTTTGCAGTTTTGCACTTGTAGTGATGTGCTGTTTGCTCTGAGTAGTGATTAGTATTATGGCTGGATGTAAATTTATAAACTAATTGTGTACTTATCCTTTTTGATTTTCAGACGTGTTGTCAGAATGCCATAAAAAGTATGGACCTATTGTTAAACTGTGGTTAGGTCCTACTCAGCTTTTGGTGTCAGTAAGGGATCCAATCTTAATCCAAGACATGCTTATAAAAGCCGAGGATAAGTTGCCTTACACGGGAAAACTGTTTCATCTGGCCTTTGGACAATCAAGCCTCTTTGCCCCTTCATTTGAAAAGGTGACATGTGAATTATGGTGTTTATGACCGAAGTTGAGATTGAATTATGTAATCTGTTCCTCAATCTTAAAATGCTGTGGTCCATTCAGTTTTGAGACCTTCTTAGTTCTGATCAAACTACTCTTTTGTTTGGATATTTTCATTGTGAATAATTTTAGATGTTGTCTGCAGAAATTACAGATCCTGACATTTTTTTAGTATGATGTTCTCATTCTGACTCTAGCAACTTGGAATATAATTTAAAATTTTCATAGGTGCAAAAGAGAAGGGAATTATTGGCAACAGAGTTAAACGAAAGATTGCTGAAGAATGGTGATATGATTCCTGTGAAAGTTGCAGACTTTATCACAGATAAAATAGAAAACATAAAAAAGAAAGGAGGTATTGATTCCAGGTTGGTTTCTCAACATATCGCTTTCACTATAATGGGTGTCACATTCTTTGGAGATGGCTTCTTGGCCTCGCCGAAGGCTGCAATGTACGAGGAACTGTTCATGACCATAGCTAAAGATGCTTGCTTTTGGGCCTCCTATAATGTTACTCCTTTCTGGAGACGTGGATTTTGGAAGTACCAATGCTTATGTACAAAGTTGAAATGCTTAACTCAAGACATCCTTCAACATTGCAGAAAAGGCTGTAAACTATCTAGCCATACTAAGCATGATGTACATAATGAAAGTTCCAATAAAGAAATGAAGTCAGCAGATGGTGCACAATGCTGTTCTGATGATGAGTTCCAAGATTACTATTTCTTTCGAGATCTTAAGGATCATCAAGATGGTAAAGAAGAATCTTGTGGGAATGTAATGCGCATGATATTTCACGGATGTCAAACTACCTCTGTTCTAATCACGGATGTATTGACTAGGCTTGTCATGCATGGGGAAATACAGGATAAGGTTTCATTCTCTCTGGTGTATCCAATTCTGTGAATAATTTTATTTTATTTTGCTCTCCAATGCTAAAAGATTCCTATAATGAATATTGCTAAATCATGATGTAGATTTGATGAATCTATCTCTCTACAAAATTAAAACTAGGGATGCACTTTTGTTTTACAATCTGCTCAATAAAAGGAGGGCTAGTTAAAGTGAATTTCTTTTGATATGTTGAAGATTCATATGAACTAGAGAAAAAACGAATTTACAGTATATAAACAAGTACAAATTTTATCTTACAAGTTGAGTTAGGCTTAAAGTCTATTCCTTAACATATTAATTTAGATTTTTTTTATCTTTTAGGATAGACATTTTTTGTTAAGAAAATGCACTTGTTCTGTATCTCTTATTAACCCTTGCCAGTGGTTCTGTCTGCTATATACAGCAGCTCTGCTATATGTCTGCTCTTATCATAGCAAAAGTTACGTTTTCTCATTTTCATTTTAGGTGAAATTTCTTTATTGTTGTCAACACTGTAACAAACTGTTATTCTAGTATCTTTTGAAGAAAAACTATATTTCTGTTTGAATAGATTTCATTTACATGCTCAAAGGTGGGTTTAGTGCAGGATTTTCACTATCAAACTCTGCTTTTTAATTTGACTGAATGCAGTTCTTGATGTTTGCAAGCCCACCTGGTGCTTATTTGGCATGCTTTTACAGGTTTATTCAGAGATTAGAATGGTAGGAAGAAACCCATCGAAATATGAGCATGAAGATGTTTACAGGATGCCGTTGTTATTGGCTACAATTTATGAATCTGCACGTCTTCTTCCCACTGGTTCAATGCTGCAGAGATGTTCTTTGAAACATGGTGAGATGTTGCTTCTCAAGCATAGTTTTTTGTGTACAAAAACTAACTAATCATAATCTTTTCAAGTTATCTTGCTTAGTAGTGGGCACTTCATACATGTACTTATTTGTGCATTGCTTGGTTTAACGTTAACATTGTGATATCAGTTGGGAGCTAGTATCCCATCTCCACAAAAGCACGTTAAGTCACTGTTATTTTCATTCAAGATTTCTGTTGGAGAGAAAAAGAGATGCTGAAAAGTATCTGTATGAACTACACCACATAGTACATTTTATATAAACTGGCTACAGTAAATCAAGAAACTATGGGAGATTTGATTTCTATATGCATGATATGTTATGCCTATAAATTCGTTCAAATGAAGATGGTGGTGTAATTCTAAATATCATAATTAAATAAATATACAACTCATAATGTAAAAGAAAAAATAACTCCTAAGTGATAATCTAAGATACTCCACCATATTGTAACATGATATTATCAGATATTTCTATCAATGTAAAAATACGGATTTGGATATTCTAGTTCCAATAATTTAATCAAAAAGGGCTAGTTTAAACGGTAGGTTGTGGTAATTTATGCAATAGAAATATGATGTACGTGCATGATTTGGAAATAATTGTTTTTTAGTTATTCTTAATGTATATTTGAGGATTCTATCTGTACTCCTACTGGTATTTGTATTCATTAATGCTCCTCCTTATCTCAGACTTGAGCTTTGCATCTGGTGTAACCATTCCTGCTGGAGCTGTATTGGTTGTACCAGTTGAATTGGTACAGAAGGATGAATTCAATTGGGGGAGTGATGCAAGTCATTTCAATCCTTACCGATTTCTCTCAACTGTTACAAATAGATCAGGTATGAGCATTTGTCATCTCACACCGTCGCCATTCTTCTTCCACCCTTCTAATTTGGCAATGTCAATAAGAGAGAAAAAATCTGTCCATTTGGGATTGAAAATTGCTAGTGTAGTCTGATGGGGTCTTTCAAGAGATAATTACCACAGAGATATAATACAACACCAATGAGACATTAGTCCAACCCAAATATAAGAGATTGACACTATCTTTAACCAAAAACTTTAATACAAGATGTTCAACTTGGATTCCCAACATAATCATTACGATATTAAACCTTTATATTCAATAAATTGTTTATATGTTCTCTGTAGGTGGTAAGAGAGAAAAAATTGTTGCTCATCTATTGCTAATCTTTGATATTGAACTCTCAGGTTCTGCTGAAGACCTTTCTAGTAGAGGATTCAGTTCATTTGTACTAAATGATCCAAACGAAAATGCAGCATTCTTGCCTTTTGGATCAGGTGCACGGGCTTGCATCGGACAGAAATTTATCATCCAACTTGTTGCCTCAGTGTTGGCATCATTGCTAAATAAATATGAGGTTTGTCCCGTGAACCAGCACTTTTGCTCTTGCTTCCTATGTAATGAGAGAAAGACGGGAACACAATTCTATACCATAAAATTACATAAAGTCAAATATCAAGTACTTGCCAATTCAGCAAAGGAAACAACATATAATGTAATGTAAAGTAAGAAAATAGAAAATGAAAGTAACTGACTGAATGCAAAGTGTTGGTACACTTATTATGGTGAGGATTGCTTTTACTTATATACTTATCATTACTTATGTTAGATCTCCAACAATTACAAGTATTTTCTGAGTTATGATTCCATTGATGTTACAACATTATTGTGTTATAACTTTTTCAATTGTTCTGTAACTGATGTTAGTTTTGAATGCAGATACGGCTTAGCATAGACTCAAATGATGACTCAAACACAACCTTGAAGAATAATCTTCTGCAGCGTCATCCCAGTTCACGGATATTATTCGTGAGAAGGGACCAGTGAAAGAAAAGAAGCACAAACACACTGTGTAGTTAATAAACTTGGTGTTGTGATTAAAGTTAACAACACCAAAAATATCTGGACCTTTCCTTTTTAGTATCACTACACTCCTTTTTCCAAGACGAATGGGGAAGTTCTCTGGCTCATTGTGGTGTTTGGGAGGATGAATCTAACCTGAGTTTCTTAGCTCAAGTTTTTTTCCTCCCTCTTTTTAAACATTGCCCTGGTGTTGGCTTCAGGCCCTGACACTTATTTTTTTGGTGTTTTAAGCACTTTGGGTCAATTGTTTCTTTGGAGCCTTTGGTTTTCCTTCCCCTTCTCTGGATGTGGATCTTTTGCTTTTCTTATGTCATCAACTTTTTCACTTCTGGAGGAAGTTTGTTCTTGTATCTGATATTTTCCAAATAAAATGTACTTACTTGGATAGTTTGAAGTACCCCTTATCTATCAAAATATATGTGGACCCTCTTGTTAGCCTAAGGGCATATTCACCACTTTTATAGTTTTATATTGATATTAGAATTGTAGTGGAAGTTCTATGTTGACTAAAGATGAATGTAGAGTATATAAGTGAGTGTAAATCTTATTTTACCAACTGATTTTGTGGGTTTGAGTTGTGTTTAAAGTTTATTTTTTAATATGGTATCATAGTATGGGTTAGAACCTATTTTAGTGAGAGATTTGTGTTTATTGGACATATCATTTCATCAGACTATTATCAGATAATTATTAGATCATTTATTAATGTCTAGTTCTATGTACAAGATGTATATATCTTGACACACAAAAATGAGTTGGATGTCTTATATTAACTAGAAATAATATCAATTTAGAGTATATTAATGAATAGACACGGCTGATTTTGTAAGATGGAATTAAACTTAGAATTTATTTTTAAGAATCATAATGTTATGCTGATTTTGTAAGATCAAATTAAATTTAAAATTTATTTTTAAGAATCATAATGTTATGTGTATTTGAATCTTGGTTTGGAGATGTGTTTTTTTTTCTCATAGAAAACAATAAAAAAGAGCTTAATGTTGTGTATACTGTTGTTCTATAATTTTAAGAACATAAAACGAAGTGGAAATTACTTTTGGAGGCGGAGATATTATAACTTTGGTTTGTTTAATAATCAAAAGAACTTCGATATATGTTTGAGTAGAACCCAATACGCTTAACTCAAACGTAGAAAGTCTGAGGTTTACAGCTTCATGTGCTTGAGTCCCTTAATCTTTATCATCTACTTTGAAAATATAAGTAGGCGTTGGTATATAAATCTTTTAACTTACACAATGGAGGATTATTATACCTTTTTTAATATTTAAAATTATAATAATTTGTTCTTCTCAATTAGATTAAATTTAATTAATACTTGAAATCGACTTGATAAGATGGAGTTTGTTTATCATCCCATGTTAACACATCAAGCGTGATAATTAAGAAAGATTTAATAATATGTAGTATAGTAAATTTAAATTTCGATTAATTATTTTTAAATAACTCTAATATTGTATTAATAATATCATATTAATACGTAAATTTTAAGTTTAGTTAAATTTACAAAATTAATTTAATAAAATAAATTTGGTTATATATATATATATATATATATATATATATATATATATATATATATATATATAATTGAGCTTTATTCATAATAAATATAGGATCTTCGATATAATAACACCAATAATTGACAATAGTTGTATCATTATCAATAGACTTAATAGACTTTTTTGTCCCCGGATTTGCTTATATTTCTAAAAAAGGTTCCTAGTTTAAAAAAAGTGTCAACTTGGTCCTCAATTGGTAAATATTGTGTCAACATCGTCCCTTCCGTTAAATAGAATCAACTGAAGTTAATGCACTGATGATCTGGCAGCAGACAGTGATCAAGTGTCATTATTTAGATGTATCAGGAATCACGTGTTATGTAATTGGAGGTTGAGGTGGATATTGAGAAATTGGGTGTTTCAAATTGGGGAAAAACTAAGTTAGGGCATGGGCATAGTTAGGGCATTTTGATTTTGTGCGAGAGAAGAGAGAATCATGCATTGTGAACAGAGACTGAGACGGTTAAGGAAGATTTCGTTGACTGAACATAGGGGAGTTGGACGCGCATTTGCAGAGTTTCGAAAAACATCATTCGAAGGTGTGAATGGTAGCTTTTATTGTGTGTGTCGTTGCTTTCATTGTGATCCTTCCCCCCCCCCCCCCCCCCCCCTAAACTTTTAATTTCTGTATGGTTTCTTTATTTTTTGTCCCCTATTATGTGTGTTTTTGGTTTGTTTGTGTCCTAGTGTTGTTGTGGTCCCCATGATGGTGTGTGAAAATATTTCTTTATGTTGTATTTGTGGTCCTTGTAGAAAGTTGTTTTACTTCTTTATGGTATGTTATTGGTGTGTTTATGGTTCCCTATAGTAGTATTTTGTTTGTAGTGTAGATGACATTTCTGTTAAGCATGTGTTTAACTGTCAAAATTTGTTGTTCTTTATAATGTTTGTAAAAGAATTACTTTTATGTTAGTTGGGTAAAGTAAATGTAGTCTGACAACAATTTGGATATTAGTTTAGATGGTCAACTCAGACATTGAAGTCGTCTTTCACCATGGAGGTAAATTTGAGAATAATGAGACATTTAGATACCATTATGGTGAAATCACAACTTTTAAAATTGACCCAGATAGATGGAGCTATTTTGTAATTTTGTCCATCTATTATGTGTGCTTTTGGTTTGTTTGTGGTGTCCTAGTGTCGTTGTGGTCCCCCATGATGGTGTGTGAAAATATTTCTTTATGTTGTATTTGTGGTCCCTGTAGAAAGTTGTTTTACTGCTTTATGGTCTGTTATTGGAGTGTTTATGGTTCCCTATAGTAGTATTTTGTAGTGTAGATGACATTTCTGTTAAGCATGTGTTTAACTGTCAAAATTTGTTGTTCTTTATAATGTTTGTAAAAACATTACTTTTATGTTAGTTGGGTAAAGTAAATGTAGTCTGGCAACAATTTGGATATTAGTTTAGATGGTCAACTTAGACATTGAAGTCGTCTTTCACCATGGGGGTAAATTTGAGAATAATGGAACATTCAGATACAACTATGGTGAAACCACAACTTTTAAAATTGACCTAGATAAATGGAGCTATTTTGTAATTTTGCCTATTCTAAAGGGGATGAGTTATAGGAATGTAAAGGAGTTATGGTATTCATTGGGTCGTGGTCCTGTGTTAGAAGATTCTTTGAAGAGTGAATCTTCCTACACCTCCCTCACCTCATCCTGCACCCCCAAATTTACCTATTTACCCTTCATTTAATTAAAAGTCAAAATGGTAATTAATAAATTAAATTTTTTTTAACCCCCAACCATTTTTCTAACTCCCAACCACAAGCACAAAAATATTCCTTCTTTATAAACCCTGAGTTGCCTTATGCGTGCACTGTTCATGGTAGTTTTTTTACTGTAGCAAGTAATAGCAAGTAATAGCAAGCAAATAATTTATGGTTTACTAGATTGTAAGATTTGGAGATACAGCAGGAGGAAGAGGAAGAAGACTCTGCACCGGCGAAGGTACGCAACCGCACTTCGAGGTGCGGAAAGACTCCGCCGCACTTCGAAGTGCGTTTTTAATTTAGGGTGCCGCACTTTGAAGTGCGTTGTGATATATGTTTTTTTATATTCTTTTTTGCATGCTTTTGTTTAATTTTTTCTTGTTTGTTTGATGCAAATTTTTTATTTAATATTTTTTTAATTATATTAGTACAATGCTGGGGTGGGGTGGTGGTCATAGTGTTTAGGTTTTGGGAGATTTATATATGTGAGCGTGAGCGAGAGAGGAAGAAGACAGTGAGGTATAGTGAATCTGGTAACCGCGCCGCACTTCGAAGTGCGTTTATCATTTTGTAGCCGCCGCACTTCGAAGTGCGTTTTTCATTTTGTAGCCGCCGCACTTCGAAGTGCGTTTTTCATTTTGTAACCGCCGCACTTCGAAGTGCGTTTTTCATTTTGTAGCCGCACTTTGAAGTGCGGTTAGTGATATGTAATTTTAATTTTTTTTTATGCATGGTTTTTTTTGTTTATTTTTTTTAGTTAAATTCCTGCAATCCTTTTTCCTTTTTTTTACATGTTTTTTTATTTTTTTTAATGTTTTTGTTATTATGTTATTATTTTTAATTTAAATTTATTGTTTTATGTTATGATTATTTATTTTAAATTTTTTTTTCATGGATTATGGTTAGTGATTAGGGAGTGTATTTAGGTTATATGAATTTTTAATAATATTTAGGTTATATGAATTTTTTATTAGAGAGTGTTTTTGAATTTTTTATTTGTAATTGAATAAATTTTTAAATTTTAATATTTATTGTAGGTCATATTTAATTATATGAGATGGATAACTATCCATATTTGGATTCTGAAATAAATTCTGATTTTATATCGGAATTTTCTTATTCTTTAAAAGAAGTGGGTGAGGGTGATTATTCAAATCAATTTTCCACTGATAAAATATTCCCAACACGCGCCGATTTAATTCAATGGGTTCGAAAGATTGCATTTGATCTTGGATTTGTTGTCGTCACTATAAGATCTGACACAGCAACTCGTGAAGCTGGTAGAAAGACATTTATTTTGTTAGGCTGTGAAAGAAGCGGGAAGTATAGGAAGTATAAGGCAGATGTTCAACCTAGTTTAACTGGCACAAGAAAATGTGAGTGTCCGTTAGGTTGAGGGGTAAACCTAAAGGAGATGGTTGGGTGTTGAAGGTTATGTGTGGCTATCACAAACATGAATTAGCAGAGACTTTGGTCGGTCATCCTTTCGCGAGTAGGTTAAATGCGGCTGAACAATCAATTCTTGTGGACATGACTAATAGTCAAGTAAAGCCGTCAAATATTCTTTTGACTCTGAAAGAACATAATGAAGATAACGTGACAACAATAAAGCAAATATATAATGCGAGGTACACGTACAAACGATCTTTGAGAGGGTCTAGAACGGAAATGCAGCAGTTGATGATGTTGTTAGATAGAGACAAAAACATCCAGAGAAGTAGATGTTTGGACGATTCTGACGTGGTAAGTGACTTGTTTTAGACACATCCCGATTCAGTGCACTTAGTCAATTCTTTTAATATTGTTTTCTTAATGGATACGACGTACAAGACGAACAAATATCGACTTCCGTTGCTCGAGATTGTGGGAGTCACATCAACTGGTTTGACATTCACAACCGCCTTTGCATTACTTTCAAGTGAACGCCAAAGTAATTTCACTTGGGCATTGGAAAGGTTCAAAGGATTATTATTGACATCAGAGGGCGGTCCACGCGTTATTATCACTGATAGAGACCTTGCTTTGATAAATGCAATTAATAATGTCTTTCCGGAGACTTATCAGATGTTATGTACATTCCACATTGCGAAAATGTTAGAGCCAAATGCACGATGTTAGTGGATAAGGTTGAGTCAGTGGATGTGTTGATGGAAGTGTGGCAGAATGTCATGGATTGTGACGACCAATCTATGTTTAGTGCTTATGTTCATCGTCTTGAGTATGCCTCTTCTGCATGGCCTCTATTTTTTGATTATGTCAACCGCACTTGGATAATTCCGTACAAGACATACTTTGTCAAGGCGTGGACGAACAAAGTTATGCATCTAGGCAACACTACAACAAACAGGTAATTTTTATTTTCATCGGCTTTTGTACTTATGTATTTCACATTTGTGTGTAATGTATTAATGTGATATGTGACAGGGTTGAGTCTGCGCACTGGAACCTGAAGAGATTATTGGGATCTAGTATGGGAGACCTATGCTCGTGTTGGGATGCCATGCATAACGTCATAGTCCTACAACATAACAAGATCAAGGCGTCCTTTGAAAAAAGTTTGAACGTAATAAGTGATGCTTACAAAGGTTTAATATATAGAAGACTTGTTGGGCGTGTTTCACGATACGCTTTAGGACTTATTGCTGATGAAATTTAGCGAGTCAATAAAATAGGTATGGACAGTGGTCGTTGTGGATGCATTTTGAGCTCAACATACGGCCTACCATGTGCTTGTGTATTAGCACGATATCAACCTGGAATAATTCCACTTGGTGAAATTCATGTTATGTGGACCCGTTTAAGCATTTCAGGTATTGTTTCTAATGAATCGCTTCCAGAGTTTAGCATTGACCGTGAAGTTCAATTGGTACAAGAAAGATTCAACAAGGTTGACATCGGTGAAAAGGTCAACATAAAGCAGAAGATGATCGAAATTGCTTGCCCAGAGTTGACATCTATGGTTGCTCCTACGCATAAAGTGAAAACAAAGGGTGCACAGAAGTCTAAAGATGCACGACATGAGAGGTCTACGAAACGTGACCCATCATATTTTGAGCACGTCGACACTTTACATTCGATGACAGAGTCTTCATCACGAAAAACCAAAGTGAAATCGAAGGCCAAAGAAGAAACGCGAAGGACAATACCAATGTTAAATCAATTTCATCCGATTTGTCATCCATTCATTGTAGATATTGTTGATGTTGTTGCTGATGGTCATTGTGGTTATCGATGTATTGCTGCTATGTTGGGCCTAGGTGAAGAGGCATGACCCATTATCTGACATGACCTCTACCAAGAATTAACTCAGTGGCGTGATGAATATGCACAATTAGTAGGAAGCTACGATCGATTGGAAGAACTACGACAATCATTGATTGTTCATGATCGATCACAGGTATTGCTTATTTACCTTATAAACATGTAATATATTTATAATTTTGTAATTCTTTTCATAAATATTTCTTAATGACCTACATGTATTACAGGTTAATGCTAAGAAGTGGATGACCATTCCTGACATTGGTTATGCAATTGCAAATCGATACAATGTCATCTTCGTATGTTTGTCATATGTTCAGAGTTTTGCCATATTTCCACTACGAACTTCACCGCCTACAGATGTCACACAACATCGGATGTTAAGCATTGGATTTGTTAATGGATGTCATTTCGTACAGGTAAACCTCCATATCACAAGTGAAGCATTACTCATTGGATGTTATGATTTACTTACGAATATTAATTTTTCAGGTTCAATTACAACAGGATTGTCCCTTACCCATGATGGACATAATTTCGTCAAACTATTGTTACCCACAAGCGCGAACATGGTCTACATTTTATACACACAGGATGCAATCATTTGTGAATTTAATGACAGTTAATACGACTTATGTAGATCTTACAGAAGACTGAAATTAAGTTTGTTATGTAGACTTTTTTTGCAGTTCTAAAGACTTTTGTTATGTAGACTTGTCGTTATATAATTTCATTAAACAAACACGATTCATAGAAGATGTTAAATATATTAAAATTAGTCAAACTATTAAATAACCGGTACATAAATAACCATTAAAAAACAATCATATATAACAGTGTTCTTTCAAGAAAATGATGCACGTCCACGCACATGACGACCACCTCTTCTAGTACTAGACTCATACTCCTCAACAGACCTACGAGCTACCTCTAGTGTCTCAGTAGTACGTTGATAAGCTACAGTGCCCTCTGTGACATCTCGACAGGTTAACATGCCCTGCAACATCCTGATCACACGCCTCATACCCCCCTAAAATGAAGATAACCAAAAAAAATTATTAAAGTAAACAAGAACCAACGATAATGAAAAAAAATTATCAAAATCAGTTAGTTTCAAGACATACCAACAATCCTTGCTCAGCCGACCGTCTACGACGAACTGGAGGCACCAACCTCTCATCTGGAATGTCTCGCCTCATGCGCGGTGCAAGACTAGGTCGTTCATCGTCGTTGCTTGGAGTGATGTACGGGTGCAACACCCGCCTAAACCACGTTATGTATCCATCAACACACGCATGTGGCTGACCAGCTAAAATGACACTAGTAATGGTATGCTCTGCATACCGCAACCAATTAAGATCAATCGTAGGAATGTCTGGCATCGGAACACTATCAGGTGACCGTGGTATGTTCTGTTGAAAACCAAATTGACGCAACACGCGTTCAGGTAGATGTCGATGAATGATGTCGCCTAATCAGATCCATCCCGAGGACATAATTATGGCAATCAATGGACATGTACGTCTGTGCAAAAGGTATGGATTCCAGATAACTACATCATAAGTGAGGGCATCCAGAAATGTTTGGCCCTCTGTCAAACTCCAACCCACCCTCGGGGGTATGTATCGTGAAGCACGTGGATCAAGTTCTGTGTACCTCTCAGACACTTGCCTCCTTCCCATTGTAGGAAAGTGCTCATATATCCAACTCTACAAAAAAACATTACTTCAATCGTGGGTTTCATTGTCAAACAATATTAAAATAAACTTAGAAGATGATAATGTACCTGTAGAAGAGTGGAATATCCAGCTATTTGTCTGATCTCATAGAAGCTAGCATCTCCTAGCTGCTCATATGTATGTGCAAGTGCTGCTACTCCCCAAGCATATCTCGAACAAGCATTCAAGTCTCGCAAGAGAAGGAGATATGATACCTTAATTAGAGTCGCACTCTTATTCGTAAAAATTGTGCATCCAAGCAGATGCAACAAGTACGCCCGAGCAGCACACTCCCAACGCTCCTGCTGGATGCACTCCTGGTAGACCTCGCGTAGCCAGCTGAGCCTAACTTTTGGACCACGTGACTGTTTCATCTCAGCTGAAGCTTTATCGTGGTCCACACCAAGCAGCTCCATGATATGAGATCGAGCCTCATCATACTCTAACTCCTCAACCTCACAAAATTGTCCCATGATGGGTAGGTGGAGCAAATTCATAATGTCATCTAATGTGACGGTCATCTCACCTATCGGTAGGTGGAAAGTATTAGTCTCTATGTGCCACCTCTCCGAAAGGGCAACGATCAATCCATGATCGGCATACTCGTATGAGAGGTTTACTAAACAACCCAACCCCGACATGGAGATATAAGGATCAATGGCCTCATGATACATTCCAAAATGCTTCAATTTTTTGCCATGGGTGACAACCTTTATCCCCCTTCGATCCTGAATACAAACATAATTATATAAAAAAAAATGTAACATTTATTAAACAATTAAAATTTAGATTGATGACTAACCCGGCCTTGCCATATGGCAAATGCAACATGCTGGGTATAGTGAGTAAGTAAGGAGGTGTCATGTGGACCTCCTGGGAATCCATCATCTTCAGCTTCGTCTTCATCTTCATCTTCACCTTCACCTTCATGTTCTTGTTGATTACAGTCATGCTGCTGCTGAATATCCTCCTCTTCAACGTAATCATCCTGACTATGTCCATGCTGTAATAACTCTTCCTGCTCCTCATTATCATGCTCATGAATAACGTCCACGCGATATTCTTCTACTCGTCTTTTACGAGCAGATGCCGTAGGTCGTCTTCTTTCATCTGATGGCTCACTATGAGAGGATGAAGCCTCACCATGATATCCACCTCTAGTTTTAACCATATCTATTAACCAATTATATTATTAACATATTATATACAAAAAAATAATTAATAATGTAATAAAAAATATTCAAACAAATAAAAAATAATATAAAAATCTAAAAAAATTACATATATAATAATTAAATTATTACAAAAAATTCCAAATTAATAATTATTATTTATTTCAATAAACAATTTAATTATTATTTTAATTTAAAACAAAATTAAAAAAATGAAATAAAATTAAATATACGAAAATAAGAGAGTCACCACATAAATACTTGATATTTCTATATTATTTTGATACCTAGTATAAAAAAAATCTTTTTAACTAGTATAAAAAGCCCATTTTACATTACTGTCTACTGGTTCACATTAGTATTTACTACATATTAGTATCTACTACATTAGTATTTACTGTGTATAGTGTCAGTAACCATTTTAAATTAGTATCTACTTGTATAAAAAAATTATTTTACATTAATATCTTCTAGATATAGCATAAATAAAAAACAATTCAATAAGAAAACATTTCAAAAAAAATATAAAGAATTCAAAAAAAATAGGCAACAACAAGAACAGATCAAACCACAGATTCAATTCAATAAGAAAACATTTCAAAAAAAAATATAAAGAATTCAAAAAAAATAGGCAACAACACGAACAGATCAAACCACAGATTCAATTCAAATTCAAAGAAACAGTGTCAAAATTGCAGATTACATATATTATCTATATTTAATTAAAAAATTATCTATATTTAATTCAAAAAACTCTGAAAAACGCCATTTTTTGCCGCATATCGAAGTCCTGTTCTTTACATTTGCCGCATATCGAACTGCGGCGTGCACCTCCACCGAGCCGCACTTCCAACTGCGGCTCTGATACTTGCCGCACTTCCAAATGCGGCGTGCACCTCCAGCGAACCGCACTTCCAACTACAGCTCTGATACTTGCCGCACTTCCAAATGCGGCGTGCACCTCCAGCGAGCCGCACTTCCAACTGCGGCTCTGATCCTTGCCGCACTTCCAACTGCGGCATGCACCTCCAGCGAGCACCTCTAGCGAGCCACGACCCACGAACCCATTCACTACCCACTAATCCAACCAGTAAACAAATATATTACATGATGGAAGGACGGAGCTACTAACCTGGACGCCGGACGAACGCGAGCAAAGCAGCGGATGCCAGATAGGACGGAGAGAAAAAGAGGGAGGAAGGAGGGGGTGTAGATCTAGGGTATTAGTGAGATGCGGCAGGGAGTGAGTTGCGGCAGGGGAAGAAGATGAGTAAAATAGGGTTTCAAATTTTATTAATCTTTTTAAAAAAAAAAAATTTCTCTCTCCTCGTTGACTGTGAAAGGGCACATTTGGAATTATAATTTTTTTTGGAGGTGCAGGATGAGGGTGGTGAGGTGCAGGGAGAATGACTCTTCTTTGAAACTATTATCTGATGACAAAGGTGCATGTCATCTAATGAATATTGCTATGTTGAATGGTCAAGCTCACCTGTTTGTTATACACATGGTCTATGAGCCTCAATATCTTCATATGATAGAATACTTTCTTGAAGCCCAAGTTGAGAGACATAGTGGTGAAGCAAAAGTTGAGAGTCAGAGTGTTGAAAAGCAAGTTGAGATAGAGGTTGGTGAAGTAGAAATTGAGTTAGACCCAAAGGAAGATGATGATGGTCCTATTTTGGGAGAGGTTAACATTAATGTTGGTGTGGATGTAGATGGGTAAGTAGAGGCAGAGGGTCAACCAGAGGTGGATGCAGTGGCTGAAGCAAAGGTTGAGGCATTGGGTGATGTAGAGGGTGAGGTAGAAGCTGAGGTAGAAGCTGAGGTAGAGGCTGATGTAGAAGCTAAGGTAGAGGCTGATGTAGAAGCTGAGGTAGAGGCTGATGTAGAAGCTGAGGTAGTAGAGGTTGAGGCAAATGGGGAGGAAAACATTGATGTTGGTGTGGATGTAAATGGGCAAGGATAGCATGTTGATGCTCAGGCTGAGGCAGAGGTTGAGGGATATGATGAGTATGATGTGAGAAGTTGGAATGGGTCCGAAGAAGATGTATTGACTGAGCATGGAGATGAAGTCGAGCATGAAATATTTGAAAGCATTGGCGAAGTACAAGTTGGTGGACCTAGGGGGTTATCTGAAAGTGATTGGAAATCTAACACTTTAAACAATGTTGTAGTAAGTGATAACACAGATGATGATAGAGAGGGGTATGATGATATTGGGTTTTTTTCAATGCCCAAAAGTGTGAAACAATATAAATGGGAAGTGGGTATGTACTTCTCTGAAAAAAAGATTTTACAAAAGCAATAAGAACATATGGTGTAGAGAATGGTAGGAAATTAAAGGTTTATAAAAATGACAAAAGAAGAGTTTGTGTCAAATGTTGTGGGGCAAAAGGAAAATGTATATGGTATGCATATTGTGCATATAAGGCAGCTGAAAGTACATGACAATTAAGAAAGATTATAGACAAGCACACATGCAGTAGAGAATTTAACATCCGTTTAACGACTACAAAATGGTTAAGTGGGAAGTTAGAGAAGACTATAAAAGAAAATCTTAATATTAATCTGACTAACCTCCAAAACAAAGTTTCTAAGAAATGGAACGTTGGTGTTTCTTGGTACGACAAAAGCAACGCCTTTTAAACACATTGAAGGTGATTTTAAAGAACAATATAAAAGAGTATATGACTATTAATGAGTCAATATTTTCTTAACTTCACTTAGCTTATTGTGTTAGATTTAATTAGAGAATTATGCTTGAATGTCCAATATTTCCCTATTTTTGCTAATTGTGTTGAATTTGACCAGAAATTCTTATTTTAATTAATTTGAATTATTTGAGCTTATTATTTTCATTATTGATTGCAAGGTGTCAACATCCAATTTTCCCGAGTAAATTAAATTCATCACAAAAATGAATAAAAAAAATAAAAAACCAAAATGAAAAAATACTATTTGTTTTACTTTTTGCACCCCTAAATTTTCTTTTAACACTTAATCCAATGGCCCAAAATAATCTCTTACTTTTTTACTTCCTCACCACCCATCTTCTCTTACCACACCCAACTCTCCACATCACCCTCCATATCACATTCCACATAATCTACCTTTTTCATTCACTTTTTCCACCTCATTTCCATATTAATTTTTATATACCAACTTTTCTAATTATTCCACTTACATTTTTTAATCGTATCCTCTCCACCAACTTTTTATATTATTTCTTTCACTTATTTTCCACATTAACTTTTACTATTTACTATATTTTATTTCACCTACCTTCTCCACCAACTTTTTATATTATTTCTTTCACTTATTTTCCACATTAACTTTTACTATTTACTATATTTTATTTCACCTACCTTCTCCACAAACTTTTTATATTATTTCTTTCACTTATTTTCCACATTAATTTTTATTATTTACTATATTTTATTTCACCTACTTCTCCACCAACTTTTTATATTATTTCTTTCACTTATTTTCCACATTAACTTTTATTATTTACTATATTTTACTTTACCTACTTCTCCATCAACTTTTTATATTATTTCTTTCACTTATTTTCCACATTAACTTTTATTATTTACTATATTTTACTTCACCTACTTCTCCACCAACTTTTTATATTATTTCTTTCACTTATTTTCCACATTAACTTTTATTATTTACTATATTTTATTTCACCTACTTTTCCATCAACTTTTTATATTATTTCTTTCACTTATTTTTCACATTAACTTTTACTATTTACTTTTTTCTATTATATTTTATTTCATCTAAATTTTCCACCAACTTGCTATATTATTTTTATTCATCAACTTTCGTCATCCTTAACTCTATAAATACCTACATTCTCTTCACTTCACATACACACAATTAGATAATATCCATCTCTTCTCTCTCAAAATCTCTTCATTTCATCCCAAAACTCTACTTCATTTTTATCTCACATTTTACTATTTCCTAATCCCTCTATACATAGTAAATCCCATACCACATTTCTACTATAAATTCATCTTCTTCACCATCAATCTATCTCTTCTCACAACTTATTACAAGCAAAATCTTGCTTCATCATTCAAATCTTCAACAAGGTACACATTTTCTTTTCATTCTATTATATGCATTTTGATCATTTTTTTTAGTTTATAAATTTATCCTGTTTTCTACCACAATTTATCCTATGCTTTTTCACATTTTTATGTCATAGATATTTCAACTCACCTCTCTTCATAATAAAAAGAAAATAAAAAAAATATAAAACTTTAAAATAACATGTAATGATATAAATATCGGTATGAGTACTTGTGCGATTGTACGCATCAGCCTAGTACTCATTACCCAAAATATAAAATAAACAAAAAAAGTCGTATGAGTACTCGTGTGATTGTACGCATCAACCTAGTGCTCATTTCGCAAAAAAATAAAAAATAAGAAAAAAGTCGTGTGAGTGTTCGTGCGATCGTACGCATCAGCCTAGTGCTCATTACGCAAAAATCTAAATATTACATCAAAATCCCAAAAAAAAGATTTTAAAGGTTAAGTACATGTGTAATCGCTCGCATCGTTCTTGTGCTAAAAACTTTTTCTTCCTTCTCAAATAAAATTATAAAAATATGTCTGAAAGGGTTAAGCACATGTGTGATCGCTCGTATCGTCCTTGTGCTAAAAAACCTTTTCACCTCCTTTTTCTCAAAAAATACCAAAAAAAATATAAAATCTTCAAAAAAACTAAAAACATCAACACTTTCAAGCAAATAAACAATTTCTAGGCCAGAACTACGTGATCCTTGATTCTCTATCAAAAGTGGAGATACGTAGGAGCAAGGCTAGTCCTTGTCAGGTTCATTTTCCCAAAAATCCAAATTTATCCATAATCAATTTTTCAAACAAATTTCTCAAACAATTCCTCAAACAAAATTTTCAAGCAGTTTCTAGAAAGAACTACGTAACCTTGATTTCTCATTTTAATGAGAATACGTAGGAGCAAGGTAAATCCTTGTCGGGCACAAAAAACTAAAAAATATATTTTGTTTCTGAGTTTTATTTTAGGGGGTAGTTCAACATTTTGGAAACCACATCATATTCGCATATTTAGTTAAAGGTACTGCCTTAGAGCAGGCGTTGTAGGATGCTAATACCTTTCCTACACGTAACCGACTCCCAAACCTAGAATCTGGTTCTTGTAGATCATGCCTTATCATTTTATGGTTTTTTCCGTAGTTTTCCAGAATAAACTATGGTGGCGACTTCAAATCTCTTTTTTCAAATCGCATTCCTTTTTTATTGGATGATTGTCCCGTTGCGATTTCGGTTGCGACACAAGGAAATTTTTGGAAATACATTTTGGGACATTAGAAGGACTGCCACATAATTCAACACTCTCCACATAGACATTTTAAATTTAATTATATTGTAATTTAGTTGTTTGGACCTTTTGAATTAAATTGTGCATTGTGGGCCAATTTTGGCAAAAGATGTTGGGCCCAAAAGTGGGGGTGGCTGACTTGGCACCCAAGGTTTTTGGTGCCAGCCGCCACCCACATAAAAGGAGGCACATTCCATTCTAAAGAGGAGAGCTCACGTCCAACAAAAGGGCTCACGTGGTGATGGATTTTGGGTTATGTGCTGATTTCATTTGAAAGGTCTTTTGGATTTTCAATTGGAGAAATAGGAAGCACACAGACATTGAGAGATGGAGGGTTACGATTGAATGTAGAGCTCATTTTCATTTATTAGCGGTGCACACTCGCTGATTTATTGAGAGAAAGGTGAACACATCGGTGATTTATCCAAGAGATGTTTCGTTTTTTTTTCTTATTCACACTTGGACCGAGAAGCTTTTATATGTTATACATTGGAATGCATTAGCAGCTTACTCATTTAGTTTATTTTACTGTTCACACTTTTATTTTTTAAGTGTTGTTTCCGTGAATGAGATGCTTTGATTGATGACTAAGCATTGCATTTTCCATTTGCCATTTGCCATTTGCCATTGAGCTTTATCCTTGCTGCACGGTAATCCCAATGCTGACGCATTACATTTCAAGGGCATTAGATGCATTTTCTTATTTCTCTATTGCATTTTAATTGATTAACGCTAATGGGAATGTTGAGCTGGAAAGGAGGAGTTGGTTTTCATTTGGTAATGTACACATGGTGATTTAATTTTAAGTGCAAACTGTGATTAATTTTTGAAGAAGCGGTGCAGCACAGATGGAGTTTTTCTTTCTTTTAGAGAAACGATGATGGATTAAGTGGGGCTCTTCTTATAGAGTAAAGAAAAGATGATTTTAATGCATTCAATGAGAAGATGCGTTCTCAATTTTTGAGGGTGTAGGCACCACCTTCATTGGCTGTTTCTTTCTTTTAAAAAGAAAACACTGATTCATAATGGAATGTGCACACGGTCACAAAGTTTCCTTCTTTTCTTTCTTTCTTAATGCATGAACCGAGAGCGTTACTCATTGCCACACATTTCTTTTTCATATACTAGTCGTGATGAATGACATTGCTAGCTGCTGCAATGTGTTTCCTTTCTTTATTAGTTTAAGTGTTGCATTTCATGTTATTCCAACATTGATGCGTTTTGTTATTTATTTCTTGCATTTCAATTTGTCACGCACCTTGAGCATTTAATTTTAATTCCAAGCTGCATTGGACATTTAATGTTTTAGCTTAAGTATTGCATTTGAATAGCACACCACAATTTTCTTTATTATTTGCTGCATTTTAATTAGTTCACACACCTTGCTTTAGGATTGTTCAGTTTAATGTTTTCATTTACTTTAATGCTTTCAATTATGTTCGGTTGTGTTTAATTTCCATTTTAATTTAGTTTAATTCTTTTCACAAAACCTTTCACCAACCCCCACTACGTGTTTAACCTAATTCTCGAACCATAGTTTGGTCCTTGAGAGACGACCTAGGAGTCACTTCCTAGTCTATACTGCATTCTTATTGCACATTAAATTTGACTCGTGTGCGACACCGATCAACTATGCAAATGAGTTGCTGAAGTCAAATCTTGATTCAACAGTCAAAGTTAATGTTGAAATTAATGAGGACACTCTAATATTCAAGAGACTATATGTGTGTTTGAAGGTCTGGAAGGACAACTTTGTTTCATATAGGCCTATTATAGGTTTGGATGGGTGTTTCTTGAAAGAAAAATATGGAGGTGAGTTGTTGACTACAGTTGGAAGAGATGACAATGAACAAATGTTACCTTTGGCATACGCTGTTGTGGAAGTGGAGAATAAGGATAGTTGGGCTTGGTTTTTACAATTGTTGATTGATGATCTTGGTGGCGTGGAGCTTTGTTCAACAATGACATCATTTCAGATCAACAAAAAGTTAGTATAGAAGAACTTCATTTGACATTCATTTTTTACTATTTGAACTTCATGTGTGGTATTTTAACTTGTCTATTGTCAATGATTACTTTAAAAGGGACCTGTACCAACAATACAAGAACTTCTACCTGGTGTGGAGCAAAGGTTTTGTGTGCGCTACATATATGCAAATTTTAGGAAGAAATGGCCTGGGCAAATTTTAAGACGTCTATAATGGAAGGCAACATCATCAACACACCCTCAAGCATGGGAGGCAGTCATGAGAGAAATTAAAGGTGTCAATGTAAATGCATTTAAATACTTGCTAGCCATTCCACCAAGGTATGACACCCAACATTTAAATCCATTTTTGATTTGTTACTTTTGTTTGCTTTCCTATTTGATATGTTTGACTTGTTCTTTGTATAACTAGATTTTAGTTAAGGTCTAGGTTCACGGGTACAGCTTCTTGTGACACCTTAGTCAATAATATGTTTGAAGCTTTTAACAGTGTGATAGTAAATGCATTGGGTAAGCCCATCATCACAATGATGGAAGACATTCGTATGTACCTGATGAAGAGATGGGCAACAAATAGAGCGAAAATAACTACATGTGAAGGTTCTCTTACCCAAAGATTAAAAAAAGATTTCATAAGGAATTGGACATGACTAAATATTGGATACCTAGGTATTTGCAGATGAATACATCAAAATATGGACTTGTTTATATCATAATTTTTTTACTTTAAGTACTGAATTACATTGCTTATCATTGCAGTTGGTTAGGACTGAAAATTTTTGAGGTCAGATACACCTCAACCGTTGGTGAAAAGTTTGTGGTTAACATAGATAAAGTGGAGTGTAGTTGCAGAAAGTGGACTGTATCAGGAATCCCATGTTGTCATGCATTAGCTGCCATGACATTTTTCAACATCAATGGAGAAGACTACATCCCTCATTGGTTTAGAAGATCAACATATCAAGAAATATACATGCCAATGATATACTTTATCAACAGTCCTAACCTATGGGAAATGACTTCTCATCTTGATGGTTTGCCTCTACCTAAAAGGGTGTTGCTTGGTATACCAAAAAAGAAAAGAAGACTAGAGCCTTGGGAGCTAAAGAAGGATGACACACAACTAAAGAAAGGTGGAACTCGTAAGAAATGTGCCATATGTAGACAGCTTGGTCATAACATAAATAATTGCCCACAAGCTCCTCCAACAAACTAAAGTCAATCTCAATCAAGTCACTAACCTCAAAGCCAAGTTGAACAAACTCAGCCAAGTACAGGACCAAGTCAGCTTACTCAATGCCAAGTTCAACAAACTGACCCAAGTACAACACCGAGTCAGCTTACTGAATGCCAAGTTTAACAAACTCAGCCAACAACAACAGGAGTTTAGAAGTTATTTAAAACTGACAAAATGTTTAGCTTAAGTATGTTACAACCTAATATTGGCTATTTTGTAAACTTTATATGTATTTTGAATCGTGCTTCATGATCTATTCAGCCATCACAAACAATGTTGTTGTACATTTGAATGACAATTTATCTTTTGAATGTGCATTTGAAGTCCAATTTATAAAAATAATGATTAACTATTATATTAAATTGATAATATTAACAAATTTTCATGATACAATTATAATTATTATAATGAAATGATGTGATGATAATTATGTCAAAAATATATTATAAATATAACGAAAATAATATCATTAATAAGAGCATTGTAAATTTTTTTACAATAATGTTAAAATAGTAACAGAAAATATAATTTTTTTATAATAATTACTACGATATAATAAAATTTTTAATACGACACAAAGGTAATTAATTTAAGGTGATTACAACATGAAATTTTATGGAAGCAAAAAGAATAGTAACAATTAAAATACTAGGACCAATAATGATGATAAATATATGGTAGTTCATTTACTATTGTGATAAAAATATGCCCATAAACAATAATATCAATAATAATATATTATAAATATGATAAATGACTAATTATGGCATAACAGGATAATTATGTTATTTTTAAGGCTTAAATGTTTACTTCGTCCTCATGTTAAGAGGTAAATTTATCTTTAGTATCCGGTTTTAAAAATGAAGACATTGAGTTCCTATCTTTAGTAGTTGCTATTGCTTGTGCTAAGGGATGGTTGTTATTTGCACTTGACGTTAAATCTGCGTTTTTGCATGGTCCTTTGGAGGAGGAAGTATATGTCAATCAGCCTCCAGGATTCAGCATAAAGGAGAAGAAACATCAAGTATATAGGCTGCATAAAGCACTTTACGGATTAAAGCAAGCTCCCATAGCTTGGAATAAGAGGATCAATGAATTCTTTATCAGTCACGGGTTCAAGAGATATGTTGTAGAGCATAGCCTGTACGTGAAGAAGAGTGATGGTGATGATATAATGATTGTTTGTCTATACGTTGATGACTTGTTGGTGACGGGTTCCAGCTTGACATGTATTGAAGAATTCAAACAGATGATGAAAGCAGAATTTGAGATGATAGATCTAGGGAGGCTTGACTATTTTTTGGGGATGGAGTTTTCCCACAGGTTTGTGGATGCACCAGAAGAAGTATGTGAAGGATTTATTGGAAAGATTCAAGATGACCCAGTGTAATGATGTCCAAAATCCACTTGAGGTTAATGTGAAATTAAAGATTGATGAAGACGAAGAAGGTGTGAATGGAACAACTTATAAACAACTTGTTGGATCTTTGCGGTTTTTATGCAATAGCAGGCCAGATATAATGTTTGGAGTTAGTCTGTTATGTTGTTTCATGTGCAATCCAAAGAAAAGTCAATTAAGGTGTCTAGTTGAATGAGGTTCTAAAAGATTTGAAGGTACAAATTGAGAGATCAATTGAGGTGAAGATGGACAACACGTCTGCTATAAGCCTGGCAAAGAATCCTGTAAGCCACAGAAGAAGCAAACATATTGAGGTGAAGTACCACTTCTTACGTGATATGGTGAACAAAGGAAGAATTGAGCTGATTCATTGCAGGACTAATCTACAATTAGCTGATTTGTTTACAAAGGCACTCAAACTTGACATATTAGCGTTTCTCATGAAGGAAGTTGGAGTACTGACTCAAATTGGCTTAAATTAAGGGGGTGTATTAGATATATAATTCAAAACCTTTATAGTTTGACTTAGTTCGTTATTTCAGTTATTCAATATTACAGAGTTTTTCTCTTTTGTATAAAAATAATGCTTCTCTGTTTCAATAAAAGGTGTAGGCATTCATTTCCTTTCTCTGTGTCCTTCTGTTCTTTCTGCATTATTCCTCTAAGTTCTATCAATTTTCTATTTCATTGTTGTAGATTGAAGGTATTCAATGCGCATAATGTGAGGAATGAAGTCCCACATTGGTGGGAACTTGTAAAGGGGTATGGCTTGGTGGCTATAAAAGAAACCCCTTGCCCCCTTTGTTATACATCCCATTCTCTCCTTTGTTCTCTCCTTTCTTGTATTCTCATAATTTTGAGAAGTTCCTTAGTGATAGAGAGAGGTGCTGTAAATTTCTTCCACTATTATAAAATTTCCATTTTTGTATTATCAGTATTTTCTCTTCTCTATTTTAGTTGTGTGTGTTATGTTGTATGACTAATACCCAACAAGTGGTATCAGAGCTATAGGTTTGTATTCTGCGGCTATTGTCATTAGAATAGTGTTGGTAAAATTCTGAGTATGCACTGTGGTTGCGGTTTAATCTGATCTTCCGCATCAGAAAAGAGTTATTACTGGAAACGTTTGGTAGTGTGAAAGTACTGTCTGGGAAAGTTCTGGCTAGGAAAGAATTGGTACTTAAGAGTGTCCATTTGTGACCCACCTCTCTTTCCTGGGAACTTCTTGGTGTGTTACTTCACGGTTTACCTATGTTGTTCCAGTAGACAATACTATTCATAGTGAGAAGTGCATAAGCCGATATTTTAGAAATTATGACAACAAAATACGAGATAGAGAGGTTCAATGGGAACAATTTCTCGTTGTGGAAATTGAAGATAAAGGCAATTTTGAGAAAGGACAATTGCATAGCTGTAATTGAAGGAAAACCCGCAGAAATGACGGAGCAGAAGTGGAAAGAAATTGACAACAACGCCATCGCGAATTTGCACCTATCAATGGCAGATTCAGTGTTATCCAGTGTGGCGGAGAAAGAAACAGCAAGGGAGATTTGGGATGCCCTCATAAAATTATATGAGGTGAAGTCTCTTTACACAAGAATATTCTTGAAGAGGAAACTCTACACTCTTCGGATGAGTGAGTCCACAACGGTGACGGACCACATCAACCATCTGAACACTCTGTTTGCCCAACTATCAGTGGCAGATTTCAACATAGTTGAAGATGAACGCGCGGAGCTTCTACTGCAAAGTTTACTAGACTCATATGATCAACTCATCATCAATATTACGAATAATAATACTGAAGGCTGTCTACACTTTGAGGATGTTGCCGGAGCAATTCTTGAAGAAGAATCCAGGCGGAGGAACAAAGAAGACATATTGGAAAGTTCAAAGGAAACACAAGCTTTGGTGATGATGAGAGGAAGATCAACAAAATATGGGTCCAGTGGGAGTCAGTCCCATGATAGATCTCAAAGAGAAAAGCATCTCAAATGCTACAATTGTGGCAAAAGGGGGCATGTCAAGAAAGAATGCTGGCACGAGAAGAGTGGAAGAAAGAACTCTGATGCATCAACCTCACAAGGTTGTATGGCAAATACATTAGAGGATGAAGATATTTTGTGAGAAACATAAAAGCTCGGAAGATCATGACATGTGCTTATGGGAGATACGTTGTAGAAAGCTAATGCAATGGTTACATTGACAAGTCAAGAAGAAACGGTGTTGACGTGACATCGTACTTGGCCAAGTGGGAGATTGTGAGGAATGAAGTCCCACATTGGTGGGAACTTGTAAAGGGGTATGACTTGGTGGCTATAAAAGAAACCCCTTGCCCCCTTTGTTATACATCACATTCTCTCGTTTGTTCTTTCCTTTCTTGTATTCTCATAGTTTTGAGAAGTTCCTTAGTGAAAGAGAGATGTACTGTAAATTTCTTCCACTAGTATAAAATTTCCATTTTTGTCTATTATCAGTATTTTCTCTTCTCTATTTTAGTTGTGTGTGCTTGTGGTGTATGACTGATACCCAACACATAACTCGTCCCAACATTTTCATCACTATATATATATATATATATATATATATATATATATATATATATATATATATATATATATATATAAATAAAAGAAAAACCAATCATATATATATTGGTTTTGGTGTCATTGGCTTATCTTGAAACTGATGACCTCGTTTCTTTCTTTGTTTATTTCTTCAGTCTGTTTCGCCCGTTTTATTTGATTTTTTTTCTTCTAATTTTAATATATGTTCACGATATTCGGATTTGGACCAAAAGGTGGTAGTCTCGTGGAGTAGAAGAAGTAGGCTATTGAATCTATTTTCAATGTAAGCAACTTCAGAGGGAAATGTGAAGTCTTGATGGTTTGATTTTATGTTGCCACATTTGGCTTTCTTTTGGCATCCCTGTTAGATTTATCATTTAAGGCTGGAATTGTGGTTAATAGTTTCATGGCAAATTTAGTGACAACTAAATTGTAAGATACAGACCTGTGGCAATATTATGAATTTCATCCTTATGAACCTTCCTAGTATTTTCGGATCTAAAATTCTGGTCAATTATACATTGTAGGCGTATAATAGCATTTCACATTTTTGAAATTCTGTCAAATGTGAATTGGTTCCCGTTCCTTCATAACTACTAATAGATAATGTGAAGTATTGCAAAGTCATTGATTCCAACATTCTTACAGTATAGCTTTATGTATTAGGGTCTTATTTGGATAAAGTTCTTCATAAGTATATTTACAAGAGAAAAAAAAAGAAGGTAGGGTACAATTTCTCCATATGCTAAAATCAACTTGTGCACTTTAACTTTTAAAGAAATGAAATGAAGAAAACTCTTGTATAAAAGGGCATAAGTGCACTTTAACTATTTTATATTATTGTTTTTTCTCTTATAAGTTTTATCAAGAAAAGTTTGTCAAAATAGGATCTAGTCTTAAGTTGTTATTTTCCTTTTCTGGTCTTTGAAGGAGAAAATAACATTTCCATGATGATGGTTATCTTATTTGGTAGTAATTGTTCACGTAACTGTGCCTGTAAAGGTGCAGCAAGTTTTGTTAACAGTATAAACTTATCTTCACTTTGCAGATTTATATATCTAACTATTTAATAAAATATAGCAGGATTCGGATGATAAAGGGACAGATGTGAGAAAGGGGAAAGGTCTGGAAAAACTAAGTCATGGAGAGACCAATTCTTTCATCCTCCTCTTCCGAGGGCCAAGTTTGGGACTTTGAAAGGGAGCAACAGTTACTGGCATTAAGGCCTTTTACTCCTCCTTAGCAACCCAAAGGGCACCTCCCTTGAAGAGCTGCCATGGGATACGGAGGATTAGAAAGCAAGTGAGCATGCATGCTTCAAATACTCAAGACACTTGTTATCATCTTTGTTAAAATAGTTTGCAGCAATCTGTAGTTTCTTTTACTGCAGTCTTCTCGTCCTTCCATCTTCCACTCAACCTTTCAAGTTATCTAATCTATCTCATCCCTATTGAGTTCTTGTAACCTACTATAGAATACCACTTTGTGACACTAGCGATAGTTTATTTTGTGATTGATGAGCTTGTAGTTATTAATGTCTTGGATTGTGTCCTGAAAGTTGATGATTTGGTAATAGGCCACATCTGGTTGGAGTTGTTTATGGAATTGTAGGAATTCTGTTACATTCAATTAGAGGTAATACTGCTCCAAGCCTCTCATGTGCCGCCCCATCCAAGTTGGTCCAAGCTCCACTCTTCCTCTCCTCCAAGCTAAGGGTGGCTTCTTAAAACTAAGGAGTGTTAAGAGCACTCCTCCTCTTGGGCCATGCGCCCCATCTCCTTACCCTTCCAAAGGGTGTCTCCATCAGTCCTAGGAGGTGCAAATAGCAGTCCTACAAAACACAACAAAAACATAAGTTTAGGAAATTAAACCGAGAATACTAAGTAAATTAAAAGAAATGAGTAAGATGAGGCCTCCCTTCTAGTCATGCTTCTAGTAATCCTCTTAGGAATAACCTCTCCATCCTCATGAGGAGTCATGAGCTCATCATCTATAAATTATGTATATTATTTACCTATAAAAGCTTGACATAACTACCCAACAATTTTGTCTAGAAAAGCATGTATCCTTTATTTGATCATACATGTGGGTAGATGCAACACTCCTCATATATCCACCTCACATTCGTAGATTGTTGAACAACGGTAAGTACGACGTATTAATTGATGTTGCATTTTTGTCAACAAATATTGCACATTTCATACAATGCAACAAATAAGCTTTCCATATTTGATAGATGCAACACTCCTCATATACTTTCTTGAGCCAACTAAGCCTCACGTGTGAACACAATAGTACCTTATCTCTATTGTGACATCACCCAAGTCCACCCATAGCAACTTCACCAACATTGTTAAAACTCCATCGAAATCCAATGTTTCATATGTACAAAACTGTCCTAGAATTAATGTGGATATGGATCAACTTTGACACATCATCCAACATGCTTGTCATCTCACTAGCAGGAAAGTGATAAGTTGTCTCATAACTTATGCTGCACATTGATAAGAACTCGTGATTAAGCACTACAAACAACCTTAATTTGCCAATTAGGCACCCCAAGTTTATCGAACTTGTAACCATGGGAGACCAAAGTTTTTCCTCCGTTCTAACACAAAAATATGGGTGTTTCTAAGTATAAATAATACCAAAACCAAATATAACAATTAAGTGAACTTTTTGTTTCTTACCTCATCTTTCCACGGTCTTAACGTAACATGATCAACAAAATTGATTAGTACAGAAGTATCAATAGGTCCTCTAGGGAACCTATCTTGCTGCAAGTGCATCCATCATATCGGCAACACTACTATGAACTACTTGTTCATGATCTCTTCTATGGATTGGTTCCATAGGTATGTCTAGTATCGCCTTAAAAACATTTTAATCAATTTATTTTTCGAAAAAAAGAAAAAAAGCATTTTGGATTCGACAATCCAAAATGTATCATGTTATTAAAAAATACATTTCGGATTACATAATCTAGAATGTGATTTTTAAACAACATAGCACATTCTAAATTGTGCAATCTATAAAGCAATTTGGGATTTCGAAATGCATTTTGGATTGAACAATTAAGATATATTAATTTGAATACATCAATTCAGATACATTTTGGATTGTGCAATCCGAATAACATCTCTGGATCTGGAAAAATATTTTGAATGACGTAGTCTGGAATTTATTTTTTGAAGAATATAATACGTTTTGGATTACGCAATCCGAAATTCTTATTTTTTTGGAAAAATAATTTTTTATTATTATATGAATTATTTTGATATGCAAAGTTATAGCTAGGACTAGGTGATGCATCTGAAGGCGATGATAGAGAGATATATATGGCGTTAGTTTGTGGAAGAGATTGTGAACAAGTTGTTCATGATAGTGTTGCTTGCTGGTATGATGGAAGCAATTGTAATATTACATAGCAACAAGAACAATTCCTTGGAGAACCTATTGATAATTCTTAACTAGTTAGTTTTTGTTTCGGTGCGGTTTGTGAGACCGAGACACTAACCTTCAACTTGTGTGCTCCGCTTGTACGTTCCAGTTTAGATCAATTGGTTGTCACTTTGGGCAGGAGGGGGAGGTACCTGCAAAAGACACTCTGACGCTCAAGTTAGGAGCGATTTAATGAACTGGTTTATATTTTATTATCATAGATCAATGTGTCTTTACTTGGGCATTAACCCTGTATTTATAGGGCTTATAACAATCAAGTTCATTAATTCATATTTGATATGGCAATAAATCCAATAATACTTGCTAATATAATTGCTAATTGTCCATTAATATCATATTCTTGTGCAATATGACCTGCCAATAACTCATAAATAGCGTATATTCGAATTTAATATGACCATTAAATGTATTAATTGACCATTAATGATATTTACCTTTCCTGATTGGTGTTTGTCTGACAGCCGGTCGGTTGCCTATTTTGGCTCCGGATTCTCCTTAGTCGATCGGTCACCAGGTATAGTACATTAAGCCCCCCAAGTCCGAGTTAACCTTGCGACTTTAGCCGAGGTTAACTATAGGACTTATGAGTTTGAGGGAGGTTGTTGTATCTTATTTGGGCCGAACAGTTTGACGTATTGAATCTTTGTCATTTGTACTATATCGCTGACTGACTGCATACTTGACACTTCGTCCTTTTTATCAGAACTTCCTTGTTGACGAGAGTGTAAATCGCTCGGTTAAGAGGGATTTTCCTCTCGGTCTTTGACTTCAGCTTTGACGAGAGGGATTTACCTCTCAGCCAAGAGGGATTTACCTCTTGGTCTTTAATTTCAACGAGAAGAGTGATAACAGTCGAAAAACTGTTATTTTTATACTTAATTGTGAACTTAAAGACAACCTTTATGACTTACAAATTAGCTGGAAATCATGTTTTTGATTAAGTTTTGGAAATAAGAGAGTTGGATAGGTTTTATGCTTGGTTTTCCTTGTTTTTGCAGGTTTTAAGATGAATTGAATGAAAGAAGTGAAGTAGCCAGAAGTTGGACTCAGAAAAGAAAGAAAAAGTTCACAAAAGAAGAGCCGTAAGTATCGCTCAGCGCCACTTTTACCGTTGAGCGGTACTCTGAAGTCCTGCAGTCAACGCTGAGTGGTAAAATTGCAGTTGAGCGTCAAAATAGAAGAATTGCACTTACCGCTGAGCGTCAATTTATTGGGCCTTGGGCCAATTTTCTATAATTTTTAGGAAGCTATATAAGGTTTTAGCCGAATTAGGGTTAGTATCTTTGGACAGAACGAAGCAAAATCACACTTTCTTCACCCCTTGGAGGGGGATTTTGGATGCTCAAGCTCTATTCTTCAACTTCTAGGGTTCTATCTTTCATTCTTTCAATATTTTCCATCTAGTTTCACCATGTCTATGGTGAACTAAACTTTCATTGTTGTTAGGGAACCGATGTAATCCTTTGAAACTCTCATGTATTCAATTGGTTCTTTAATCTATATGCTTTCTTTCATTAATTGTTAGGATTTTTCTTCTATACTCTATGCATGCTTTGTTTAACTCATTCAATTGCATGATCATTGATGTTATTTGTATGGACACATATAAGTAAATCTAAAACTGAAGAAATTCTTCCAAGAGCAATATTGCCTAGACATAGGGATAGGAGGATTTGTTGCCTTTAAACTTCTGTTCAAATTTAATGCATGAATAATTTCTAGGGAGACAAGATATTGTAAACTAGTGATTAGGAGTAGGCTTTCTTCATCGAGATATCAGGTTTAAGGTAAATTAGAAAGTGACATAAACATTAATGAAGAAAGATGAATTCTTGAATACATGAGAGTGGATAGGATGAATCGGTAAACCCCAACAACATAATCATCCATATTTTACATCAACCGCTTTTGCATCTTTCAGTTCCATTGATCAAAACCTTGCATTCATATTTAATTTTCACAATTCAACAACAATATTTGTGTTTACAAGTCTAAGATAATCAACAAATCACATAACTGTTTAGGTGAGTACTTTGGGAAACAATACTTGGTCTTACCATTTTATTATTACTTGATACGATTCGGTTACACTTGCCGAAGGTTAACAAGTTTTTGGCGTCGTTACCGGGGACTCGTGGTTTAACAATTCTATTTGTGTGATTATTGATTAGCTTTGACTTGATTTTTTTTTCTTCTTATCTTTTTATCTTTTTGTTTTATCTTTTTATCTTTATATTTTATCTTTCTATCTTTTTGTTTTATCTTTTTTTTATCTTTTTAGTTATCTTTTCTATCTTTTTGTGCTAACAATTGTTTCTAGGATTTTGTGTTCTTGTGTATGCAGGATACAATTAGGACTAGGAGCAAGAAAACTTCGGAACCTCTTCTTGAAGGATTGGACGAAAGTAGAAGGAGAAGGAGGATCCGAACTTCTAGAGAATTATTTCCTTCTCCGGAAACACTTCTACAACCCTTACCACAAAGACCTAACCAGAGTACTGAATAGATGGCTGAAGAGAACAATGTTAGACGTACTCTGACGGATTACACCAATGTTGTTGGCCCTCATCACTTTAATAGCATTGTTAGGCCGAGGGTCAATGCTGCAAACATGGAGGTGAAACTGGCGTTGATACAATTGGTAAAGAGCAACCAATTTAATAAGCTATCACATGAAAGTCCATATGAGCATCTCACCACATTCAACGAGATTTGCAACATTGTAAAGATCATTGGTGTGCCAGATGAAGCGATAAAGCTTAGTTTGTTTCCTTTCTCATTGGGAGGCAATGATAAGTTATGATTGAATTCTTTTCCGGAAGGTAGCTTTGTTGAATGGGAAGTCGTGGTTTCAAAGTTCCTAAACAAGTACTTTCCACAATCTAAAATCAACAAAGGGAAGCAAGAGATTTCTTCTTTTAGACAAGACATGGAGGAAACGCTAGGTCAAGCCTGGGATAGGTACAAGAGCTTGTTGAGAAAGACGCTCACTCATGGCTTTGACAATAGTCATTCTTTTCCTTGGAGGTCTTGGTTCACAAACCAAGTTGATGCTAGATGCCTCAGTTGGAGGTAATATTAAATGCAAGACTCTAGAGGAAGCCACTGAATTGATTGACAACATGGCTACTAATAATAATGAGATGCATAATGAACGAGGAGCTATACCTCAACAACAAGGAATTTTACCATTGCAATCTCATGATGCCTTGATCGCTCAAAATAAGATCATCACTCAGCATTTAGAAGAGGTGACAAAGAAGCTCTCTCTATTACCACAAGAGATTCAAAATGCTTCATTAGTTCAATGGCAGCAGCAAAGATGGCAACCACAACCTACTCCATCTGGGAAAACCACAAAGCTTGAAGAAACGTTCCAGTAATTCATGAAGATGAGTGTCTCTTATTGTAAGAATGTGGAGGATGCATTCAAAAGTATGAAAATGCATATTGGGCACTTGGTCAGGAAGATGGAGAGCTGTGAGAGGAATGCAAAAAGTAATCTCAGGGAAGAGTGTAAGACCATTGTTACTAGAAGTGGCAAAGTGTTAGAAGAGAGAAAAATAGAGAGAGAAGAGAAAGAAAATGAGAGTGAGAAAGAGAGGGTTGAGAAAGAAAAAAAGAGAGAAGAGGTAGATGAGAGGAAAAAAGAAAGGGAGAAAGAAAAGATAGACGAGAGAAAAAAAGAAAGAGAGTGTGAAAAACCACTTCCTTATCCAAAGATCTATTCAAGGAAGGAGAAAGAAAAACAGCTTGAGCGGTTTATGGAGATGTTTAAAAAACTGGAGATTACCATACCTTTCTCTGAAGCATTACAACAGATGCCATCATATGCAAAATTTTTGAAGGAACTCCTTATGAAGAAAAGAAAATACATTGAGAAGGAGACCATTGAAGTACAAGGCAACTGCAGTGCAATCATACAGAGATTACCTCCTAAGTTTAAAGATCCAGGGAGCTTCACTATTCCATGCACCATAGGAGAGTTGGAAGTTGGAAGGGCGTTGATTGACTTGGGAGCTAGCATTAACTTAATGTCGCTTTCCATGTTCAAAAGAATTGAGGGTTTGGATTTCAAACCTACTAGATGGCGCTTCAACTGGCGGACATGTCTCTTAAATATCCGTATGGGGTAGTTGAAGTTGTGCTGGTAAAGGTTGACAAATTTGTATTTCTAGTGGATTTTGTTATAATGGAGATGGTGGAGAATGGAGATGTGCCTCTCATTCTTGGGAGACCATTTATGAAGGCTTCTAGAGTTTTAATTGATGTGGAGAATGGTAAGCTTAAAGTAAGAGTTCAAGATGAAGAAGTGAATTTTGATGTATTCAAAGCCATGACACATCCTAAAGATCATAAAGCATGTTTCCAATTTGATATACTTGATGAAGTGTATGATGCAAGAAAGGATGGTATGTTATTCTTCTCCATTAGAGAAAAATCTTATTGATGCTTGTGAAGACTTGAATGAAGAAGAAGAAAAATTAATTGATGAATGTATGACGGATTTGGAGACATTAAAGGAGATTCCAGTGGTGGATGCTAAGTTTGAGACGATTGATACCAAATAAGAAGTCAAAGAAAAGAAGCTAGAACTAAAGATGTTACCATCACATTTGAAGTATGTTTTCTTAGAAGAAGATGGAACAAAGCCAGCCATCATTAGTAATTCTTTGATTCCTGAACAAGAAGAAAAGTTGGTAGAAATATTGAAAGCCAACAAAGAAGCTATTGGGTGGTCAATCTCAGATCTCAAAGGTATAAGTCCAACTTATTGCATGCACAAAATCTTTATGGAGGATGACTATAGGCCAAGTGCTCAACCACAGAGAAGGCTAAATCTAGTAATAAAGGAGGTGGTTAGAAAAGAAGTATTGAAGCTCCTAGAAGCTGACATTATTTATCCAATCTTTGACAGTGAATGGGTAAGTCCAGTACAAGTAGTTCCAAAGAAAGGTGGGATGGCAGTAATTTATAATGAGAAGAATGAGCTTATTCCTACTCAGACTGTTACTGGATGGCGAATGTGCATTGATTACAGGAAGTTAAATAAAGCCACTAGGAAGGATCATTTTCCTCTTCCTTTCATGGACCAGATGTTGGAGAGACTGGCAGGTTAGACTTTTTATTGCTTTCTGGATGGATACTCTGGATATAATCAAATTGTGGTAGATCTAAAAGACCAAGAGAAGACGACCTTCACATGTCCTTTTGGTGTCTTTGCCTACAGAAAGATGGCATTCGGTCTATGTAATGCTCCAGCCACGTTTCAAAGATGTATGTAGGCAATTTTTGCAGATCTAATAGAGAAGTGTATTGAGGTCTTCATGGATGATTTTTCAGTGTTTGGAGATTCTTTCCAAAGGTGTTTGGCTAATCTGGATATTGTCCTCAAGAGATGTGTTCAAACGAATCTTGTGTTTAACTAGGAGAAATGTCATTTCATGGTAACGGAAGGAATTGTGTTGGGTCACAAGATTTCTGTGAAGGGGATTGAAGTGGATAAAGCCAAAGTAGAGGTCATTGAGAAACTTCCCCCACCAACAAATGTGAAGGGAATCAGAAGTTTAACAGGCCGTGTTGGATTTTATAAAAGATTCATTAAGGACTTCTCTAAAATTGCTAAGCCATTGAGTAATTTGTTTGTTAAAGATGCACCCTTTGTGATAGATAAAGAATGTTTGAAAGCCTTTGACATTTTGAAAAGCAAATTGATGTCGACTCCAGTGATTGTAGTTCCAGATTGGAATCATAATTTTGAACTAATGTGTGATGCTAGTGATTATGCAATAGGAGCCGTGCTTGGTCAGAGAAAAGAGAAGATGTTTCACACAATCTATTACGCCAGCAAAGTTTTAAATGATGCTCAGTTGAATTATGCTACTACTGAAAAGGAGTTTCTGGCTATAGTGTATGCCTTAGAGAAATTTAGACCTTATCTCATTGGGTCTAAGGTGATTTATCTACACAGATCATGCAACTATAAATTACTTGTTGACAAAGCCAGATTCTAAGCCACGTTTGATCAGATGGGTGCTTCTATTACAAGAATTTGATGTGGAAATCTGTGATAAGAAGGGGAGTGAGGATTTGATTACTGATCATTTATCATGGTTGGTTAACAGTGAGGTTACAAGCAAGGAAGTAGAAATATGGGAGTCTTTTTCAGATGAAACACTCATGTATATTCAACAAAGGTCGTGATTTGCTGATATAGCCAATTTTAAAGCTGCAGGAGTAATTCCAGAAGATCTTAATTGGCAATAAAGAAAGAAATTTTTGCATCATGCCAAGCAATTTATCTGGGATGATCCTTATTTGTTCAAAATTGGAGCAGATAATCTTTTGAGGCGGTGTGTGACAAATGAAGAAGCAGAGGGAATTCTCTGGCACTGTCATGACTCACCTTATGGAGGACATTTCAATGGAGAAAGAACAACAACAAAAGTTCTCCAGTCAGGATTTTACTGGCCTACCTTGTTTAAAGATGCTCATAACCATGACAGGAACTATGATAAGTGTAGGAGAACTGGGACTATTTCAAGACGTCATGAGATGCCATTACAGGGCATTGTAGAGGTTGAAGTCTTTGATTGTTGTGGTATTGATTTTGTAGGACCCTTTCAACCATCTTTCAACAATGAATATATATTGGTGACGGTGGACTATGTGAGTAAATGGGTGAAAGCATTGGCATGTCCCAAGAATGATGCCAGCATTGTGATTAAATTTCTAAAGAGGCAGATCTTCTCACGTTTTGGAACTCCAAGAGTACTTATTAGTGATGGAGGATCTCATTTCTGTAATTATCAGCTGGAAAAAGTACTCAAACATTATGGTGTGAGATATAAGGTAGTTGCACCTTATCACCCACAGACCAATGAGCAAGCTGAGGTGTCTAATAGAGAAATCAAAAGGATCTTGGAGAAAACAGTTGTTGCATCAAGAAAGGACTGGTCATAGAAACTGGATGATGCTCTCTGGGCATACAGGACTGCAATGAAGACATCAATGGGTTTATCACCTTATCAGCTAGTCTATGGGAAAACATGTCATTTGCCAGTGGAGATAGAGCATAAAGCTTTGTGGGCCCTTAAAGTTTTGAACTTTGATCCTTCTGCAACTCAGCACAAGCGTAGAAGGCAGATGCTGGAGCTTGAAGAGATGCGGTTACATGCATATGATTGATTCAGGAATTACAAAGAAAAGGTAAAATTTTATCATGACAGGAAGTTGATTAAAAAAGTCTTTAATCTAGGGCAACAGGTTCTATTGTCAATTCACGATTGAAGCTTTTTCCTGGAAAATTGAAGTCAAAATGGTCAGGACCATTCATAGTGAAAATTGTTCGTCCATATAGAGCAATTGAATTGGTTGATCCAACTACTAGTGATCCATAGAGAAGCTGGGTAGTGAATGGTCAATGTCTCAAGCATTATCTGGGAGGAGAAGTGGAGCGTTTGTCCACAGTGATGAAGTTGGTTGATCCTTGAGATTATTGGGTCAGGCTCGTGACGTTAAACAAACGCTTACTGGGAGGCATCCCAGTGTTTTAAACTCTTGAACTTATTTGTTTCGGTTTTTAGAATAGGGTGTGATGTACTCAGTTTGAAACTTATCTGCTAGGATGGTTTTCTTGTGATTTATGCATGATGAGTATTGCTTGATGATGCTTGGATAATGATTGATGATGATTATTGCTTGATGATGCTTGGATAGTGATGATGCTTGTGATTTGTGCACACTATATGCTGATATAAGGTGGTGGTTCACGAGCTATGTGAACAAATGCATGATGTTGTGATTGTGATTATGATGCTAAGCAGGATGTGTATGTGGAATGTTGAATGAGCCTATATGTGAGGTTTTGAACTCCAGAGTTTTTGTGAATGAATGCTATTACATTGAAAGCATGAATGATGATTGAATCACTTGCTTGTATGTGTCATATGATCAAGGCCATCTGTTGTTACCCTTTATTAGCCAAATGATTTTAGCCCAATAAAAGAGAGCACAATTTGTTCTATCCTTTGAACCCTTAGCTTTGAACATGATAGAAAACCCTTTTTGAAAAGCTTTACCTTGAGTTGAGTTGAAGATATCTTGTGGTATTGATAAATGTTCAAGTTTGGGGTTGTTGGGTGGTTTAAAAACATATGAAAAGCATTGAGCTAAGCATATGAAAAGCAAAATAAAAAGGAAAGAAAAGAAAGAAAAAGAAAGGCTCAATGCAAAAGAAAGTTGGGAAGAAGGAAGAATGGTTGTGTTTAGATGATTCACTTAACTCAAGGATTTTGTAATCCAGAAAAACCAATTTTCTTGTTAGCCCAGCCACATTATAAGCCATAGAAAAGTTCTTGTGATGATACTTGCTTGTGAATGTGTTTGATTGTGGTTAAATGAAAGGCAAAGTTAATTCATGTGATATTGTGATAGTAGAGTGAAGGAGTGATCTCTTATACACGTGTGTGTTTGAGTGAAACACTTTATCTGGTGAGGAAAGATTCCATGAGAACATGATTACATCTATGCTTAGTTGATTGATTATACATGAGAATAACATTTGTTGGATACTATGTGATTATGTGAACACTAAAGCATGTGTGCATCTTGACTGAATTCTTTGTGTTGAGCTGATTTTGAGTAATTACTTATCTTGAAAGAAGGAGTTTTGAATGTTGTGAACCATTGTATGGATTGGTGGAAGATTGAGTTACATCTTGTTTGCTTGAGGACAAGCAAAGTTCTAAGTTTGGGGTTGTGATAACAGTTGAAAAAATGTTATTTTTATACTTAATTTTGACCTTAAAGACATCCTTTATGACTTACAAATTAGCTTGGAATCATGTTTTTGATTAAGTTTTGGAAATAAGAGAGTTGGATAGGTTTTGTGCTTGGTTTTCCTTGTTTTTGCAGGTTTTAAGATGAATTGAATGAAAGAAGTGAAGTAGCCAGAAGTTGGACTCAGAAAAGGAAGAAAAAGTGCACAAAAGAAGAGCCGCAAGTACCGCTCAACGCCACTTTTACGCTGAGCGGTACTCTGAAGTCTCGTAGTCAACGCTGAGGGGTAAAACTACAGTTGAGCGTCAAAATAGAAGAATCGCACTTATCGCTGAGCGCCATTTTATTGGGCCTTAGGCCAATTTTCTGTAATTTTTAGGAAGCTATATAAGGTCTTAGTCGAATTAGGGTTAGTATCTTTGGACAGAACGAAGCAAAATCACACTTTCTTCACCCCTTGGAGGAGGATTTTGGATGCTCAAGCTCTATTCTTCAACTTCTAGGGTTCTATCTTTCATTCTTTCATTATTTTTCATCTAGTTTCACTATGTCTATGGTGAACTAAACTTTCATTGTTGTTGGGGAACCGATGTAATCCTTTGAAACTCTCATGTATTGAATTTGTTCTTTAATCTATATGCTTTCTTTCATTAATTGTTAGGGTTTTTCTTCTATACTCTATGCATGTTTTGTTTAACCAATTCAATTGCATGATCATTGATGTTACTTGTATGGACACATATAAGTAAATCTAGAACTGAAGAAATTCTCCCAAGAGCAATATTGCCTAGACATAAGGATAAGAGGATTGCTTGTCTTTAATCTTCTGTGCAAATGTAATGCATGAATAATTGCTAGGGAGACAAGACATTGTAAACTAGTCATTAGGAGTAGGTTTTCTTCACCGAGACATCGAGTTTAAGGTAAATTAGAAAGTGACATTAACATTAATGAAGAAAGATGAATTCTTGAATACATGAGAGTGGATAGGATGAATCGGTAAACCCCAACAACATAATCATCCATATTTTACATCAACCGCTTTTGCATCTTTCAGTTCCATTGATCCAAACCTTGTATTCATTATTTAATTTTCGCAATTCAACAACAATATTTGTGTTTACAAGTCTAAGATAATCAACAAATCACATAACTGTTTAGGCCGCGAGTCCTTTGGGAAACGATACTTGGTCTTACCATTTTATTATTACTTGATACGATTCGGTTACACTTGCCGAAGGTTAACAAAGAGTTTACCTCTCGGCCGAGTGGGATTACCACTCGGTCTTTGTCTTCAATCTTGACAAGAGGGATTTACCTCTCGGCCAAGAGGGATTTACCTCTTGGTCTTTGATTTGAACGAGAGTTTATCTCTCGGCAGAGTGGGATTTACCGCTCGGTCTTTGTCTTCAAGCTTAACAAGAGGGATTTACCTCTCGGCCAATAGGGGTTTACCTCTTGGTCTTTAATTTTAACGAGAGGAGTTTACCTCTCGGCCAAGTAGGATTTACCGCTTGGTCTTTGTCTTCAATCTTGACGAGAGGGATTTACCTCTCGACCAAGAGGGATTTACCTCTTGGTCTTTGATTTCAACGAGAGGAGTTTACCTCTCGGCCGAGTGGGATTTACCGCTCGATCTTTGTCTTCAAGCTTGACGAGAGGGATTTACCTCTCGGCCAAGAGGGATTTACCTCTTCGTCTTTAATTTCAATGAGAGGAGTTTACCTCTCGGCCGAGTGGGATTTACCGCTCGGTGTTTATCTTCAATCTTGACGAGAGGGATTTACCTCTCGGTCAAGAGGGATTTACCTCTTGGTCTTTAATTTCAACGAGACGAGGTTTACCTCTCGGCCAAGTGGGATTTACTGCTCAGTCTTTGTCTTCAATCTTGACGATAGGGATTTACCTCTCGGTCAAGTGGGATTTACCTCTTGGTCTTTAATTTCAACGAGAGAAGTTTACCTCTCGGCCGAGTAGGATTTACCGCTCGGTCTTTGTCTTCAAACTCTTCCTGAGAGACTTCGTCGTTGAATATGAACTTTAACAAAGTTAGCAACCAGTGACTGAGCATGAATTGTTAGGCTTAATTTATTCCATAATGAAAGCATAAGACAAGAACAAGAATCTAAATCAAATGAAATTGAATTTAATTATGACATTAATAATGTTTTGGATGCTTCTCCTCAGTTTATAAAACCATGGACCGATCGTTCACGATGACAACTTGGACTGCTGCTATAGCTCTGCCTCCACTCGTCCTTTCGATACGTCCGCTCGGGACTTCTTCGCAAATATCCTTCCTTGGGAGGCTTCTTGTTTTCTTTATATACCTACGGAGGTGCCCCGCCCGAACGAGACTCTTTATTTCATTTTTTTAGTGTGATGCATTCTTCTGTAGTATGTCCATGATTCTGATGGTACCGGCAAATGTTCCTTTTATCTGCGTTTTTTGGAGATTGCTTCCTTCAAGGTGTGAGAAGTTTCGCGTTTAGGGCTTTTTCGAGAACTTTTTCCCTAGGTGCATTGAGGGTTGTATAATGGTGAAACTTGAACGTTTGGGGAAGCTCCCCACTTTTATCATTACTGTCAAACCATCGCTTGCCGTCCCTTCTACCCCTGCCTACAACTGCCTCTTGTTGCCGCTTCCTTTGTGACAATTGAATTTCTTCCATGCGGATGAACTCAGCTGCTCTCTCTTGAAGCTCTTCCATAATTTTTGGTGGTGGTGCATACAATTTTTCAGCAAAGTATCCTGACCTTAAGTATGAAGGAAAATTGTTAATGATAAAAGAGTGATTGACCTCTTTAACTCGTCGGGCGGTTTTGGTATACCTTTTCGTAAAGACCTTCAAAGTTTCCCCTTTCTCCTGTTTAGTATTTACCAATTCTGCCGGTGTTATCTCCTGTTTTCGATTGGAGCGTATTGCCTTCTAAAGAGGGTTTCCATAGTGGCGAAGCAATCCACTGTGTTGGGAGGAAGACTGTTGTACCATTCCAATGCATCTTCCTTGAGTGATAATGAGAAGGCTCTGCACATGACCAGGTCGTTGTTTGTATAGAATGCCATTGCATTACCGAACGTCCTTAGGTGATCGTCCGGATCAGTTGAACCATCATACTTATCCAATGCAGGCGGAGTTTTTTCTGGCATTGCAGTTTGCGTGATGGTCGTCGTAAAGGGAAGTAATGATAAACTGGTAGGTCGAACGGTCTGCAGGGGTGTTGGTTCCCTTCTACCTCGACCGTTCGGGTTGGCGTGATTATGGCTTGCTTCGTTGTCATTCTCTCGATTTGAGGCAAACCGCTCGGGAGGAACCCGTTCGGCCCTTAGCGCCGCCATCTCCTCTGCATGCCTCCGCTGCATCTCTTGCTGTGCATGCGCCTGCGCTTGTATGGTCTGCGCCTGTGCCTCAATCTGGGCTTGTAACTCTTTGATTAAATCTCTGGTGCTTTGCTCTTCCATATTTCTTGTGGTCACCATTGGGTGTCTTCAGCTTGCTCTCGGCCCCACGGTGGGTGCAAAAATGTTTCGGTGGTGTTTGTGAGACCGAGACACTAACCTTCGACTTGTGTGCTCTGCTTGTACGTTCCAGTTTAGATCGATTGGTTGTCACTTTGGGCAGGAGGGGGAGGTACCTGCAAAAGGCACTTTGATGCTCAAGTTAGGAGCGGTTTAATGAACTGGTCTATATTTTATTATCATAGATCAAGGTGTCTTTACCTGGGCATTAACCCTATATTTATAGGGCTTATAGCAATCAAGCTCATTAATTCATATTTGATATGGCAATAAATCCAATAATACTTTCTAATATACCTGTTAACCGTCCATTAATACCATATTCTTGTGCAATATGACCTGTCAATGCCTCATAAATAGCGTATAGTCGCATTTAATATGGCCATTAAACGTATTAATTGGCCATTAATGATATTTACCTTTCCTGATTGGCGTTTGTCTGACAGTCGGTCGGTTGCCTGTTTTGGCTCCGGATTCTCCTTAGTCGATCGGTCACCAAGTATAGTACAATTTTGTTGCTGATGTTGTCATATCAATGTGGGAGGATGCGGTAGGTAACATAAAGTCACTTAATTGTGATATTTGGTCATGTGGTATTTTTTATACTTACAAATACACATATTCTGTTAGGATAGAGTAACTGAAGTTGGTCTCCCATGGTCGGAAATTAATTGAACTTGTGATCCCTTGGGTTGTTGCATTGTGCAACATAAGTTATGCAATGACCAATAAGGGGTTGATTTCTATCTTCATCGAGAGGTGGAATTGAGACACCAACACTTTCCACCTATCTATTGGTGAGATGACGATCATGCTTGATGATGTGTCAACACTATTCCATATCTCTATCGTGGGATAGTTCAGCACATATGTGATATTGGATTTCAATGTAGCTACAACAATGTTGCTTGAGTATTAGGAGTGGACTTGAGTGATGCCACGACAAAGATGATGCACGTGTGCAGGTGAGACTTGGTTGTGTGATGTATATGAGAAGTATTGCATCCACCAAAGATGAGATTGTGCTTTGAGGGCTTATTTGTTGTGTCTTATGGGATGCATAATATTTGCTCATAAGAGTATGCCATCACTTATTATGTCATACTTGCATTTGTTTAGCTATATCTGGTTGCAATTTCTTGTAGATATCCTTGTAAGTTGTTAATATTTGTCAACATGGCTTATTTTCACTACGTATAAATGTATTCTAAAGGTCAATATGGCACAAACCATAACAACTTACACAATCCATCACTGGTGCCGATGCATCCAAAACAACTTCCCAAGCCTACACAATCCATTAACATTCTACACTTTGCTTTGACATTCATGATAATTTGAAACTGAAAGAAGGTGGGAATCTTCAGGAAAGATAATGCTAATTGCATTTATTAAAACGAGATCTATGTCACTAACAATTAAGGTAACATGATTGATGATCCAATAATCTTGGTTGTTTTAGTGGACCAATGCTCTCAACAAGTTCTATTTACATATATCATAGAAGTCAATAACTTTAAGGTTTTCCAAGGTTTTAACGCCCAAGGATACATTCTTCATATGAGTGATTTTGGTAATTTTAACATATTCTATGGAAAGCACATGGGGTTGTTGATGATCGAGATAGAAAAAGGTACTATAATGAGAAATAAGAGACTGTTGATATAAGTGTATATTTCATGGGCGTCTTTGTCGTACTGAACATTACAGCTAAATATAGTGAAAACTATATATAAGATTAATTTCTCTTGTGTTGAATGTATACATAGAATCTTTTATTTATAATATAAGAAATATGGACTAAGTACAAAATACAAATAAAAAATAATAATAAACAAACTAAAGATAAAATATAAAATAAAGATAATATATCTAATAATTATTAAATCGGGGATATATGTTAGTGGATTAACCTCTTTAAGAGATACACTTTTCAACATACTCCCGTGGTTGAGTCAACCAAGATTTGCTATGAAAGATTTGCAATGAATGTAGGTCTGACGGATAATACAGGTCAAAATTTAGGTTTATGATGGGTTCCTAATTAGCCCGAGGGATTTCTAAAGCAGCACAATTTAAAGATTATATCATTAAAATTAATAATTTGACTACAACACTTAATGCTTTTTTTCTTGATTGTTTCAAGAAATATGAAATACTTATTTATATTATTCAATGAAGGGATTTTTGATCAAGACTTTCCAAACTTCTAACGAATTTACTTATATAAAAAACTATAGCCATGATATTTTAGTTCTCAGTAGTCAGAGAACTGATTAGGCTGCCTTCCTATTGTTTTGGATAATGGATGTGGTGTGTTCGATTATTTTAGGGGGTTCCTCCCTGTTTATCAAGGTGTGAGTAGAAGTTGGGACAAGATAGACAAAAAAACACGCACGGGGTGTTTTTATTAGGATGAGTTAGTTTTAAGGTTTTTTGTTTAATAGATTTTCATCCTTTATAGACTTTCTTCAGGGCCTTGTTTCTCATGATTAGTTAGTTTTTCTAGTAAAATAACAAAGCTACTACAGTTGTCTAGGTAGGAAGGAACAACAAAGTGTCCTTTTGAGTCTAGAATCTTCATCACAAACAAATCTCAACATTTTAAAGAAATTACGTTTCTCTTTATTATGAAGATGAAATTGTCCATTCAATTGAAGAAGTCTCGAATACAAGCTTTAAAGAGCAGCTCCAACTGCCTGCAATAAGCACCATGACATAAGAAAGAAGTATTATTCTTTGTTCAAATAGTCTTGAAGGATACATTTTTATCTCGGGACAGTATATGGCAATTCATAATTATATAAAGAAAGACCAGTCCATTTATCGAAGACATTGATATTACCGTTGTTGCAACTCACACAGATATATATATATATATATATATATATATATATATATATATAGAGAGAGAGAGAGAGAGAGAGAGAGAGAGAGAGAGAGGTAAATTTATGTTTCAAATAATTTATGTTAGAAATTAATATGCTAGTTGCATATCATTACTCTATAAATTATGTGATTCAATTCCTAGAATTTGTTGTCAAATTGCTTTTGGTTCTTAAATTTTTTTATTATATAAAATGATTCTCGAATATATCAATTTCTGGATATGTTCACTCTTGCTAAGAGGTTCTTCTTTTGAGACCAAAAGAATAAACAAAACCATTGAAACCAGAATAATACAAATTAAACGTCTATTACAAAGAAATTTGTATATTTACTTAGATATCAATTCACCAGAATCTATGTAAAAGAAAATGGAAATAGTTTTAATGATTGTGTATACATGCCAGGCAAAGAATACTGTGGAAAGAGTATGTACCTTCATAATAGACGTGAAAGCATTATCAGTTTGTTAACGATTCCTTAGTAGACGAGTGAACAATGCGGACTTCAAAATCATTGAGTTTTGGTCCCACCCAACGACGAATGAATACAAGTGGAACATGATTGATGATCCAATAATCTTGGCCGTTTTGTGGATCAATGCTCTCAACAAGTTCAGTTGGCATATCACAGAAATCAATAACTTTAAGGTTATACAAGGCTTTGATGCCTGAGGGTACCTTCTTCAGATGAGTGATTTTGGTAATTTTGACATGTTCTAGAGAAAGCAAAGCTCCTTTATCTATGAGGATAGCACTTACTGTGTTCAAGCGAGCCAGATTCAGCTCCTTCAATTTTCGAAACCCTCCACTTTGAAAATGCAAGATTTCACCACCATAGGCATTGTCCCAGATAGTAAGCTTCAACAAATTAGGCAAGTTTTCCAGCGATCTCAACGGATCATCTTTTAAATTGGATAAAGCCAGCCTCATCTTAACAAGAAACTCTAGTTTTGAAATCCAATTAGGCATCCTCTCCAGTCTTGCTTTCAAATGAAGCCGTTGAAGTTGGGGTATGGATGATATAGAGTTCAGGTCAATGATTTCACCCTCACCTATTGCTGTGATATTGAGTGATTCAAGGTGTGTCATCTCTGCCACTGAAGCACAGATTGCTTTTCCATGTTCCCTCCGAACACGCCTCAAGCCTAACTTTCTTAACTGCTTCAAGAATCTCAACTCTTGAATCAGATCTATTCCCCCGTGTTCTACCTCCACATAGCAAAGATTTTGAAGGGAAGTCAAGTTTTTTATACCCTTTTTCATCAGCACACCAGTTGTAAATCCCAAAAGAGAATATTCTGCTTCATAGTTTCGATGGAAAGCAAGAAGATGCCTTAACTTTTTGAGCTTGTTTATTTCACTTGGTAACTCATGAACAAGAGTTTCTCTTATATCCAAGGTCTCTAGGTTCTGTAACCTACCAACAGATTTGGGAATAGACCGTATTTTAGTATTCTTTAGATTTAGGTACTTCAAGTGGAAAATATTCCCTAAATTCCTGGGAACATGGTTTAAAGATGTACTTTCAAGGTCTAGTACTTTCAAAACTCTAGACTTTGAAGCCAAGAGACCTGTAAAAGGCTCAACCGTTCCTCCTTTTCCAAAAGCATGAAGTGCACGGATGTGTGTGAAGTTGGTGCTCTTCAACACATTGTTGATACTGGTGTCTATAGATAGGCGTCTAGTTGATGCACTCGTCGCTGATTCATCATCACCTTCATGAACAAAATGGCAAAAACATAAATCCTTCATTTTTCTTACGATCAATTCGTGTAATAAATCATGAACTCGACAACTTTTAACTTTCCCTTCGAACCCAACCCAGGAGACTTGAACCAGACTTCTATAAATTAACTCAGATAAGTACTCATCCGCAACTTGCTCCAAAGTTCTCCCATCGGATTTAACAAACCCTTCAGCTATCCATTGCCGAGTTAACCTCTTGTGATTAATGGATGAGTCCTCAGGATATATACCAAAATACAATATGCATGGCTTCAGATAGTAAGGCAGGTCATCATAACTAAGAGATAAAATCTTTGTTAATCCAGTTAAATGGGCATTACGGTGCAACTCCAGGTTGAGATTTTGACTGACCTTTCGCCATTCGAACACAGTTTTTGATTTTGTTGAAAGTAGACCACCAATGGCCACAATCGCCAAAGGTAACCCCTTGCATTTTCCAACAATTTCATTTGACATTCCTTTAAGCTCTGCCGGACATTGACCATCAAGCTCAAATTTAAATGCCTTCTTGCAGAAGAGTTCCCATGCTTTGTCAGAAGGCAATGGTTGTAGGTTGTGAACATGAAGAGGAAAGGATTTCTTGAAAAACTCAACAACGTGGATCATTCTAGTGGTGATTATGATCCTGCTACTTCTATTGTTACTAGGCATGGCAAGTTCAACTTGGTCACAAAAATGTTCATGCCATACATCATCAAAAAATATCAAATACCTTTTATGCTCCAGGTATTGCCTCAATTCAGAAATCAGCGTCTTCTCGTCCATCTCTTCTAACATTTCTGGAAGAGGGTCTTTTGTCTCCCTACAAAATTGCTTGATCATGTCTGTGAATATCCCTCTCACAGTGTATGATTGGGAAACTGTGATGCAAGCACGGCAGTGAAAGTGGATTTTTACGTTTTCACTGTCAAAAACGTGTTTGGCAAGGGTAGTTTTTCCAAGACCCCCCATCCCTACCACTGAAATCAACGTGCGCTCTTTTTTGCCCTCCAACAACAGACTAAGCAATTCATCTCTTGGTAATTCAAATCCTACAATTTCCGTTTCTTCAATGAAAAGGGAACCCATTCTGTGATCATTCCATCCACTACCTTCTATCCTTCCAGTGCTACTGCTTGATGGTTTTTCTCGTAAAACTTGAAACTTATACCTTTCACTTCTTTCCTTGATTAAAGAAAGTGACAATTTAATGTCCTGAATCTCGACGGCGATCTGATGACGAGAAAGCGATGTTCTTATCAGGTTTGTAATCTTGCAAATTGAAGCCCCAAATCCATGACGGGGGACCTGATGAATCACCCTGAGGTATTCATCGATGACATCTTCTATGCGAACTGACACTTGTCTGACCTGCTTTACCCAAGTTCTTATTCCATCATTGGTGTTTGCTTCATCTGCTGCCTTTCTATCTGCATCTTTGAGGAAGGCTTGGATGCTTTCTAGTTCATCTCTGATGTCTAAAAACTCTTTGTTAATGCCACTTAGAAGACTTTTTTCTTCCTTTAGAATTTGGAAAACTTCTCCCAATGCAAAAGAAATCGCAGCTTCTGCCATTTCAGTCGTACTCTCTCACCTTACAATCATGCTGCTCTCATGTATCCAGCATAAGCATTTCAGAAATATGGTGCCTCTTGCCTTTTTTCTTTCTTGGGTGTACTGTTTGTGAATGCTGCCAAGGAAATTTAATCTCTAAAGTCAACGAAGAGGAACGTGTACAGTTGTTGGAGGGCTACCAATTTTCTTTGTTTAACACCATGACCAGGCTTTTTTATTTTCTATTGAAGTTTATTATTCCGTAATTCAGGACTTTCATGGGATCCTCTGATGCTTTTTTACTCCTGCATCATGATTTCTTCTATGTTCCCATTTATGTAAAACGATTAATTTGTCCTTATTTTATTATAACAATAATGAAAGTATTCCGTTTTTTGTTCAGATTAAACAATTTATGAGTTGGAGAATCTCTACTCGTTTTATTTTTCATTTCATATTATATAAATACTTATTCAGAAGATTACTCATACATGAACTTGTTTGCAGTTGGAGTGGAACTTATTCAGTATAAATTTTTAAAGAGCAAGCTTAATCATTTCAGGTAACAGAGTAGATTAAGTTCTAGTTACCATTTTATTATGAAATTATCAGTTTTCTAAGCAAGTTTCCAATTTTTGTACTGAAAATGGATTTTGACCAGTAAAATTGGTGTTCCTGAATTCCTAGAAAAATTTCATCAAAGGACTGCTCAAATGGATATCGGTTTGGATATCATTGGCATCCCCTGGATTATGTGCAAGTGAAAATGCTCATGAACTCTGTTGTAAGCACCTTTTTCACTGTAATCCTTTTTATATAAACCATTTAGAGCTCTTTTTCCTTGCAATAGTTCTTATATTCTTTGAGTAAATATTCGTGTCCGACCTATTTTGTTGTCTTCTTTTGGAGTACATTTTCAGTTGCGTTTTGTTTCGTTAATGTGGTTACTTTCACTATTTATATTTTGCTTGGTGTTAGTTAGTTGGTGCATTTTGCCTTTTTCTGTAGCTTTACGTAAATTTCTCAATTTTTTTACTCAAAATTATGATCATTGCTTTCAAATTTGGTGGGAACCAGAAGCTTGTAATGTGAATGGTTGGTGGTGGACGTTATTATATGAGGAACAAAGAAGCACTTTGATTGTGAAGTGCTTTCACATTAACTAGAATTAAAGCCAATTTAAAATATATAAGTGGATCCAAATCTTATTTTATAAGCCAGTAAGACTTAAAATCCATTTTTTAATAAAAATGATATCAAGTTGATGAGCAGTAATGAATTACACCTAACCTTGAGAAATATATAAAGAAAAACACATACAAATTCATAATTCTTAATGAAACGTGCTAGATGGAATCGTACAAAAGTCAAATTCACACGGAGTTCACATATTCCCTGTGTGAAGCAGGATGTGTTCAAGGAAATATGAACAACTTATTCGAAGATTCAAGCTACATGAAAGGAATGAACAGACAAAGTTCATCATTATGCAATACGGGCAAATTTGAATTTCTGTCAACAAAGCCACAACAAATAGTAAGTTTGAGCAGTATAGGTGCAAGAAATTAACTAAAAAAACATTTTTACAAGTTTTTACAGCATGAAAGATAGTAAACTAAATTTTCAAATAATAGACATTAAGTGTAAATGTGGGTTGATGAAAATAAATATTAGAATTTAACACAAACACAATGGATTGCAAAGGCAGAATTAAAAAGTACACAACTCATTGATGCAGTCAATTAAAAACTATGACTTCAGAATGTGCAGAATCAATTTAAAATTTTGAACAAAAAAACATGGATCATTTTCAAAAATTTTCAGTTTTACTATCAACAAATTAGAAATATATATTCTAGATTTCTTAAAGTAGGTAGTTAAGCATGCATAAACCATAGTTTTTGTTTGGAAAATGTGAGAATACACGTTTAGGGAAGATTGATTGATGAAATGGACAAATTCAAAATATAGAAAACAAACAAAAAGAAAAAACATATATTGTTGAGAATAGCATTGTAAATGCAAACTTTCATAAGAACAAGAAAAAAAAATGGCATGAGAAAAGTACCTTTACATTTCAGACAGTGGCTAATGTGGGAATAGCACGCAACTCATAGTCATGGAATTTTGGTCCCACATTCTGACGAATGAGAACAAGGGGAATATGCTTGATAACTGAATAATCTTGTCCATCTTTTTCTGGATCAATGCTTTCTACTAATTCAGCTGGCATATCAGCAAAGCCAAGAAATTGAAGGTTTTTCAAGTGTTTGAGGCCATGAGGTACCACCTTCATTTGGGGGTTATCTTTAAATCTGAAGTGTTCAAGACCAAGCAAAGCTCCTTCATCTATAGATATAGAATTTAATCTGCTTAGTCGAGTGAGATCCAGTTCCTTCAACCTTGGAAATCCTCCTCTTTTGAAGTGCAAAATTTCACCAATATATGCATTATCCCACATATTGAGTCGCAACAGACTTGGCAAATCTTTCAGTGAGTCCAGTGGATATCCTTCCAAATTAGATAAACCAAGCCTTAACTTAACAAGATACTTAAGTTTTGGAATCCAATCAGGAAACTTTGTAACTCGAGCTTTCAAATTCAACACCAGAAGGGAGGTTGGAGTTGATAAAAACTTCAAGTCAATTATTTCATCCTGATCTTTAGCACTTACATTGAGAGATTCAAGGTGGTTCATCTCCCCTATTGCACTAGATAGGGCATCTGCGTATTCTGTTTTCACGCGCCTTATACCTAACTTCCTTAACTGTTTCAACATCTTGAGCTCTTGCATAAGCTCTAATCCACCATGATCAGCCTCCAAAAAGTAAAGCTTCTGTAAGGATTTCAAGCATCCAATACCCTTTTGCATTTTCACCCCAGTTGTGAAATTCAACATAGAGTACTGTCCTTCATATTTTCTATAGTAGACTGGGAGAAGTCTTAATTTTGTTAGGTTTTTTATCTCTCTTGGTAGCACTTGCACTTGTGTCTGTCTTAGATCCAAGGTTTCCAAGTTCAGCAACTTACCAACGGATCTAGGAAGAATCTTTACTTTTGTATGGCTCAAGTTTAGGTACCTCAGGTGGAAAAGATTCCCCAAATTATTAGGAACAGAATTTAACATAGTGCTTTCAAAATCAAGAACTTTCAAAAGCTTAAACTTGGCAGATAAGCTACCCACAAAATCTTCAGGCAATTCACTTTTCTTGAAGACATAAATAGCACGAATGCCCGAGTTACTGGTTTCCCTTAACACATTTTTGGAACAAGAAGCTATGGAAAACCTTCTAGTTTTTTCAACTGTGTCTAATTCATCATCTTCACGCATTAAGTGGCAAAAACTTAACTCATTCATTTTTCTGATGATGATATCACGCAATAAATCATGGACTTGACAACTTTTAACTTTACCATCAAAGCCAACTCTGGAGACCTGAACCAAACTTCTACTTATTAACTGTGTCAGATACTCTTCAGCAACATCCTCCATTGGTCTTCTCTCCTCATTTTTTATGAACCCTTCAGCCATCCATTGCCTGGTTAATCTCTTGCGACTGATAGAGTAGTCCTCCGGATATACACCAAAATACAGCATGCATGATTTCAAATTGTGAGGAAGATCATCATAACTAAGAGACAAAATCCATTTCAAACTATTTAAATGTGTATTGCGCTCTAACTCCATTCTCAGATTCTGACACACCTTTCTCCATTCAAGTATGCTTTTTTCTTTTGTTGCCAAAAGACCTCCCATACAAACAATTGCTAGTGGTAGCCCTTTACATTTTTGAACAATTTCCTTTGACATGTCCTCAAGCTCAGTTGGACATTGCTCACTGGGTTCAAATCTAAATGCCTTCTTGCAAAAGAGCTCCCACGCTTTGTCTGGAGACAAATGTTGGAGTTTGTGAACATGAACAACAACTGATTTCTTAAAATACTCTGCAACGTGCATGTTTCTAGTGGTGATTATGATTCTACTTCCCTTTTTGTTTTTAGGCAAGGCATGTTCAATCTCATCGGAAAAATTTTCTTTCCAAACATCATCAAACAATACCAAATACCTCTTTGACTGAAGGTATTGCCTCAATTCTGTTACTAATGTCTGATCATCCATATTGTGTAATCCTTTCGGAATAGGCTCATTAGCGTCCTTGCAAAACTTTTGTACCATTTCTGTCAATAGCTCCCTCACAGTGTATGATTGAGAAACTGTGATGAAAGAACGACAATAAAAGTGTCTTTTCACGTTTTGATTATCGAAAACATGTTTAGCAAGAGTGGATTTTCCAAGTCCTCCCATGCCTACCACAGAAATCAATGAGAGTTGGTCGGTTCCTTTTATTAAGCAACCGATCAACTCATCCCTTGGGAGTTCGAATCCCACCACTTCAGTTTCTTCAATGAAATGTGAAGCCATTCTTGGGTCATCCCATTTGAAATCTTTTGCCCCTTTAGAACTGTTCAATGATCCATCTTCAAATGTAGATTGAAACTTGTACCTTGTTAGAGATAATACTTGCAATTAGAAAATAAAACCTCAGAAAGTTACAAAGATAAAGGTAGAATTACTATATATACCATTGAGCATATATCATTAGAACTGTAACCTTTAGTCTTGCTTTTAATTGAGTAATTATTAATAATTATAGATTATATAAAGAACGAACTCGTCTAAACAACATGTCTGACAAAGTAATATGTTTTTCTCCATTCTTGTTATTTACCATAACATACCTTTCACTTCTTTCCTTGATTCCTTGAACTGCTGACTTGATATCTTGAATATTAGATGCAATCCGATGACGTGACTTCAAGCTTTTGATTTGGTGAGCAATCTTTTGGAGTGAAGCTATGCATGGTGGATGGTGGTTGGCCCTATATGCCACATCCATTATGTATTCGTCAATGACATCTTCTATGCAAAAAGATATTTCTCTCAACTGCTTCACCCATGTTTTTATTCCTTCATGGGTATCTCCTTCACCTCCTTCATCTCCAGCTCTTCTATCCGCATCCTTTAGGAAGGCTTTGATGCTCTCTAATTCGTGTTTGATATCAGAAAAATCATTTCCAAGGCCTTTCAACAGATTTCCTTCTTCTCTTAGAAGTTGGTACAGCTGTTCCACAACAAACGATACTGCACTATCTGCCATTTCATTTCAGTAATGTAGCTTACAAATCTAGCATGTATGATGCTTACAACTCCTTTTCATTTTGCAGATTGAGTTTAAAGAAAATGTTTTGTATATGCTGCTGCTTTCAACTTGTTAGAGAAATCATTGTTTAATGCTGAAGACAAAATAGGAGTCTTTTAAAGAATTGTTATTCCCTGTTTATTTGAAGGCTTTTATGTTTTCATATTCCTTCACCAACCTGTTTGATATAATATGGGAATAATTAAAGTGAACACAATGTGACAGCAATACTCTCTGTCAAGCAACAAGGAAGGAATTAAACCTTTTTTATTTGTTCTATTTGTCTATTGCTGACTGTTACATTTTAATCTTTCTGATGGCTTTTGATTATGATAAATTATATATTGATGCCTTGCAATCATGCAGTTCTGCAATATTAAGTTTCCAGAGGAAAAAAATAAAATAAATCTTTCTGGTAATGTGTATGATTAATTCTCTTACGAAGTCAATGCTTTATATGTCATCCTATATAATTAAAGGGTTGCACGTCATTCCATGTGCATAATTTTCCTCTTTTGAAGGGTAAAAAATAATTGATTAACTAATGTCTTTAATCGAATAAATTAAAATAATTATCTTTTTTATATGTTAAATTATTCGATTATAATTAACAATTAGAATTTAATTTATAAATATTAATCATTTAAGTTGTGATGTTCTTTGTCAGGCTTCAGAAAATAAAGTGCGTAGTGGAGTCCACGTGGCAGCAGGAGGACGCGCCACACCAGCAGGGCACATGGGCGACAGCAGCGCCTGATAGCCACTAACGGACGCCAGGTGCCGCACGTGAAGGTGAGTCAGGAACGTTGGTGGAAAGCTGACTGGCATGGGGGGAACGTGCGCTGTAGAAGGGGCGTCCGGCATGGGCAGTCAGGAAGAACGTGCGTCGACGGTAGTGGAAGACGCGTGGCAACTGTAGAGTGGTCGACCGTCCGGTATGGGCTGGCAGAGGCGTGGTGGAGTGCGCTGGCGAGTGCGGACGTGCGCTGGCGGAGAAGAAAGCAAATCTGAGATTTTTGAACTTATTCTCCACTCCTCCCTTCACGCATCTCTTTGCTTCATTTCTGAGAATTCCTTCTCTTCCCTTGCTCTCTGCATTCTCTCCTCCTTCTCTCTTCATTCTCTGCACTCTCTCTCTAGAAACCACCATTCACCTCCTCCATTCTACACTCCGGCAGCGTGGAAGGACGAACGTCAGGCAGGATTTCAGAGAGAACGTTCGGCTAGTGAAGACTGGTAAGCCTTCCTTTCTCTCTAACGTTCATCTTCCGCGAACGCAAACTCAATTCCGAGTTGTACGTTCGTTCTTTCTTGAGTAGAGTAGTTCTAAGTTTTGGTATTTGGGGTTCGTTCGTATAGTCGGAGCGACGAGCGTTGACAGTAGGAGAACCAGAGTTTGAAAGGTCGTCCCTGTGGTTGTGGACGTTCGTCATTTCCGAGTAAGGGAAGTTTATTTAATTTAATTCATGTGTGAACGTTCGTATGACTATAATGCATGATATTTGTTGTAATTGACATGTTTGTACGTTCGTTATTTGTTTGCATGAAATTAAGATATGATGTATGAATGCATGGTATGAACGTTCGTCATTTTACTGTATGATGTTGCTATGATTGGCTATGTGAATGTTCGTTATTTGTTGAATGGAAATGACATGTGAGTAAGCGTATGTATGATGTATGAAATATATATGAGATTTGATGATCTGGACCGTATGAAATGTGGAAGTTGATTTTGATATGAACGAATGAAGCTATGAAAAGTTTATGATGAGAAATATACTGGAATGTAACTGAAAATGAATTCTCCATGAAATTGTACGTTCGTACTGAACGGACGGTCATTGACCGTTCGGTTTTTCTTAGTAACTTGGTTGAAATCTCAATTCTTCCATTTGAATGAAATACTGACTGAGGACGAGCGTCCTCGTGTCAAAACGCTTTGCTTGAGCGTTCGGCCAAGCACTGTGCTATCTGAGTATGCTTTGACAAATTCCATGTTTTTACTCTATTGATAATGTGCGTTCGTTCTGGACGGTCATGGACCATTCGGTTTTTCCCTTGTATTATATCTGAAATGCTGACTCTGTCATTTGAATAAAATCTTGCTGAGGACGAGCGTCCTTGTGTAAAAATGTTGTGCTTGGGCGTTCGGCCAAGCACTATTTGTATTTGAGGGTTCTCTGATAAATTTCTACCTTTTTTTATTTACATGATAGTATACGTTCGTTACTGAGATGGTCACTGACCGTTCGGTTTTCTTGACAAACCTAATAGAAATGGGATTCTGTCATCTGGATAGGATTCGGGTTGAGGACGAACGTCTTCGCCCTAAATTGCTATGCTTGAGTGTTCGCTCTAGTTGGTGCTCGGTCTCAAACTGAGCGTTCGTCCTAATGTACTCGTTTTTGAACTGAGCGTTCGTCCTAATTAACTCGGTTTCTGAGATGAGCGTTCGTTCTTTTGGGTGCTCAGTTTTATGCTGAGCGTTCGTTCATATTTGTGGTTCGGTCATATACCGAACGTTCGTTCAAATTGGGGTTCGGCCTTACACCGAACGTTCGTTCTAAAAAGGAGCTCTGTCATAGATTGAGCGTTCGCTCAACATGGTGCTCGGTCAGATACTGAGCATTCGTACTCTGATTTTAACGGGCGTCTTTTGGTCCAGTCAGCATGGTTCGTCCTCGTTATATCTGAAATTCTACCGTTCGTCCTGTGATTTGAACGAGCGTCTTTTGGTTTTGCTCACAGCGTTCGTCCTCGGACTTATTGGGGACAGAATGTTCGTTTTTTATGGTTTTCTTATGAATGATGGAAATGCTGATGGAATGATGAATAATGAATGATGAACAGTTTATGAGATGAAATGAAAATATGAATACATGATGAAAAATGAATGATGAACAGTATATGAGATGAAAGTAAAGTTATGAATGTTGAACGAGCGTTCCAGGTAGGAACGACTCATGGATGAAAGTTGAAAGTTGTAAAAGTATGACCGTGGCCAGACTTAGCAGGCGATTCAATCCTGATATTCCGTGACTACTCGTCTTGACATAGAGGGGGTATGTCATGTGTGGGAATGGCAGGAGGTCCCCGTCACATAACTGTAATTTGGACGGAACCGTCACATAACTGTAATTTGGACGGAACGGACTAACCTCGGGTGGCAGCTGATGAGAATGCCAGTTACCACACCACCCGGGTGCACGATCGTCGTAGCTACACGGGGAATTTATACAGTTCGGACAGTCAGTCGTGTTGAGTTTAATTAGTACTTACTTTACAGTGTGTTGATATGTGACGAATGAGTAACGTTGAAATATGCATGTTTGTTGAATTATTTACTTGAATTTGTATGTTCATGCATGAGTTAAATTACATAAGCTTACCCTTTCGTTTCCTTGTGTTGTCCATTGTATTTGTACGTCCGTCTTGTCATTGCAATGATCATCCGTGTGGATGTGAGCAGAGGGAGACGAGCGTTTGGAAGAGGCGCTGAACGAAGAGAACTTGGTTGAGGTCGAAGTGAAGACCGAGCAGTGAGACGCTCGGCTATTAATTGTTAGTGTGAGTGGTCGTTCGACCTACTATTCGTTTCCTTTTAACAATCGACCGTTCGGTAATTGTCCTGTGTAAACCGTTCGGTCAGGTTTCTTGTACGTTCGGTTTTCAATTGTAACTCTTGTTGTTAGACGTGAGACTTGGCACGTATGTTCGTTTCAAGGTTTTAATTTTTCTAGTGGAAAACTGTACTAAATTATTATTAAATGTGATTTTCTAAATTTATAGTTTCGACTGTATTTTTGGGATGTCACATTCTTAATATTCTATATGTTTCTTTCTTTACAGTTGTATTCAAGGGAATGAGATTCTTATATTTTGATAAGAACAAAAGTAATTTCTTAAAGGGTAAAAAAATTCAAACATATCCCATCGAAAGACGAGTTAGCAAACTGCCTGGCCAAACTTTTTTTTTTTAATTTCATATTTTAAAATTTGTTTATATATATATATATATATAATTGATTAACTAATGTGTTTAATCAAATAAGTTAAAATAATTATCTTTTTCCTATGTTAAATTATTTTATTATAATTAATAATTAGAATTTAATTTATAAATATTAATCATTTAAGTTGTAATGTTATTAATATTGTATAAGTTTCTTTCTTTACAGTTGTATTCCAAGGTGTGGGATTCTTATATTTTGATAAGAATAAAAGTAATTTCTTAGAATAATTTTTCACTCCCGCTTTATTCTGCCTTATTTATTTGATGATTTAATTTCGGATTAAAAAGATAACTTTTAGAAAATTCCGAAGAATGATATAAGTTTGACCAAACATTGTTTTATGGGAATAATTTTTTTTTCTATAATTGGTAAGTGTTAACAGGATAATTAAAATTAAAATAATAATAATAATAATAAATTAAAAGTAAATAATAAAAAATAAATAAAATTAAACATAAAACAAATCCTTTTGTTACGTATTAAGAAAATATTTCAAAATAAAATCCTACATAAAACATCTAGCACATATTTCAAAATAAAAGAAAATAAAAAAATGAAACAAAGCCATTAAAAATAAAGAAAATAAATTAGGAATGCTATTCATTTATTTGCATCCCCAAATTCCACATCTAATCTCTCCATTTTTTTACCTTTTTCTCCATCAAATTTTATTTTTATTTTTTTTATTTACTTTTTAAAATAAATTATATTCACTTACATTTTCTACAAACTTTTTTTATTATTTCTTTGATCATTTTTCTTCATCTAATTTTTTCATTCACTTTTATATTAATTTTTGGTTAAATATATTTTTAATTACTAACAATTTTATTTTTAATTCTTCTTCCAATGATATACTTTCATCATTTTTCTTAAATAAACTGTAATTTTTCATCCTCCAAACGTTATTAAAAATAAGTTGAGCTAGTTAGCTCTGCACATATTTTTTTCTTTTTTTTTGACACGTCAATTTTTTCCAGTTTCTCTCCCTCCGCCTCCTTTCTTGCATTTGCAGACCAGTCATGGGTTCTAAAGCCTCGTGTTCAACTCTTCACATCTTTCAATCTGCAACTTCTGGGAAACGACCACCTCTGTATCATGTTATTGTAAAACTCACAAGTTGTTGGATATCTGGTTGAAGCACTTGAAGAATCTCCTCACCTCTTTCGTTGCCAACAAAGAACGAGGTTAAACTCCTCAGGGAAATCAACTTCCCCATCTCAGGAGGCAAGCTTGATAATTTGTGGCAATCCTTAAAAAATAGCTTTTGAAGACATTTTAAGTTTATCAAATTGTCGGGCAACTTACAGTGATCTAATTTCAAGATTTGCAAATTCCATAATTTACATAGCAATTCTGGAAGAGTTTTGAACCCTCAAGGAGAACTGCCCCGCGTCTAGGAAGAAGCGCCCTTACTTCCAGCAAGAACCTTGGATCAGTGTCGCAAGACCGCCACCTGAAGCCATAGTCGGCGATCTCCGACTATGTGTCCCGGAACTGCCGCCCGATTGGCTTCTCTACCGCTCCAGCCCTTATTTGACGAAGGTAACTGCTGTAATCCCATGTTATCCTTCCTGCAACAAGGAAATGGTCCCTGCCATTCATTATGCTCCACTGTGGCCTCTTCATGAGCCAGTCAACAAGATCAAGCGAAGCTGCATCCCTCACTGAAATATTATAACCCTAAAGATAGTGCGCAATGTCAAATCCAGAATAAAAGGGTACAAAAACCACAGCAGCAACAGAGGAATCATTTGTCAAGCATTTTGGCAATTTCCCTTTAATTGTAGTTTTGCTCACTCCTGGAGGTCCAATCAACGACAAAGAAGCCCCATCCTTAATCAAATCTTGCAACAATATAGCACTCCCTGAAAATTGCCCTGCCATCTCAACAAGTTAGACCAATAATTGTGCCTTTGCGATCTAACAATTTTCAGTATCTTTCTTACTGCCTGTTTCTTTGAATTGGAAAGCTGAGATTTCGGAGGCCCCAATTCCAACTTCCCAGTCATTCAAATTTTCCAAAACAAACAGTAAACGCAAAATTCAACACCAGTTAATCTTCAATAACCAATTAACACACAAAGACAAGAGGAACCTTTCCTAAATTATAAAACCAGTAAACTCCTAGCGATATTCGAGATCTCAAGGTCTCATAGACACCTCAAACACCTTCGCCAACAATTTCTTAACACTGCCGAACAATCTAATTAAATTCGTTCATTTTTTATATTAATTCCTTCACTCATTTTTTAACTAACTTTCTCTGTTCACTTTTTAAAATTATATTTTATTTCATTTAATTTCTCCATTCACTTTTTATAATAATTATTTCACTTATTTTTCACATTAACTTTTTCAACTTTTTAAAATTATATTTTATTTCATCTAATTTATCCACCCACTTTTTATATTAATTATTTCACTCATTTTTCGTATTAACTTTTTATATTCACGTTTTTAATTATATTTTATTTCACCTAATTTTTCTACTCACTTTTTATATTAATTTTTTCACTAATTTCTACACTAACTTTTTCTATTCATTTTTTTAATTATATTTTATTTCACTTAATTTCTTCACCTACTTTTTATATTAATTCTTTTATTTATTGTCTACACTAACTTTTTCTATTCACTTTTTTATTATATTTTATTTCACCTAATTTTTCCACCTACTTTTTATGTTAATTCTTTTACTTATTTTCTACACTAACTTTTTCTATTTTTTCCATTCATCTTTTTTAAATTATATTTTATTCAACACTTTCTCTAATCATAGCTCTATAAATACTCACATTCTTTTTACTCCAATTTTTACGAACACACAATACATCTCTTCTCTCCCAAACCAAACCTCTTCACTCTATTTTCATACAAACACACATTGTTTTCCAAAACTCTACTTCATTGTTTTGTTAGACTTTACTATTTCTTAACTTCTCTATACACCATAAATATCATACCACCTTTCTATCCCAAGGTCATCTTCTTCATCTTCCATTTGTCTCTTCACACAAACCATTACAAATAAGGTTTTCTTCAATCATCATTCTCTTCATATATGTTAACAAGGTACATATATTTCTTCTCAATTTACTTTGTTTGTCTTTTATTTTTACTGCTTTCTTTTACACTCATTTTATTATTGTGATCCATCTTTCATAACTTACCTTTTTTTTTTCTAAGAACAAATATAAAAATTATAAAATTGCAAAAAAAAATCATTTTTTTAATGTTTCCAATGATATGAGTTCTTGTGCAATCGTTCGCATAAGCCTAGTACTTAATAGCATGTAATCATCCTAGTTAATTAAATAATGGTATGAGTACTCATGCAATCGTCTACATCAGCCTAGTACTTATTGCACTCAATACTTTTAATAATTTATGGTATGAGTACTCGTGCGATCGTTTGCATCAGCTTAGTACTTATTATTCTCAATACTTTTAATAATTTATGATATGAGTACTCGTGTGATCATTTGCAACATCCGAGTACTTGTTACTCTCAATACTTTTAATAATTAAATAATGATATGAGTACTCTTGCAATCGTCCACATTAACTTAAACTTAATAAATTAAATAATGGTATAAGTACTCATGCGATCATCCGCATCAGCCTAATACTTAATGCTTTTTTGTTTTCCTCAATCATATAAAAAAAATACAAAATCTCCAAAAACCTAAAAATTGTTAACATTTTCATGCAATCAATCCAAGCCAGAACTACATGATCCTTAATTCTCCATCAAGAGTAGAGATACGTAGGAGCAAGGCTAGTCCTTGTCAAGTTTCACTCCCCAAAATTTAAAATTATCCTTAATAATTTCCAAACAAATTTCCAAATCATTTTCAAACAGATTTTAAAGAACTATATCCCTGATTTCTCACATGAGAATACGTAGGAACAAAGTCAATCCTTATCGGGCTTCCTAAAAATAAAAAATATTTTTGTTTCTTTTGTGTTATCTTGCATTGTTATTTTTGGAAAAAAAAATGATATTTTGAAAACCACATAAACTTTGTACTATTAATTAAAGGTACTTCCTTTAGGTAGGCGTTGTAGGGTGTTAATACCTTCCCTATGCGTAACTGACTCGCAGACTCAAAATCCTACTTTGTAGACCATGTCTTATTTTATGGTTTTTCTATAGTTTTCCAGAATAAACTATGATGATGACTCTCAAACTCTGATTTTCAAACTTATTTATTATTTTTATCGGTGTAGTCGTCCTGTCGCGATTCCAATGGCAACAGTAATCCAACAATAGTATATGTGATAATATAATTAAATACTAGTGCTTTGATACTTGGAGATGATTGTTTATCAAAACCTTAATTGTATTCACACGACTAATGATATGATTAGGTATGTTGAAAATAATAAATACTTGTACTGAATATAAAACATGAAAGTATTTTTTATGGAAAACTAAATTAAACTATTTATTTAATTCAATTCTAGAAAACTGAACAACTAAAAGAATGGATTAATCTACGACTTAAATTTAAATTATTATGATAATTGGAAAGAAAAAAAAATATTTACATGGTCATTCAATACTTGTTCTCAAAAGTCATCTATTTTATTTATTTTGAGAATTTTAGATCTTTTTGTCAATGAAATTAAAATCTAAGTTGTAAAATTTGTTTGTTAAAAATATTTCAATATTAAGAATGCATCAAACATATTAATAAATACACTACATAACACTTTTTGCGATCATATAGTCAAAAGTTTATCTTAAATACACTACATAACCCTTTTTCCGATCATATAGTAAAAAGTTTATCTTTTATTCTTATAAGGAATCGATTTATCTTGCAAGGTATCATATTGTTCTCCTATTGTTTGTCGAGATATATTTTATCTTCATGATTGGGATATTCTCGCTAGGTCTTGTATAATGAATCATAGGGAAGCGGATACCTACAAGTACTTCGACACTTAAGTTAGTGGTAAGGAATATATGATGACTTTAGTGATGATAAAAAACTTAAGATACTTTTTACCTAAAGTTGAGTCACCTTTATATACCCGACCCTCATTAATTATCTTTAGGAACATTTAAAATCCTTCATAAATGCTAATGAATATTACGTTGTCATAATGTTAAAAAGGTGAGTTACTACCTTGTCAAAGCTAGTAGATCCTTGTCTCATATCTTCTGGTCTTATATATTTGGTCTCTTGTATCAAATTTATGCCTTACCTACTAGCCTTGATTAGGGTAGTCAATATATGACTGAGATATATCCAACCCTTTTTATTTACCAAGTTATCCTAGTCGAGATGTATTAGGCCCATCTTGACCTAGATGTATCAGGCATGTGTATGTGTATCACGTCTTACATAATACACTAGCACCCTGCTTGCAGTAAACGAAGTATAACAAGGTTCTCATGCCTTTGTGATGAAATTAAGAATATGATTGTAAGACTCGAGAAAATGTAAAACTTATAAATAATATGGTATAGGACTCGAGCATGTTCTATTAGAAATCATATGTCTTCACAAGGTGTTATGTAGCTCAATTGGTATGAACTCTTTGATGGACTAAGTGTACATGTTCGAGTCTTGATTAGAGCAATTAACTTTATGTTATTCATTTATTTTATTTTAATAAGTGCAACACAGGTTGGTTGTTAATTTGTGATGTGGGTTGCTTAGGATTGAATGGTTGTGACTTCAAATCCTAGGGAGAGAAGTTTTAAGGGAAACTTTTGTTCTATTTTATTCATATTTTTGTCTAAGGGCAATAATATCTTTTCCCTTTTTGAAATTGAGGTGCAGAAATTATAAATAGGGGTGTAGGAAGTAAATGCATGCACTTTAAATAATAGGCTTAATATCTCTGATGGTCCCTGTAACATCCCAAAAATACAGCAATAAACTATATAATAGAAATAATTACAATTAGTAATATATCAGTTCAATCTTACATTAAAGAAAGCGTGCGGTTCTGACCGAACGACATAAACAGTAAGAGTTAAAATTTAACTATACATCAATACAAAACTGACCGAACGGTTTACAAAAAGGGATTACCGAACGGTCATTCCTATCAAAAGGAAAGGTGATCGAACGATACCTTACACTAACTAGACTATACTACTAACCGAACATACTACGATTCGGCCTTAACTTCAACGTCGACGAGGTTCTCTTCCTCCAAATTTCCTTCTTCGAGCGCCTCTTCCAGTAGCGCGTCTCCTTCTGCTCACATCCACACGGATGATCATTGCAACGACAAGACGAACGTACAAGACGAGACAACACAAGGAAAACATAAGGTAAGCTTATGTAATTTAATTCAGTTACAAATCATACAATCCATACATCAACACACAGATAAAGTTAACAATACGTTTCAAGCAAGGCCTACTACTAGACCAACCGTCCGGACTGTATGAAACCTGTGTAGCTACGACGTTCGTGCACCCGGGTGATGTAGTAACTGGAATACTCTCATCAGCTGCCACCCGAGGTTAGTCCTATATGTCCAAAGTACCCATAAGGACTAGGACCTCCTGCCGTTCCCACACATGACCTACTCTCCTCTACGTGAGGACGAGTACTCACGGAACATCAGGATGAATCGACAGCTTAACATTTCCACAGTCCTACTTTACAACTTTCAAATATTCACTCATGAGTCGTTCCTCCCCGGAACGCTCGTTCAAAATTCACAACCTTTCATTTATCTCATATACTCTTCATCTTTATAATTCTTCACTTTAGTGACATCCTTATCACAAATTCTAAGAACATCAAATACCAAACGTTTAGCCCTCTTCAGAACGAGGACGAACGATAGGAACGAGACCGAAAAATCTCCCATTCCATAATAGAATAAGACCGAAGGGGTTACTTTTAGATTTAAGAATAAATCGAGTACAATTATACAATATATGACAAACGTTACTTACAACATGAATCAGTTAAATGAACTGACTCTCGTGAACTACAATCAACACTCAAAGAATAATCAGGTACGGGGACTCTAGGTCGGAGACAATGAAGGTAGACGTACCAAGGCTTTTAAAGAACCATACGTAGGATAATTCATATATATATATATATATATATATATATATATATATATATATATATATATATATATATATATATATATATAGACCAAGTGTCGGTCAATGACTGAGCACGGTAAAGGAGATTCTACTGAATTTCGACGAACACTGTTTCATTAAGATTGAAAAATTAAAAACGAGTACGAACGTTCGGTATAAGACCGAGCGCCACTCATTACGAGAGCTTGGGTTGAGACCTATCACTAATTTAAACTTATAATAGAAACATTAAAAATAATAATTATGATAAGACACGTTGGAGACAGTGTTGAAGAATAACTAAATATACAAATACATGTTTACAAGATGTTCAGTTCCTCACATAACACTCAGGTATATCTACGTTTGGCCGAACGCTCAAACATAGCACTATTACAAGAAGGCGCTCGTCCTCAACTAGAATTCTTCTCAAATGAAAGAATTTAATTTCAAAGGAGTTTACTAGAAACACCGAACGGTCAAGGACCGTTCAATGCCGAACGTTCAATATCATAGGGGAATTTCATATTCAGAATTCATTTACATTCTAATTCATTTCGCAGCATATAACTTCATAATTTCATACATTCATATCATAGCACATTTCATATTACTCATACATCAGCTCAAAATCATTATCATATAACAAATAATCAAACATCACAAAGTCATGCTTCATACAACTCACAGAACGTCCATGCAGCACAGTAAAAACATAAGAATTAAATTGAATAAGCTTCCCTTACCTCTAGTGTGAAGGATCTTCCTAGAGGCAGAAGTATGGTTGGTCTGACTAAAATCTCTCATATCCTTACGTTCCACAACTCTTAAACTAATTAACAGCAAAACAACCAAAAGTGGATCAGACAAGATATCAGCATGCAACTAAGGCTTGGTTTGCATGTACTATAGAACGAACGACTAAGGACGAAAGACTTACCAGGTTCAGAACTCGGAAATGTTCGGTTCAGAATGAAGCTTATGACGCCGGGAATGCTTCTACGGTCTCTGAAAAATGATCAGAGGAGTAAAAAGGTGAGTTTTGGTAGAGAGAAGGGGAAGTTTTTAGAGAGAAGTAGGAGAAGATGAAAAGTTCAGAGTTTTGGGGAAGAAGGATGCATGTAGAGTGAGTGAAACGGGAATTTCAGAAAAATCAGATTTTGCTTCTCTCGTTAAAACGAACGTCCGCTCACTCGCTGACACTTGCCTTCCACTATCTGATTTTCGAATCTTAGTTGCTTGACACCTGGCGTCCGCGCAGAGGGTTTTGGGTGCTTTTTAAATGACTTTGACAAGAGGGGTTTTGGGTGCGTTTTAATGAGGCCTGACATTCCCCCTAACTACAAAAATTTTCGTCCTCAAAAATTAAAACTTACCCGCAAACAGATGGGGATACAGATCCCTCATGGCATCCTCCACTTCCCACGTAGAGTCGCCCGTCTTCTCATCCCATACCATCTTCACCAATCGTATGGCTTTCCTCTTGTAGTACTTAGTGCGACTATCTTCAACGCGAACTGGTTGCATCTCTAGCGTGCGGTCTTGTCTAAGACGAACGTCCTCTAACTCCAGTATGTGAGAAGGGTCGGCTATGTACTTCCGGAGTTGAGAAACGTGGAAGATTGGATGAAGATTGGATAGCTGAGGATGCAAGGATAACTCGTACGCCACTGGTCCGATCTTCCTTAGGATTTGATAAGGTCCGACGAACTTGGGGCATGGCTTCTTTGGACGAACGACTCTGCCTACTCCAGTGGTTGGATTCAGTCTAAGGAAGACATGATCTCCTGCAGTGAATTCCAAAGGCCTTCTTCTCTTATCCGTGTAAGACTTCTGCCTGCTCCGCGACGTCTTCAACCTTTCTTGGATCAACTTCACCTTCACGGTCGTCTGTTGAATGAGCTTAGGTCTAGTCAACACCTTCTCTCCTTCCTAGAACCAACATAGTGGCGTTCGACACTTCCTTCCGTAGAGAGCTTCAAAAGGAGCCATTCCAATGCTGGACTGGAAACTGTTGTTGTGGGTGAATTCAACCAAAGGCAAGACTTCATCCCAAACTGCCATGTGGTCTAATACGCACGTTCGTAGCAGATCTTCAAGCGTCTGGATGGTCCTCTCGGATTGACCGTCTGTTTGAGGATGATAAGCTGAACTCATATGTAGTTTGCTGCCCAACTCACTTTGCAGAGACTGCCAAAACCGAGATGTGAATCTCGTGTCTCGGTCAGAGATGATGCTAGAAGGCACTTGATGACCAATTATTTGATGGGCGTTGCTGGGACTCGGGTTCAGCCCCCAAATCCCCGGCAACGGCGCCAAAAACTTGATGATGCCCAATTTAACTTGTTAGCCGTTGCTAGGACTCGGGTTCAATCCCCAAATCCTTGGCAACGGCGCTAAAAACTTGTTAGCTCAAAAAATACTTGTTGGGCTCGATTTCGGCAAATGCACCGAATCGTTCAAGTAATAAACCGGTAAGACCGGGTATCGTTTTCCCAAGAGACTCATAATACTAGAGAATTGTGCGATTAACAACTCATATAGACTCAATAACATAACATCAATATACAGAACAAGTGCAGGAATGTAAATTCATACATAATTACAAGGTTGGACTTTGGTATTGAAGGCACTTGGAAATGGAAAAGACAAGAAATGGTATGAAATGACATTGCTAAGGTTAGTTTTCACCAATGCACTCTTGTGTATGACCAATTTCGTCTCCTCTCTATCAATTTACTAAAGTCAATCCACTAAAACACTCTAGCCCTAATTCCTTAGGTGAAAGAGCCTAGGTTTTCCTTATCAAACCCCAATTCCTTGGCAATCTAACAAGAAAAACCCGCATTAAAGAGCTAGGATCTAAGACAACATGTGAATCATCTTCCATTCCTAGAATCAATGACCCACAAGGACTCCTATTTCAGTTCCGGGTTTCATCTTACGTTCCCATAATCCATAAAACCCCAAAATCAAGTCATGAACGTTCCCATTACATGCAAGCTTTAAGATAGGAAACAAGAATACTAGCAATTGATAGAAAAGGCATATATATATTCAAATCATTCAACAATTACACAAGAATTCAAAGGCTACAACTAATCCCAACAAAGATGGGTTTGGTTCTCCATTTCCATGGAGAACCCTAAAGCTTACAAACATGGAAGATGGAAGAAGAAGGAGACCCAAAGGAAGAGGAGGAGATGTTCCCACAAGCTCCTCACGCCCTCCATGAGCTCCAGCCGTGAAATCGCACCTCCAAAGAACCAAAGACCTCAAACCCTTCGCGTTTCTGGGTTAAATAAGTTGTCTGCCACATCAGTAAAAATCGCGCCCGGGCGCCCTCTGTCAGTCGTGCCTGGGCGCGAGACTCTCTGGAAAGTCACGCCCGGGCGCCCCATTTCTCACGCCCGGGCGTGAAACTCTCTGGAAGCTGAAAGTGGACGAACGTCCACTTCTCGCTGCCGAGCGTTAACGCCTCCTTGGACGAGCGTTCTGCTGGACGAACGTCCTCCTGCATGGACGAGCGTCCTCTTCTGCATGGACGAGCGTCCTCTCGTTTCTTCTGCATGGAGGAGCGTCCCTCGTGTCTGGCTGGACGAGCGTCCTCTCTGCACTTTGGACGAGCGCCCTCTGCCTTGGACGAGCGTCCTCTGCCTGGCTGGACGAGCGTCCTCTGCCAGGGACGAGCGTCCTCTCCCTCTCGCATTTGGACGAGCGTCCTCTTTCCTGGACGAGCGTCCGCTCTCTTGGACGAGCGCCCGCTTGACTGGACGAGCGTCCTCAATCTGGGATGAACGTCCTCCATGAGCTCTGATGAATCAATATTTTATTCACTTCACTTAGCTTATTGTACCAAATTTAATCAGGGAATTGTGCTAAAATGTCCGATATTTTTCCGTATTTGCTAAATGAGCTTGATTTGATCAGAAATTCTAAATTCAGTTAATTTGAGTTATCTGAGTTAATTGTTTGCATTAGCAATTACAGAAAAATTTTGGAAATACAAATTTGGGCATTTAGAAAAACACTTCTACATTGTGTTTAAAAGAAGCTACACTGCATTTAATTATTCTGTGTGTTGATCTGTATAACTGATGGAATATTCTTCTTGAAATTGCAGAAGCAAAAATCTGATATGGAAACTGTTATATTTCACACGTCCATATTCCACATAGTTTTGCAACCTTTGCCAAGTCAACATAATGGTAAAAATGGGGCACTTGGCACACGGCAAATTGGAGAATGGAAGTGGCATCAGGTGGGGGGTGTTCACGGCTCTCTCAGAAATTGATTGGAAAGTGATAGCATGGCCCCATGACAACCACGTTGGCACACACCAAAACATCACAAATGCTTGAATAAAAAGGGCCACCACTCTCGAAGCAGCGCATGAGATTAAAGTAAGTGAGTGATAGTTGAGGATTTACCCCTTTCATTAGAAAAGCCACAGTGCAGCAAAGATAAAACACACGGCCCTTGGACAACTAAGCATCAGCAAAATATATGAAGGGATAAAAAGTGGGAGCAGCCACTGAAGGGAACATTATCCTCACTGAAAAGCTTGGCAGAGGACGTGGAGAGCAGGCCATGATTGAACGGAAAGAGATGGCTCATAGCTGGCTGGGTTTTCCTTTTTGAAAAGAAGAGACTTACAAGCTAAAAAGGAGGAACGACTATACACATTCGGTTACATTCAGAGGTTCTGGACACTACTCTTAGTTACAGAACTCACGGCTACACACGACTCTGGGTTACAGACTCACTTACAAGCTCTGAAGGCTGGGAGGTTCTCGGGTTACATTGAGAGAGAGAATTTTTCTTGGTTTGCTTTGGGAACGTTTCTTTGAGAGTTAGGAAAAAGAGAGGAAAAACACTGTCATGGCCTGAGAGGGGGATACAATCACGGATACATACACTCTCTGGGGAACGTTTTGGAAAGCTACTGGGAAGCTTTTGTTGCTGAACTTCTAGAACTGAATTGGTTGGAGGTCAACGTGCAGGAGAAGACATTCGCCTGATACTGAGAAGAGTTTCTGCTCTCGGTTTGCATTTTTAATTTGAAAAATGGAATTGGTGTCACGGCTTGGAGGTGTGCACGGGAACGTGGAAGCAGAGAGGAAAAAAAACGGTGATTCTCATTTGTGGAAATGCACACGCGGAAGAAGCATGATGATTTACTTTTGGAGGAGTAAAAGCATGGTGTCTTGGAGCTTAGCTTAAATAGGTTTTGTTGTATCTTTGATGCTTGAACCAATCAATCATTTTAATTATTATTCTGCACATTGGAAAGCAAAATAATTTTGTTCACTTGCTGTTTGCTGTTTGCGTTTTCTTCTTATGTCATTTTCACTTTGAATTGAATGTTTAGTTTATTCATTGCATCCTTATCTCATTCCATGTGCTTGTCACTGCACGGCTACATCAATAGTTGTTTAAGTGAGAAGAATATAATGTTTGTCAAATTTCTTTAAATGATGACTAAGTCCAGCACTTTGAGATACCTTGTATGCTTTTTCTTTGATGAATAATGGTTAATGTTGGAAGAAGAAATCAACCCTGGAGAGTAAGAGTGTGTGCGTGAATATGGAGCATGATATGTACGGTGGTGGGACATTGAAGGTTAGAAAGTCACTCTTTTTAATTAGTTGTTGAGTGAAGACGGTGCAGAGTTGAGAATTTGTATTTTTGAAGGAAGAAGTGAAGAGGTTACGGTTGGAAGCAGGGAGATAGCATAATGGTAGTGGGGTCACGGCTGCTGGAAGAAAAGAGAATGGTTTTTGTTGGATGAGAATAAGAAGGTGTGCACGGAAGTGGAGTTTATTTTACTGCACCGAAGAACCATACATTTAATTAGGAATGACTAGTTGCTCCAATGTTCATTACTTTATAGTATTTTAATGGAATTTATTTTAATTGAATTCTTGCTGGAAGACCAAAGCCGTGAGATACCACGTGAAGAAGCAATCAACTTTTTGCATTAGAATAGAATTTTCATTTTGGTTTCATATGGAGAATGTGTTGGAGTAAAGTGGTTGAATGTAGAAAGTGAATAGGTAGGCTACGTGTGGAGTTTGGTGTGTTCGGCAATTGGTATGTAATGGAAGGCTTGGATGAGAATGTGGAGTGGTTACGTGTATGAATTGAAAACCATTTTGAATATTTTATTAGCTTTTCATTTCATATGAAGTATGGGAAGTATGAAGAAGTGTCACGGCTAACATGGGTAAAAGGGAACATTTCCTATTCCATTTTTGTTTGAATTTTTACTATTCCAAATTCATTTTCATTGTGTTAATTTTGTTTTATTGTTTTGAAATTTATTTTACCGTTTTCAATTCAGCCGTGTTTAATTTTCAGTTCAATTAAATCTTTCCTCATAAAACCAAAAACATTTTCAAACCCCCCCCCCCCCCCCCCAATACTTGTTTGATTCAAGACTTGAACCGCAATTTGGTCCTTGAGAGACGACCTAGGAGTCACATCCTAGCTATGCTGCATTCTTAATTGTGCAATCAAATTTGTATGCGGTGCGACCCGTATCAAGCTCCTGGACGAGCGTCCGCTCTTGCTTCCACTCTGGACGAGCGTCTGCTCTTCTGCCTTCTGGACGAGCGTCCGCTCTCCTGGGACGAGCGTTCTTGCACTGCGGATGGCATTTCTTCGTGCTAATTTCTTGGTCCAGTTCTATAGTTTGTTGGAGAGTCTTCCAAGCTCATTTTTAGCTACAAAATAAGGGATTATTGATGAAAGTACATCAAAGTAGCCAAAAACACAAATATTTAGAAAACAAGACAAAACAAGAGGATTAAGCAAGTTATAAGTTAGAAAGGAGTTGATTTTGCTACTAAAATGATGCTTAAAATATGGTATAATTTAGCATTATCAGCACTCCATGCAACCGAACGATTTCTTTGATGTAGAGTTTAGTCAGGTTCGTCATAGACATCTTCAGGTTGACAGCCTAGAAGTGAGCGCTCTTCGTTAGCCGATCCACTATCACCCAAATGGAGTCGTGATTCTTGACCGTGCGTGGTAAGTGGGTCACAAAGTACATCGATATGCTGTCCCACTTCCATTCTGAAATCTCCATTTGCTGTAGTAGACCGTCCGGTCTCTGATGCTCTGCCTTGGCTCGTTGACAAGTTAAACATGACGACACAAAACGAGCGACATCACTCTTCATTCCTGGCCACCAGAAGGATTTCCTGAGATCTTGATACATCTTAGTCATGCTAGGATGCATGCTAAGACGACTCTGATGCCCTTCCTCCAGGATAATCCTCTTCAGCTCGCCATCGTTTGGAACGCACGTCCTGTCTCTGTATCGAAGAAGATCGTCCGTTCCAGTATTGAAGTACTTTGCTTTGTCTGAACCGAGCGCTCCTAAAATCTTCACCAAGTCTTCATCCGCTGACTGCTTCTCTCTGATTTTGTCAAAAACATTACTGGATATTCTAAGGTTACAGCATCTGATACTGCTCGGTTCCAAGTCGAACTGTAACCTTAGATCTCTAAAGCTTTCCACCAAACTTAATTCTCGGACCATCATGGACGAGACATGAACTACCTTTCTGCTTAAAGCGTCCGCTACAACGTTCGCTTTTGCTGGATGGTAAAGTAGTTCGAAGTCATAATCCTTCAAGAACTCAAGCCACCTCCTCTGCCTCATATTCAAATCCTTCTGATCAAAGAGGTACTTGAGGCTCTTGTGATCGCTGAAGACTTGGAATGTAGATCCGTACAAATAGTGTCTCCAAATCTTCAACGCGAAGACGACCGCTGCTAATTCCAAGTCGTGCATCGGGTAGTTCTTCTCGTGGATCTTCAGTTGCCGAGAAGCATACGCGACCACTCTTATTTCTTGCATAAGCACACAGCCCAAACCTTGATGAGATGCATCACAGTATACTTCAAATGGTTTGGCCGTGTTAGGAATGACCAATACTGGAGCGCTCGTCAACTTCTTCTTCAATTCCTGAAAACTCGCTTCACACCGATCGGTCCAAGCGAACGGGTGATCTTTTCGCGTCAGCTGCGTCAACGGTGCTACTATTTTAGAAAATCCTTCAATAAAGCGCCTATAGTAGCCCGCGAGCCCTACAAAACTTCGGACCTCAGTAACCGAACGCGGACTCTCCCATTCCAATACCGCTCGTACCTTAGCCGGATCCACTGAGATCCCTCCAGCGGAGACGACGTGCCCCAAGAACTGTACTTCATTCAATCAAAATTCACACTTGGATAGCTTAGCGTACAACTCCTTTTCTCTCAAGACGCCCAGCACTATCCTCAAGTGTTCTTCATGCTCTTCATAGCTCTTGGAGTAGATGAGGATGTCATCAATGAAGACAACCACGAACTTGTCCAGATACGGCCTGAAGATGCGATTCATGTAATCCATGAAGATTGCTGGTGCGTTAGTGACACCGAACGGCATCACTACATACTTGTAGTGTCCGTAACGAGACCTGAAAGCAGTCTTCTGGACGTCCCCTTCCTTAACTCGAATTTGGTGATAACCGGACCTTAAATCGATCTTCAAGAATACAGTAGCGCCGTGTAGTTGATCCAACAGATCGTCGATCCTAGGCAAAGGGTACTTGTTCTTGATGGTTAGCTTGTTTAACTATCGATAGTCAATACAAAGCCGAGAGCTGTCATCCTTCTTCTTCACCAAAAGAACAAGCACTCTCCAAGGTGAGGCGCTCGGCCTTATGAACTTCTTATCCATGAGATCTTCAATTTGCTTCTTGAGTTTGACCAATTCAGTTGGTGACATCCGATAAGGTGCCACAGAAATGGGTCCTACCGTCGACACCAAGTCGATTGTAAACTCTACCTCACGAGGAGGAGGTAATCCAGGCACTTCGTCTAGAAAAAACGTCCGAAAATTCATCTATCACCGATCGTCCTCCAATCATCTTGCTACCGGACGATCGTTCATAATCTAATTCTCCACACTGCTCATCTGCGTGCGTCATTATCAGATAACAGCTCACGCCTTCCATGATATCTTCCTTTAACTGATCGAGCGTCACAGACAACTCTTCTTCTTCTTCATCCAGAAACACTAGTCTCTTTTCTCCATAATCTATAAGAATGTGATTGGCCGTCAACCAATCCATCCCAAAAATCACTTCCAAACCTTGGAGAGGTAAGCAAATGAGGTTAACTTTAAACCTACGCCCCTCAACTTCTATAGGACATCTGACGCAAACTGTAGACGTCCTAACCTCACCAGCCGCTGGGGTTGACACCACCAAGTCGAACTGCATCTCTCTCTCAGCTAAACCCAGTTTCTCAATGCACGCCTTCGAGATGAAAGAATGTGTTGCCCTCGAGTCATACAATACACAACAAGATTTACCATACAGCAAGCAATCACCGAATATTAGGTTACCTGAGCTTGCTGCTTCTACGCCCGTTATAGCATATACGCGTCCAAACGCTTGGGCTCGTCCACCCCTTCCTTGTTGAGCTCTCCCAGCATTTGGTGGCCTCATGACCGCTCGTCCACCCATGTTACACTTGCTGTCCAAATGTCCATTCCTCCTCCAGTGAGTGCAATATTTTTCTCCCACCATCTGAGGACATGACGATCGGTAATGGGGTCCCCCACACTGAAAACACTTCCCTGACCCCTGTTGTCCAGACTGTCCGACAGCAACCACTGATCGATTGCGAGGCCCACTAGCGTTTGAAGGTAACGCTGGTCGAGAGTAAGGCGTTCTGCCCTGATTCAGATTGTGTCTCGACAAAACCGGTCCCCTAACCGATTGTTGTTGCTTCTTCTGCTGCTCCACTTCAGCCACATTCTTTTCCAATACCTTGGCTCTCTCAACCATTGCAGGAAAAGACCGAATACACAGACTGGATATCAGTAGCTTCAACTCACTCCTCAGCCCATTCTCAAACTTCCGACACTACCATTCTTCGCTTGTAGCCATGGTATTAAAACGAACCAAATGCTTGAACTTGTTGGTATACTCAGAGACCGACATGCCACCTTGTACCAACTGGAGAAACTCCACCTCCTTTGCAAAACGAACGCTATCTGGGAAGTATTCTTCGTAGAACTTTCTTTTGAATACTTCCCATGAAACGGGACTTTGAGCGTCCGCTAATATCGTCTTCATGCTCGTCCACCAATGACTTGCTTCCCCAGTCATCAGATACTCAGTGAATGCCAAGCGATTGTCGTCCGGACACCTCTTGGCATTATATATTCTTTCCATGTCACGTAGCCACTGATCGGCCTCATCAGGGAGGCACTTCCCATTGAACTTGGCTGGGTGATGCTGAAGGAAACTCTCCAAGCTCCACTCGGTCGGATGAGTAGCGTTGGAAGTTGACGCTCCGGACGTGTTCCTTGTCGTGGCAATGATTTCCATCAGCTGACGTTGGGTTGTTTCAGAGTTGGCGCGTGCGGCTTCCAGACTCTGTAAAGCAGCCGCGTTTTGCTGCACCAAGGCAGCGTTCTGCTACTGTAGTGCTTCTATGACCGATTCCAACAACCTGGTGTTGTCGGATGCATGCTCTCTGTGGGTTGTGGTTGAGGAGGAGGTCTTGGTGCTATTAATTCTTTTAGAAGCAGAGAAAACGATCGTTAGTTATGTTCAAAGAGTTTAAAATAACTCATCAAACGAATATTAAGCACACAGCAAAAACATAGTGTACTCATAACCTACAGTGTCCTTAAGAGAACAAAACTGCTCTGATACCACTAATGTAGCATCCCAAAAATACAGCAATAAACTATATAATAGAAATAATTACAATTAGTAATATATCAGTTCAGTCTTACATTAAAGAAAGCGTGTGGTTCTGACCGAACGACATAAACAGTAAGAGTTAAAATTTAACTATACATCAATACAAAACTGACCGAACGGTTTACAAAAGGGATTACTGAACGGTCATTCCTATCAAAAGGAAAGGTGATTGAATGACACCTTACACTAACTAGACTATACTACTAACCGAACATACTACGGTTCGGCCTTAACTTCAACGTCGACGAGGTTCTCTTCCTCTAAATTTCCTTCTTCCAGCGCCTCTTCCAGTAGCGCGTCTCCTTCTGCTCACATCCACACGGATGATCATTGCAACGACAAGACGAACGTACAAGACGAGACAACACAAGGAAAACACAGGGTAAGCTTATGTAATTTAATTCAGTTACAAATCATACAATCCATACATCAACACACAGATAAAGTTAACAATACGTTTCAAGCAAGGCCTACTACTAGACCGACCGTCCGGACTGTATGAAACCTGTGTAGCTACGACCTTCGTGCACCTGGGTGATGTAGTAACTGGAATACTCTCATCAACTGCCACCCGAGGTTAGTCCTATCTGTCCAAAGTACCCCTAAGGACTAGGACCTCCTGCTGTTCCCACACATGACCTACTCTCCTCTACGTGAGGACGAGTACTCACGGAACATCAGGATGAATCGACAGCATAACATTATCACAATCATACTTTATAACTTTCAAATATTCACTCATGAGTCGTTCCTCCCCGGAACGCTCGTTCAAAATTCACAACCTTTCATTTATCTCATATACTCTTCATCTTTATAATTCTTCACTTTAGTGACATCCTTATCACAAATTCTAAGAACATCAAATACCAAACGTTTAGCCCTCTTCAGAACGAGGACGAACGATAGGAACGAGACCGAGAAATCTCCCATTCCAGAATAGAATAAGACCGAAGGGGTTACTTTTAGATTTAAGAATAAATCGAGCACAATTATACAATATATGACGAACGTTACTTACAACATGAATCAGTTAAATGAACTGACTCTCGTGAACTACAATCAACACTCAAAGAATAATAAGGTACGGGGACTCTAGGTCGGAGACAATGAAGGTAGACGTACCAAGGCTTTTAAAGAACCATATGTAGGATAATTCATATATATATATATATATATATATATATATATATATATATATATATATATATATATATATAGACCAAGTGTTGGTCAATGACTGAGCACGGTAAAGGAGATTCTACTGAATTTGGACGAACGCTGTTTTATTAAGATTGAACAATTAAAAACGAGTACGAACGTTCGGTATAAGACCGAGCGCCACTCATTACGAGAGCTTGGGTTGAGACCTATCACTAATTTAAACTTATAATAGAAACATTAAAAATAATAATTATGATAAGACACGTTGGAGACAGTGTTGAAGAATAACTAAATATACAAATACATGTTTACAAGATGTTCAGTTCCTCACATAACACTCAGGTATATCTACGTTTGGCCGAACGCTCAAACATAGCACTATTACAAGAAGGCGCTCGTCCTCAACTAGAATTTTTCTCAAATGAAAGAATTTAATTTCAAAGGAGTTTACTAGAAACACCGAACGGTCAAGGACCGTTCAATGTCGAACGTTCAATATCATAGGGGAATTTCATATTCAGAATTCATTTACATTCTAATTCATTTCGCAGCATATAACTTCATAATTTCATACATTCATATCATAGCACATTTCATATTACTCATACATCAGCTCAAAATCATTATCATATAACAAATAATCAAACATCACAAAGTCATGCTTCATACAACTCACAGAACGTCCATGCAGCACAGTAAAAACATAAGAATTAAATTGAATAAGCTTCCCTTACCTCTAGTGTGAAGGATCTTCCTAGAGGCAGAAGTATGGTTGGTCTGACTAAAATCTCTCATATCCTTACGTTCCACAACTCTTAAACTAATTAACAGCAAAACAACCAAAAGTGGATCAGACAAGATATCAGCATGCAACTAAGGCTTGGTTTGCATGTACTGTAGAACGAACGACTAAGGACGAAAGACTTACCAGGTTCAGAACTCGGAAATGTTCGGTTCAGAATGAAGCTTATGACGCCGGGAATGCTTCTACGGTCTCTGAAAGATGATCAGAGGAGTAAAAAGGTGAGTTTTGGTAGAGAGAAGGGGAAGTTTTTAGAGAGAAGTAGGAGAAGATGAAAAGTTCATAGTTTTGGGGAAGAAGGGTGCATGCAGAGTGAGTGAAACGGGAATTTCAGAAAAATCAGATTTTGCTTCTCTCGTTAAAACGAACGTCCGCTCACTCGCTGACACTTGCCTTCCACTATCTGATTTTCGAATCTTCGTTGCTTGACACCTGGTGTCCGCGCAGAGGGTTTTGGGTGCGTTTTAAATGATTCTGACAGGAGGGGTTTTGGGTGCGTTTTAATGAGGCCTGACAGTCCCTATTTTCGTCAAGTGTGTTCGATTTGGTCCCAGTTTTTTTTTCTGTTCAATGTTCTCCTAAAGAATGTAATTTTTGTTCAATTTAGTCCTTTTTGCAAACGACATTTAAATCATTAACGAAAGACAGTCCAAGTGCGCACAAGACTAATGAGATGGCATTTAACTACTGCGACGTCAAAAGTAGAGTCCTCGTGGCAGCCCCTATACCACCCCAAAATTAGGGTTCTGCATTTGGGGGAAAATATTCTTACGCTTCCACCGCGAGAAGAAGGAAAACGCTGCTCGCAGTTTTGCTTCAATGGAGGATGATTTCGCGAATTGTGCGGCTCATGGTAGCATGAAGAAGACGAACCTAATTGTGTAAGAAAGCACTCATGGTGGCCAATGAAGGCAAGCAGCGACTCGATTCTAGGTTTCTTTGATTTAGGATTTTTCTGGATTTCGTTGTGGTTCTCTACAGGTTGGAGAAGATGATGGCCCTAGGACTTTGCGTGACGACGACAAGGATTGTCGCGCTGACGGTGAAGCTCTCGATTTGGATTTTCATGGCCGATGCGCAAGAATGAAGATTCGAATGGAGTTCGAGATTAGGGTGGCTTGCGGCATTATTGACGGTGAAGACTTAGCAGTTTGGGTGGTGCAATTTAGCTTTGTCTATTTCTTGGTGCTTGTGTTTGATTTGCAGGTACGAGATGCTGGCAGTGACGGCTTGAGAAAATACTGTCATGGCGGAGGCGCGGAGGTGATCTGGGTACCGCGGCGGCCTAATGAGAGTTTCGTGATTTGGGGGAGATTGCGACTTTAATGGTGGTAGCCATGGAGGTTGCGCGTGATGGCTGTCATGGTTCTCTGCAAGCGCGGCTTAACGGCGGCATGGTGACTTTGGATGATCTCTGTGGTGGCGTTGGCATTAGGGTTCGGTGGCGACGCTAGGGTTAGGTGACTAGAGAGAAAGTAGGGTTTCGATTTCTGTTTGGCTGAAGGTTGAAGAAGATGGTGACGTGGCAGAAGTTAAATGCCATCTCATTTGGGGTTTTCACATTTGGAGCAATGACCGTTAACGATTTAAACGTCATTTGTAAAAAGTACTAAATTGAACAAAAATTACATTCTTTAGGACAACATTGAACAGAAAAAAAAATTAGAACCAAATCGAACACACCTGACGAAAATAGGGACCATCAGGGGTATTAAGCCTAAATAATATAAGCTGAAAAAGAGAAGAGTAACAAAGATAAAAGTGGAACGTGGAATCTAGCCGTTGTGCTTTAAAAATCTTTTAGATAATATAGGAAACATTATCTAGGTGGTTTATTCTAGTTTAAAAGAGAATTTCTTTTCATTCTTTTGGAGGGGTTTATTGAACTAGAAATATAAAGAGAGAGTCAAAAACGAGAGACAATAAAAAAATTCAGAGGCAAAATGATATGTTGTCGTTGAAGTTATCAAATTAATACTACTTTTCAAGGCAACTTTAGTATTGCCAAGTAGTATTCAAGAAAGTAGATAGGGTTAAAGTAACCCTGAGTCGTCTCCCAATGAACACAAAATTGCTTTTCAATATTTGACTATTTTGAATGTTATGCAATGCTTTATTATAAAAGTGAGAAATTATGCTAATAGAATTAAGGTTTAATCATTCATTAAGTCCCTATTTTCGCGTGGAATCTCAATTTAGTCCCTTTGTTTCTAGAAATCTCAATTGGGTCCCAAATTTATGAAAATTGCAACAATTGGATCCTTTCCGTTAAACTGTCTCCAATGGCGTTAGTGTGTGTCTGACGTGGCACGCTGTAGTCAGTTTCTTAGCTGACGTGACTGACTGAAGCAGGGGCAGTGAAGCACGTGGATAATAACAATTTTGTAAGTAAAAAGAAAATAAATGTTTTAAACCAAAATGGGGATTCAAATTTTGTGCGGATCGAATTAGGGATTGGGATTCTTCTGAGTACTTCTAGGGTTGGGTTCGTCCAAAGTTCATTTCATTTCACAAAATTGGGGTATCAATTTGGGTATTTAGGGTTTAATCGAAGTTGACCTTCAAAGAGTGTGCAGTTGTCGTCGTCATCGGAGTTGTGGGACCTTCTTCAATTGCAATCTGGAGTGGCCAGGTCAGTAAAAGTTTGGTTTTGTTACAAACCTTTATATTGCGATGTTGGGTGGTGGTCCCCGTCTATGTATTGTGTTTTATTTTTGATTGCATTGTTGTGGTCCCCGTCGTCGTATTGTGTTCCATTTTTTATTGCAATGTTGTGGTCCCCCCCATGCCCCCTATGCCCCCCATGCTCCCCATCCCTCCAAGGTTAGTCTTCAAAAGTAGAACATAATTCCTTATTCATATAATGTGAATAATAATTCTATTATTTGTTGTAGGTATTGGTCAAGATCAAGGTTCACTGAAAGAGCTAAATCTGACACATTAGTAAACAATATGAGTGAGGGCTTCAACAGTGTCCTCCTTTCTGCCAGGAGTAAACCCATAATTACTTTGTTGGAGATGATACGGCTTTACCTCATGCAAAGATGGGCCAAGAACAGGTCAAGCATATCATCATTTACTGGAGCCATTTGTCCCAAGATCCTATCCAGATTTAGAAAGGATTCTCAGTTAACTAAAAATTGGATTCCTAGGTAAATTCCAGTAATCACTTTGTTGTTATATTAATTTACTACTGTTCTTAATAATTATTGTTGTCTTCTTCTACACAGTTGGTCAGGCAACAAGCTATTTGAAGTTCGTCACATGTCTAACAATGGAGATAAGTTCGTAGTCAACATAGATGACTCCTGATGCACATGCAGAACTTGGATGATGATTGGAATCCCCTGTTGTCATTCATTGGCTGCAATGAAGTTCCTCAACATTGATGGAGAACAATTTATTGACTCTTGCTACATGAAGTCCAGATATGAGGAGACATATTCAACAATTATATATCCCTTAAATGGAGCCAACATGTGGAACAATTTTTGTAATCTTTTTAGGCTACAAAACATTATGTAGAAAAGCAGTACATGTAGGAAAACGTTATTGTGGTACTGTAGTTGATAACTGATGGAACTTGATGCTGTTTTTATGGTTATTTTGGTCTGTATGACAGCAGTTTTATGTACTACTTCAGATTAATTAAATTTCAGCAGATATGCTTAATTTGGTTCCATTTATCTATTGTGTGCATTAATGTTATGTTGATCTTTTAACATGGTTATGTTTCTGATTTTAACATTGCTTCAGATTAATGACTGAGAAAGATCAACACATTCTACTTTTATATAGTGCTTCAGATTAATGAAAATTCTATGAAGTTTATGGAATTTGTGCTTATCAGTTCACTTTGAAACCACTTCATATGATTGTGCTTATTAGTTGACAGTTCAATATGAAGAGTATTTTGGCCAAAAGTATGAATCAATACTTTGAATTACTTCCTTACCAAAAGTTACAAACAATACAAACTTTTATAGTCAAAATAACTTTGGTTCATTGCATTGTAAGTACATTCCATCATAAAAACAATGAAATCATTCCTATGAACGAAAAAACACTATTGTAAGTACAATAATGTTCACCACAACAAGAACAGAGACAATCCCTAACAAGACATTAAGCCTATTTCCTAATTTCTTCACTGACAACTCCAAATCACTTATAATCTTCCATCCACCTTCCATTGCTTCTCTGTTCAGCAAAGACTCAGACTTGCCTTCACACTTTGTACTCGTTTCCGTTTCAACAACCCCATGATCTGCACACCATGTGAAATAATTGCAACCACCATCTTCACCACCATTCTGTGACAACGAAACACCAATCAGGGCACCCTCGAACTCAAAATAAGAACAACAAAAAACCTAACTAAAAACCTTACCTTGAACTTAGGGCAACCCCAAAATTGCTTACCTCTGTTCTTAACTGTTCTTGCAGTTCTGAGAACATAGTTCATCCCACAATAGCACAACGGACCATCATTGTTGTTTTTAACTCCTCCACCACCACCACAGACCACATTACTGTCTTGCTTCTGCCACCCGCTGCATGACGAAGACGAACATGGATGCATCTTCAACCAGCCCTTCGATTAAACCCTAAATACCCAAATTGATACCCCAATTTGTGAAATGGAAAGAACTTTGGACGAACCCTAGAAATAGTCAAAAGAATCCCAATCCCTAATTCGATCAATTCAAAATCTGAATCCCCATTTTGGTTTAAAACATTCATTTTCTTTTTATCCACGTGCTTCACTGCCCCTGCTTCAGTCAGCCACGTCAGCTAAGAAACTGACTACATCGTGCCACGTCAGACACACACTAACGTCGTTGGAGACAGTTTAACGGAAAGGATCCAATTGTTGCAATTTTCATAAATTTGGGACCCAATTGAGATTTCCAAAAACAAAGGGACTAAATTGAGATTCCACGCGAAAATAGGGACTTAGTGAATGATTAAACCTAGAATTAATGTTTGAAGAAAGATAAAACTTAGAAACAATTATGAAGAAATAGTCTAATTCCACTGCTTTCCAAGACAGATTCATTATCGGTTATTCACAGATCATTGTTCAATTGATTATTGTTCAAGTTTCAAATGAATTACAGTACATTCTTAATTATTTTGAGGGCTATGATGCAGTTAACCAAAGTAGATTCTCAATCAAGCAAGACCTTTCTAGATTATTCACAATGAATCTAACCAAAGTACATTCTCAATAAAATCCTATTGTGTTTAATCATGTCTATTCTTAAATCCCCTAACCAAATTAAAAGCTAATTAATCAAAGTAAATTCTCAATTAATTATAGTTGAAATTATTACCACGAATCAAAATACATTCTCAATTGATAGCAAAAATCGTTTAATCATATGAAAGTTCCTAAATTTAATCAAAGTAATTCTCAACCAAACCTAAAAACCCTTGAACTCATATGATCAATGTGCATGTAGATTCAAACACCTTATGATGGAAAAATCATTACTTTTAATATGATTGGGAGATGAAAGACATAGAAAAAGAATAACTCAAATAAATAATCAAAAAGAAACAATTTCATTAATTCAACTTAATCAAAATCCATAATGAAATTACAGTGGAATAGCCCTAGAAGCTTAGCCCTTCATGAATGGAGTAGAATACATGATGAATAAAAAGTAAGAGGAGTGGTGGATGAATGCTTCCAAGTGGAGGAATATGAGAGAATGAATAAAGTTCTCTTTTCTGCCTCCCCTAGGTCTCTTTATATAGCGCTTGATTGGGCTTGGACTTTGAAATTTTGTTGACAATATATTTTATCTTATATCTAATATCTACAAAATATTCAACAGATTTAATCAATTTTTAAGAATATTTTATAAAATCTTTCCTAGATTCAAAAAGATTTGGCAAATATTATCTTTTGATATTTATTGATATAGTAAATAAGGTAGTTATTTAACCATATCAAATAAAATATCTTAAGATATATTTTCTCCAAATTATGTTTTAAAATATCTAACAGATTTAAACTTGCATAAAATTTCATTTCAACCTTTTTTATTTTATTTAAAATTGCACAAAAGTCCGTAATTTTCCTCTATTGCACTTTAGCTATTTTTTTTCTTTTCAAAATTGCATAAGCGCCATGAGTTGACCAGATTGGACCAGCTTTGACCATTCAATATCATGCTTTTAAATGAATAAAATTCTAACTTCAGCTGCACAAATAAACATTAGAACATCCAAAGTAATTTATGCAACTATGAATCACATTTTAAGCATCTTTAATTCCCAAACCCAATAAATCCAATTGTCACAAATTCTCTTCAAATCAACCATTTAAGCACAAGAATCTTACTAAAATTTTGAATTTTAAATCATAAATGTGGGCATAAATATGCACTCATCACACCCCCCACACTTATCCTTTTTCACTCCTAGGGAAAATTGATTAATTCCAAGACTTTGTTCTAGGTCATTTTATTTCATAATCTCATTTGGATCAAAAGAATGAACAACACCGGACATAGATCAATCATCTAGAGATCACTTTGTCATGGACATGAAAATGAAATCACTCTATTCTTCACACATAAGTTGACCTTTTTGAATTCCCAAGAAAATCAAATATGAAAGATAATGCTCAAGTCAAAATGTATATATTTCTCTCCAACTCTCTCAACTGTCTTTGGCTTGTGTTTACGCTTAAAATACTCATGTAAGTAGACACCCTTGATATTTAGCAAGACTCTAAAATTCACATACTTCAGAAAACATGCAACTATTGATCATGGGGGATTTTTAAAGGTTATATTGAGGCCAAGGCAAAGGTAGGAATTTCTTTTTGGAATTCCTGATTTCTAAAATTGATACAGAAAGAGTAATAACACTTGATTTCAAAAACAACTTTATTATTTATTGCTCTTTTAAGGAAGAATTTTTTTTTTCTTTCTCTTTTTTTCTTTTCTTTTTGGCTTTTTCTTTTTTTCTCAAAACTCTGACTTTTCATCTTCCTTTTTGCCAATCTTATTTTTCTGTGGTTGAGGTACTTACCCACACACTTATTTACCACTTACTTCTAACACAATCCATTACTCCTTCTTCTTCCCTAAGGTAAGGAACATATGATTTTTCTTCTTTTCTCATTTGACAATGACTGAAAACAAGGAAAATAGTTTTAAGGCTCAAAGGGTTTTTCAGTGGATTAATGTTAAAATGGTTTATTTGGCCTAGTAGCTAAAACAAGAAATGCGTCAATCATATCAAATCAGGCATATTCACCTCAGTCGCAAAACAAAGAATCAAGCTAAATATTAGAATATCATCAAAACATTGGCAAATCACTCAAGAAAAATAGGTATGACAAATGATGGTGTTGGTTGGTACCAGACAGAGTGTAACGCAGCGGAATAAAGCTAAGAGTAGCAGAAAGCGTGTTCGGTCACCTTTTTAAAATAAATTGGTTCATTTTTAGAAAATCAATTTTCTTTCAGAAAATTTATCGAACAGTTGATATGCGTAAAAATTAAAGAGTGTGGGGAATAGAAAATCACACGAGTAATTTTTATACTGGTTCGATTCAACAGAATCTACATCCAATCGTTAATCACTATAAAAAATGATTAACAATTCCACTAAAAAGATGTTTCACAGATTACAACAAATAGTGAATAGAACAGATAAATAAACCTTCCTTCGATGAACGAACCGGAAGAAGAACACTCTGCCAACTCGAAGAGAACCGCTCCGACTATCGACAAACGAAACGCGAGCTTCTCCTATTCACGAGACCAGGCAGAGCACCTTGCTAACTCGAAGAGAGCTTGCTCCGACTATCGACACACGAAACGCGAGCCTCTCCTGTTCACGAGACCAAGCAAGGAAACTTGAACTATAGCTTCTGAGAACTTCCTCTGACAAACAGTATTCTGCAAGAGCTTCTGTTCAACGACTCACTTTTTGAACTTCACAGAAACCCAATATATAGCCAGCTATTCTGAATATCTAAGGTTAAGTCCCAACTGCCACGAATAATCGATTATTGTAAGTGATAATCGATTATTCAAGTCCGTTATAGGTTTTCAAAAATGTGATAATCGATTATATGAGGTGATAATCGATTATTCCTGAATGACTTTGTGATAATCGATTATTGCCATTCCATAATCGATTACTGCAGTTAAAAATGCAAGTTTTACAAAGTTTACAAGACTTTCCTACTATATTTAATTTCTACAAATTGCTTTTAAATAATTCTAATATCTTCTTCAACTAAAACTTCTTGCAGCATCATCAAAACAATTTTCTTCAAGATTTACCAATACTCCTTATTGGTAACAATCTCCTCCTTTTTTATGATGATCAAAAAATTCAATTTTAAAATCAATTTTGGCTTACCTGTAAAACATACAAGCTAACAGACAACAACAGAGTTAGCAATACCTGTATTAATTTGTACTTCTCCCCTTATATTATTCTTCTCCCCCTTTTTGATCATAAGCAAAAAGATTTGATGTAAAAAGCTCCCCCTAAATATGATCTCCCCCTCAATCAAGAGATCATTTTATTTATGAAAAGAAGGATTACATTATAAGAAGAAACATAAAAGACAGAATTATAACATAGATGAAATAGCAAGCAAACAACAAAATATGCTAACATAGAACCTATATCTAAAACTCAGGACTAGGAGATCTTTCTGGAGGTTGAAGGTTGAGATGATTCTCGATGTTAGATAGGCGAATATCAAGATCAAGAAATTGATCAACCATGTACTCATCAATAGATTGTTGCCACTCATAAATCTCCTCAAAGTGTGTTCTTTGTGCTAGACTCATATCCTCTAATTGCTTAGATAATCTAGCAAAATGTTCTTCCATGGAGAGTGAGGAGGATGAGGGCATGGTAGATGGACCAGCATCAGAAGGAGTAGCAGCACAACTGGTTCTGCCATATGAGTATCGATGTCATCATCTTCATCAGGATGGTCATCATCTTTGTGAATGAGAACTCTTCCTCTAGTAATGAATCCCATCTGATGAAAGGTAGTATCTCTAATTTCCGAGCCAACAACTTGAATGGCTTGGACAAGTTCTCCTTCAACATTTACACCTTTGTACTCCAAAATCCTAGAAATAAGAAGAGCATAGGGAAATTGATAAGAATGGGATTTCTTAGCTTTTACCATTGTGTCAGCAATGAGAGCAGCTCAATCGATGTGTATGTGATTTAGGATCCCATACAGAAGAAGTAGATCCTGCTCAGAGCATTGAGCATGATTGGTTGCTCTAGGACATAGTATCCAGATAATCAAGTAGTGAATCATCCTTTCTTCAACCTTGAAACCACCAACAAGCAATTGCCTTTGATTAGTCTGCTGTTCAGGGTGACGCAAGAAGGATTGGAAAGTCATCAACCTATTGAAATCTTGAAGTCCTAGATGAACTTTTACAGCATCATCCCAGATGGTAAGTTGGGCAACGTTGGTCCACACATCATCATCTAAAATTATGAGGACACCCTTTACTTTAGTGGATATAATCCCATCTCGATATCTCAAGTTGAAGTAGAAAACTCTTATGAGATCGGGATAAATGCAACCTTTTTGCTCCACCAGATTCGTGAGTCCTTGAACAGCAAAAAGATCTGGAAATTGAAATCCATAGAAACGAAAAAAATCAAGGCGAATATACTTTACCGCCTTGATTCTTCTTTCTTGCCAAGAATTAACATAGTCCGCATGTTTTCCTTGATCTGAAATCCACCCATCAATGGTTACAGGACGTGGTTGAGAGGAAGAGGATGCTCCAGTAGCTCTGCGGCGATGTCTTCTTGAATCCGCCATGGAGAAAGTTTCAGGTAGTGAGATTTTGAGAAAGTGAATAAAAATGGAGAGGTTTTGAACTCAAGATTTGATTTCAGCAGTTTCTGGGTGCAAAGAAGTGTCTAATAATCGATTATAGAAGGCTATTTATAAGAAAAATGGAAAAACTAGCCGTTTATAGCCGTTATGGAATGCTCCAACGGCTTTATTTTTGAAACTGTCAGCGTGATAATCGATTATGCCTGATGATAATCGATTATTCGTTCAAAATTTCCCAGATTTGAGTTTTAAGTTTGAATAATCAATTATTGCCTTGTGATAATCGATTATGAAGCGTTAATTTTACGAAAATGTGAAAATTTTCATAAGCATTGATCCTAAGACATGTCTAATACTCCTAACTCTCTTCTAAGCTCAAAAAATCTATCCTTAGGTAGCGCCTTGGTGAAAATATTAGCTAATTGATGTAAGGTATCAACATATTCAATTTGACAATCCCCCTTTTGAATATGGTCTCTCAAGAAATGATGTCTAATCTCAATATGCTTAGTCCTTGAGTGCATTATGGGATTCTTAGTTAAATTTATAGCACTAGTATTATCACATTTTAAAGAAATATTATCAAGGAAGATATCAAAGTCTTCCAGTTGCTGTTTCATCCACAAAATTTCGGCACAACAATTTCCAGCAGCAATATATTCAGCTTTAGTGGTAGACAAGGCTACACACTCTTGTTTCTTTGAATTTCAGGATACCAAAGAACAGCCCAGAAAGTGACAAGTACCACTAGTACTTTTCCTATCAATTTTACAACCACCATAGCCTGCATCAGAATAACCTATTAAACTAAGTGAAGCATCAGATGGATACCAAAGTCCAAAAGAAGTGGTTCCCTTAAGGTATTTTAAGATTCTCTTGACAGCAGTCAAATGAGATTCTTTAGGATTTGCTTGGTACCTAGCACACACACATACACTTTGCATAATATCTGGTCTACTAGCAGTTAAGTACAGTAAAGATCCTATCATGCCTCTAAACATAGTTTCATTTACTCCTTTTCCAGATTCATCCTTATCTAAATAGCATGAAGTACCCACAGGTGTACTAGCTTCTTTGCATGTATCCATACCAAATTTCTTAAGAATTTCTCTACAATATTTTGTTTGGGAAATAAGAGTACCTCCATTCATCTGTTTTATCTGTAGTCCTAAAAAGAAATTCAGCTCACCCATCATAGACATCTCAAACTCACTTTGCATTATTTTTGCAAATTCTTCACATAAGGAGTCATTAGTTGACCCAAAGATAATATCATCTACATAAACTTGTACAATCAAGATGTGTTTTCCTACTTTCTTTATAAATAAGGTTGAATCAACCTTACCTCTAGAAAAATCATTATCAATTAAGAAGGTACTAAGTCTTTCATACCAAGACCTAGGTGCCTCTTTAAGACCATACAAGGCCTTTTTCAACTTATAAACATGATCAGGAAATTTGAAATCCTCAAAACCAGGAGGTTGACTAACATATACCTCTTCTTTTATGAAACCATTTAAAAACGCACTTTTCACATCCATTTGATACAATTTAAATTTCATCAAAGATGCATATGCAAGCAACAATCTAATTGCTTCTAACCTGACCACTGGTGCATATGTTTCATCATAGCCTATACCTTCCTCTTGACAGTAGCCCTTTGCAAATAGCCTTGTGTTGTTCTTTGTGATGTTTCCATCCTCATCAAGTTTGTTCCTGAATACCCATTTGGTTCCTATGACTTGATAATTATTTTGCTTTGGAATAAGTTCCCAGACTTCATTCCTTTCAAATTCGTTTAGCTCTTCTTGCATAGCAACGCACCACTTATCATCTTGAAGAGCTTCCTTTATATTCTTGGGTTCTATCTAAGACACAAAAGCTACAGTTAGACAAAAATTATTAAGATTATGTCTAGTAGTTACTCCTTTTGAAATGTCTCCAATGATGTTGTCCAAGGAGAGTCCTCTTGGTTGTTGATAGCTTTTAGAATCAACAACTTGAGGTGTTTCTTGCAGTTCTGGAGGATAGTTCTCATTTAGATACATCTCTTCAAGAGCTTCCCTCAAATAATCCTCATCACCTGCAATAGGTTTTTTTTTTTTACTCAAGAGGGTTTTCCTCAAGGTCGACAATCTCATCAAAGACAACATGCATTGATTCTTCAATTTTCAAAGTTCTTCAATTAAATACTCTATATGATTTATTGGTCAAAGAATATCCTAGGAAAATTGCTTCATCAGATTTTGCATCAAATTTACCTAGATTATCTTTTCCATTATTCAAGACAAAGCATTTGCACCCAAATATTTTCAAGTGAGATACATTTGGTTTTCTACCATTCAACAGTTCATATGGAGTTAATTTCAGAATTGGCCTAATAAGCATCCTGTTTAACACATAACAAGCAGTACTAAGTACATCAGCCCAAAAATATTTTGGCACATTAGATTTATTCATAAGGGTTCTAGCTAATTTTTCTAATGATCTATTTTTCCTTTCAACAACACCATTTTGTTGGGGAGTTCTAGGTGCAGAAAATCTATGTGCTATGCCATATTCTTCACAAAATTTTTCAAAAGATTCATTTTCAAATTCTCCACCATGATCACTTCTCAATGTTTTGATTTTCAAGTCTTTTTCATTTTGAATACGTTTTGCAAAAGATTTAAAGGCTTTGAAAGCTTCACTTTTCAAATTTAAAAAGAAGGTCCAAGTGAATCTTGTGTAATCATCAACAATTACAAGAGCATAGTAATTTCCACCAAAACTTTTAATTCTAGATGGACCAAATAAGTTCATATGCAAAAGTTCTAAAGGTTTTGATGTTGAAATCATGCTTTTGGATGAAAATGAAGATTTGGTTTGTTTACCTTTTTGACATGCAGTGCATAATTTGTCTTTCTCAAATTTCAGTTTAGGCAAACCAATCACAAGATCTTTTGAAATCAATTTATTCAAATGTTGCATATGAATATGTGCAGCTCTTTTATGCCATAGCCAAGGATTTTCTTCTTTAGCAACTTGAGACCTTTGTCGCATAATTGACTTATGCTTAAGAGGTTATGTTTGAGGCCTTCAACATATAGCACATCTCTTATAGTCAATGTATTTCCTCCTCCGATGTCTCCGGTACCCATGATTCTACCTTTGTTGTTATCCCCATAAGTAACAAATCCTTGTTTTTTCTTCTCAAAAGAGATGAATCTTTTCTTGTCGGGGTCATGTGTCTTAAACATCCACTGTCAAGATACCACAATGACTTCTTTGACTTAGTAGATTCCTACAAAACAAATTAGCAAGAGTTTTAGGTCCCCAATCTAATTATGGGTCCTTGGGGTTAGTTCATGCGAGTATAAATCATTTCACAACTTTAACCCATGCATATTTACCATTTGGAACACCAAAATGTTTAATGTTGCATTTGTTTGATGTGTGTCCATGCTTCATACAGTAAAAACAACAAGCATTACTTACTTTGTTTTTAACAAAAGTCCCTTTTTCAATCCAAACTCTACGAGTTCTTCTTACTTTGGACTTCTTTATTTGATGCATATTTCTATTTTCAACATTGCTTCTATTAAGGTTTGTCTTAGCATGTGAATTTGTCTTGGTTGTCTTTGCAAGTAAGTTTTCAAGTATGTCAATATCAAACATATGACTCTTACAAGACAAGCATTCAACAGGTTCAACAGTAGCATTTGCATCAGATAATTTTGTTTCTAAAGTACTAACTTTATTTCTTAAGACAACTTCATCATCAAGCAACTTTTCATAATTCAATTTTAATTCATTGTGCTCTTTCTTAAGTTTTTTATGTGCAGCATCAAGTTTTTCAGATTCAATCAACAATTCAAAGAAGGCCTTTTGCAAGTCTAATTCACTAGATTCAAAGCTGAAATCACTTACTTGGCTTCCAGTATCTTCTGAGTCAGCCATTAGACAAATATTGGCTTCTTCATCTGAATCACTTGAGCTTGTTGAGCTAGATGCATTGTCTTCCCAAGCTATGTAAGCTTTCTTCTTCTTTGGGAATTTCATTTCTTTCTTTTCTTCACTTTTCTTATTCTTTGGACATTCAGTTTTCATGTGCCCTCTTTCTCCACATCCATAGCATTTAACACTTGAAGGAGATTCTTGATTTTCTCTCCTTTCTTTACGAAATTTGTCCTTTCCTTTTGCCTTCATAAACTTGGCAAATTTCTTTATCATGAGGCTCATGTTCTCCTCATCATCATAATCATCATCTTCAATCCTTTTAGAGTTCTTTCCTTTGAAGATCTCGGACTTGAAGGCTAGTGTCTTTCTTTTGCCTTGATCTTCTTTAGTCGTTAATCTTCTCAACTCAAGCTCATGCTCACGAAGTTTCCCAAACAAAATTGGCATCGACATTTGAGTGAGATTTTGAGACTCAAAGATGGCAGTCACCTTTGGTTGCCACGACCTGTCCAATGATTTCAAAATTTTTACATTCAATTCATCAGTATCAAAAGTCTTACCCAACCCTGTCAAGTGGTTCACTATGTGAGTGAAACGCTTTTGGACATCAGAAATTGTTTCTCCAGGTTGCATTCTGAACATCTCATACTCCTGAATGAGAGTGTTCTTCCTTGCACGTTTCACGTCCTCTATTCCTTCATGTGTGACTCTGAGAACTTCCCACATTTCTTGTGTTGTCTTACACACTGAAATTCTATAAAATTCATCAAGCACAACAGCAGATGAAATAATATTACGAGCTTTAATATCAAACTGGGCTCGTCTATTTTCTTCATTAGTTCACTCAAAAAATGATTTTTCTACTTCTACACCTTCAACTCTGTTTTTAGGAATATAAGGACCATTTTGTACAGCTTCCTAGATGCCTCTGTCAACAGACCCCATAAAAATTTCCATTCTAACTTTCTAGAACGCATAGTTGTCACCAGTAAAAAGTGGCGGTCTGTTAATGGAAGCACCCTCGGCATATACAAGGTGTTGGTTGTGACCGGCCATTTTCGCAAATTTTGAAAAACTATCAAAGCAAGCTCTAATACCAATTGTTAGTTGGTACTAGACAGAGTGTAACGCAGCGGAATAAAGCTAAGAGTAGCAGAAAGTGTGTTCGGTCACCTTTTTAAAATAAATTGGTTCGTTTTCAGAAAATCAATTTTCTTTCAGAAAATTTATCGAACAGTTGATATGCGTAAAAATTAAAGAGTGTAGGAAATAGAAAATCACACGAGTAATTTTTATACATGTTCGATTCAACAGAATCTACATCCAGTCGTTAATCACTATAAAAAATGATTAACAGTTCCACTAAAAAGATGTTTCACAAATTACAACAAATAGTGAATAGAATAGATAAAAAAACCTTCCTTCGACGAACGAACCGGAAGAAGAACACTCTGCCAACTCGAAGAGAACCGCTCCGACTATCGACAAACGAAACGCGAGCTTCTCCTATTCACGAGACTAGGCAGAGAACCTTGCTAACTCGAAGAGAGCTTGCTCCGACTATCGACACACGAAACGCGAGCCTCTCCTGTTCACGAGACCAAGCAAGGAAACTTGAACTAAGGTTAAGTCCCAACTGCCACGAATAATCGATTATTGTTAGTGATAATCGATTATTCAAGTCTGTTATAGGTTTTTCAAAAATGTGATAATCGATTATATGAGGTGATAATCGATTATTCCTGAATGACTTTGTGATAATCGATTATTGTCATTCCATAATCGATTACTGTAGTTAAAAATGCAAGTTTTACAAAGTTTACAAGACTTTCCTACTATATTTAATTTCTACAAATTGCTTTTAAATAATTCTAATATCTTCTTCAACTAAAACTTCTTGCAGCATCATCAAAACAATTTTCTTCAAGATTTACCAATACTCCTTATTGGTAACAGATGGTCCATCCTTATCATTAAGCATAAAACTCAAATGGTTCAAATTTCTTTCACAATAGATTTAATCAAGAAATTCTCAAGTCAACTCACTTAGAAAATCATAGAAGAAATCCACTCATATCAACATGACTCATTTTTTTTTCTCTTGAATTCATGATCATCCTAGTTACTGATTCAAACTTTTAAATCCATTGCAAATATTTATTTAAAAAAAAAACAAAATAGGGAACAAAGTTAATTGTTTCCCCACACCCCCACACTTAATCCATGCATTGTCCTCGATGTATGCCATATATATAGAATGCAAAGAAAAGTATGAGGGTACTTACCTCCTTCATGGTGGAAGGAATGCTAGTAGGACTTCATCAAAAAAGTCATCATGGATCATAATCTTATCATCTTTTCCCTTTTCAATCCTACTAAGATGGTCAGCTACTAAGTTATGTGCCCCACTTCTGTCCTGAATAGGAGTCACTTTGTCCTTTTCGTTCTTGACCATTGTGATTCCATATTTCTTGGGAATCACATGTATAGGGCTCACCCAAGTGTTGTCAGAATTGGAGTATATAATACCTGTTTACAGTAACTTGGTGTCCTCTTTCTTTACAACCTCCATTAATTGAGGATTCAGTCTTCCTTGAGGTTGTCCCACTTGTTTAACATCCTCCTCCAAAAGTATTCTATGCATGCAAAAAAGAGGGCTACTACCAAGAATATATGCTATAGTCCAGCCTATTGCTTCGTTGTGATCTCTAATAATCTGTAATAGTTGTTTGTCCTACTCATCAGTAAGCAGTGCAGATATAATAATAGGGAGTTTCCCATCCCTCTCAAGATAAGTATATTTCAAATGAGATGGTAAGGGTTTCAACTCCAAAATAGGTGGTTGTATCATAGATCGCAACAAATTACTTCCTAAGGTAATCTCAGCCACCTCAACATCACACTCGGACACCACAAAGGTATCATCTATTGACATCGCGTCCTCAATATCACCTGTTTTACAGTTTCCTTTGTCGTCCAAAATTAGGCACGACATATTTGAAAAAGAAAAATTGTTTACATCACTTGATAAGTCAATACAAAACAAAGAATGATCTTTAATCGGGTGCTTCCCAGCTTCCAACACATTGAACCACACTTTCTCATCTCTTATCTCCATTGTCAATGATCCTGCATGCACATCTATCTTGGTTCGTGTTGTCATCATGAAAGGTCTTCCCAAGATAATAGTTGTTGGACTGATTCCTTCATCATCCTTCATGTCCAAGATATAGAAATCTGTAGAAAAAACTAACTTGGCTACATGGACAAGCACATCCTCAAGCACACCTCTGCACGGTTAATTGTGCTACAGTTGGCCAGTTGAATGACCCCACCAGTAGTCTTAAGAGGTCCCAGAGATAGAAAAGTAAACACTGATAAAGGCATTACATTAATGGAAGCCCCTAAATCTAGCATGACATTGTCAAAATTTGAATTTCCAATAACACAAGGAACAAAAAACATACCTGGATCCTTTCATTTTCGTGGTATTTCAATATGTTTCTTAATCAAGCTTGACACATTTCTTCCCAAATTCACAACCTCATTATCCCTAAAACGCCTTCTATTTATCCAAAGTTCTTTCAAAAACTTGGCGTATTTAGGTATTTTCTTAACAGCATCTAGCTAAGGAATGTTAATCTCCACCTTTTTGAAAATATTTAAGATATCTTGGTCTAATTCCTCCATTTTTTTGTTTCTCGGCTTCAACCGATTCGGATATGGAGGAGGTGCAGAATAAGATGAAGAAGAATTTTTAGAAGAAGAGTTAGAAGATACTAACCTTGATTTTTTAGTGGTAGTCTCAGGTGATGGTTCACTTAGTCCTCCATTGTCATCAATATGTGTGTCTTCTTTCTCCTTATCTTCATCCTCTTGGGCTCCCTCAGAGCCTTGTACTTGCTTACTCGTTCTTAAAGTAATAACACTCACATTTCGCGGGTTGATCACTGTTTCTGCAAGTAGTTTATTTGACTCCTTAGCCTCTAACTTTTCCACCCTCGGAGTTAACTCTACAATTGATTTCTTGATTTTTGAATTTTACTCAAGTATTGTCTTCATGAAATCTTGCATTGACATTTCAGGTTGAGATTGTTGTCTTTGTTGAGGTGGAACATAAGGTTGCATGTTCTGTTAATACCTATTGGAGGATGAGTCATGATAATTCTGGTATGGTCTATTTCCTCCAAACATGTTTGTAGCAAAAACTTGATATGGGTTTTCCACAGTAGTTTCCACCAAGCTAGGACACATTTCTTAGCAATTTGTGGAGTTGAGGATTTAAACAAACTTGCAATCTCGTCGAGTTTGCTTTCTAGCTTATTCAATCTTTCATCTATCCTCTTTCCATCAACTACACCGTTTTCAATTTCATGTACTCCTTTCAACAAAGTCACTGAATTTTCTCTTGTGTCATATTGTTCATTGTCTATTGTCTTCCGTTCTATTAGGTCTATACCATCTTCTGGTGACTTGTCTAAGAAAGATCCTCCACTTACAGTATCTGCCCATGACCTATCAGTTGGACTTAAGCCTTCATAAAAGCTTAGAATGAAATCTTTCATTTGGAGTTGAGGGCATAAAACATAGTTTCTTGAATCTTTCCCAATACTCACTAAGATTCTCTCTATCTCTCAGTCTTATGTCCTGGATTTCTCTGCCGATAGCTGATAATCTGGATGCAGGAAAATACTTTTCGAGAAAAAGTCTTTCGATAGTTTCCCAATTTGTAATCTGTGTAGAGAGATAATACCACCAATCTTGAGTTGTTCCTTGAAGAGTAAAAGGAAAAGTTCTCATTTTAATGCTCTCTATTGTGATCCTGGGAGATCTAAAATTTTCACACATGTTAAATTGTCTCAAGTGCTTGTGCGGATTCTCCCTTTATAACCCATTGAACTTTGGTAAGGCATTTAACAGGTCAGGTTTCAACTCTCACTCCTCATTAGGGTATTCAATGTTACGTCGAATAACTGTATTATGGGAGGTGGCAAACTATCTGAGGGTTCTTTGTGCCATGCTCTATGGGTTAGGATCAGGTAAAGGATGAGGTGATATATTTGTTACTGGAGATAAAGAAGGTGGTATGGCTTCAGCTGTAGGAAGTGTTCCCTTATTAGAACACCCAAATTTCAAACTTATTCGCCAGCTTATGCAAATTTCTTTCAACTTTTGCACTACTAGAAATTCATTGATTACCGAAGGATTATTACCGAAGGCCTCTTGCCCCTCGGTAAAAATGATAATACCGAAGGATTTCCCGACGGTCATTAAAGTTGGTCATTACCGAAGGCTTTTGCCCTTCGGTATTGGACAGAGGATTTACCGAAGGCTTCTGGCCGTCGGTATATGCATTCACTTAATGAAATCTAAATTTGGGATTTCCCTCTTCCATTTTGCCAAATATTTTCCAGGAAAGCTTCCCCCAAACTTTCACTCTCGTCCCTACTTTCCACTCTCCGTTGCCCTAATCTCTATCTCCATTTGTCGTTCACAATCTCAAACCATCATTGCCGTTGATTGTCAACCTGTCCAGCTCCTGTTTGTTTACGACGGTGGTTTGGCGGCGTTAGGAGGTGTTGTCGCTGTGTCAGGGTTGATGTCGCGGCGTGGGCAGAGCTTCTAGTTGCCAAGGGAGGCTAATCCAGGGGTTGTGTGACGAAGTAGCTTTCGTTGCGTGATAACGGTTGCGCGAGAGAGGGTATCGGAGGGTTGTCGCTACCGTTGAGTTATTGGTTCAAATTATTGCTTTAAATTAAGTAGCTTTTGGTGGCTACCCAGTTTGTGATGCATGTGTGAGTTAACCTGAATATATGTGTATTGCTTTTGGTTCGCATTGGAGATTTTTTTTAACACTAAATATCATTGGAAAATTATTGCAATTGAAGTGGTGCGTTGAAGGTCGAGTGAAGCGCAGTGTAGGGAAAAAGTGTGGTGTTAGGAGGCTGTCTTCGTCCAGGGAGGTTGTAGCGTGGAGGTAAGCTCTTTGTCTCTGAATGAAGTGAGCATTGGTGTAGAATTATGGTTAAATGTTGAATAAAAATGTCATTGCATTACTAAAAGAATGAGATTGTATTATTAGAGTGTTTTGAGTTCATCTTAGGAATTACATTGCTTGTATTACTGATCCTTGTTTGGTAAGGATTGAAACCACAGACTGCTATGGTCATATTAGGTTGAATGTTATTTTTTCTTATATTCCAAGCTATGTTTCATGTGTGAAATGTAGTGTTATGGCCATATTGCTAAAGGGTATGAAGGTTTTAAATGTATTAAAGTCCTGGACATTTGATTCAGTTTTGTTTGAGTATATTAGAATAAATGTTGTTATGAAACTGGTCATGATATCATGGTATGTGTGCATGTGATATAGGTACTTAGTTAGTTCTTACCTTTGATTTAGGTACTTAGTTAGTTGTTACCAGTCTTGTTGATTCGTTTTCCAGTTTTAGCTGTTTGCTTTAGCCTATATAAAGGCTTGACTAGTCATTTAAACCAAAACACACAAACACAGTAGTTGAACGTGAATGCAGAGAATTAAAGGATTGGAGACCTTCCCTTTTTGGTTTAAAAGAGAAGTTATCATGGAAAGACTTAAAGATAATTGAAGAAGAATTAAAGGATTGGAAACCTTCCCTTTTTGGTTCCCTTTGAAATGTAGGAGTAGAATTTGCCATCAGTAGCAAATGCTCCTTTTCTCTATTTTCTTTTTCTCTTCTCTCATCTTCTGCTCTCTTCTCTTCTTCTGTCTTTCTCTTTTCTTCTTCTATCTTTTTCCCAATTTGCTCCTACTCCTTGGACACGTATGAAAATAGGTGAGGGCCCTCAATCTTGTCCTCTTGCACACCATTCCAGCCCATCACGGCTTTTGCTCCTCCAAGCTGCTGGCCGAGACATGTTCGTCCTTCTCTATTCTCCATTCCAACGTTTCACTTCTTCTTGCTGCTGGATGGTTCTCTTTATGGATGCTTCCTCTTCTTCCAAGGTCATGTGTTGGCTTCTCTTTGCTGGACTGTGAAGGTCTTCTCTATTGGACCAGCTGCCCTTTACTCCTTTGGTAGATTATGCAGGCCGTGAACTCTGCACTTTGCAGCTCCCAAGCTTCTCGTGGGCGTGTTGCTTCTTCCAGCTGAAATAAGACCGTGCACACCACCCCTCTTCCTTCTTTCAACGTTAGCTTCTCCTTCTTCTTTGCTTTGACTAGCTGCTGGATTCTTCTTGGACGTGTGAATGAAGAATGAATGGGCCGTGTGGAGCTGGATGTTCTTCAAAGAAAACCATGGATGGTGGCTGCTCCAAACTGCTGGACTTCTTCTTCTTCAAGGTGCTGCACCGTGAGCTCCCTCTTCTACTGCCCTGTCCGTGAGCTTTCAACAAGTGTGACCCCTTTTTTTATTCCAAAACATGTGCTGGATGCTTGCTAAAATGAAAGGGCCGTGTGATTTTCTATTTTCCATCCCTAATACTTCAGCAATTAATGAGTGGTGGTCGTGAGCTTGTTTTCCAATTAAGGTCCAAGACCAAATGCTTATGTGGAGTGGAAGAGCATGGTCAAAACAAAAATCTGCACATCTTTTGCACATGTGGGCCGTGAAACCACTTCCCTTAATAACATTAATTAAATCAAATTCAGCACTTCATTTTGCAACTCCTCCCATGTGTGGACGTTAGCTTCCAACGTGGCCCCTTCTCTTTTATTCCATATCATTCCAAAATGAATTGTCCAACATGGGGCCATGTGTTTGAAAAACCAAAAGCTTTGCATTTTGTAGTTCCTCCACTTTCACGTAAACTTTCAAAGTGGTGGCCCCTCCCATTATGTGCTTCTTCATGTGCTTAATGCTTTCACAATTGTCCAAAACCGTGGCCCCTTTGCAATGGTTGTGTGGTATTTGTTACCTTGAAGCCCCTTCTCCAAATTAATAAATATAACAACACTTGCTTATCTTATTTTCAACATATTGTCCTTGCAAATTCCTTTGGTCTTTGAGCTTTGAAGAATAAAAGCTGCTACGTGTTCTGCAACTAGAGCACATTCATCTCACTCTTAATGGTCTTCACAAAGCTCTCCAAAACAATTCTGCATTGGTTGAATTTAAATCACGAGCAATTGCACTATGCTGCAAGGTTTTGGTCTATGAATTTTGCTTATTCAAACTCCAAAATCACTTGGAAATCTGGTTCTTAAGCTGTGATTGAATTCAATTCTTTACTTTGAAAATCTGTTGCACAAGCTGTAAGACACCCTTTCAAGTGAAAACCTGCACTGTTATGTCAAACCAGCAAGAATATCTAATGCTCCAAACTGAATAAATTAATGAACTAGCAAAAATGATTTTGAATTAAATAGAATTTGGAGAGAAAACTGGCTAAAACAGATATAGCACCAGAAAACTAGAAACTGAACTGATATAAAGAAGATGTGAAGAAATTTGTTTTGAACAACTTTGAGAAGTTGAAATCTGCACCTTCAGCTATAGAAACTAGTTCAATTAACAAGTTTTCGAAATCCTTTTGATCATGTAAAATGTTTATCAAATTAGAAACTATAGAAACCACCTTGATAGCACAATTTAATTTGAGAAAATGAATTTTTCAGTGCCAAAATATTCCTCTCGACCAGGGCTATTTAGCTTTGGGTGCAACCTCACAACACTATTTCCGCACTATTTTAGGGTACTCTAGCAAGTTTCTTTGAGGTTCAAAACACTCAATCTCTCATTCACTTTGATATTGAGCTAGCCTCTCAAAATTTGGCTATAGCATTTGCCAATTTTTCACTCTTTTTCTCACTGCAGAATGGTGTTTCTAGAAGCTATTTTCCCTTACTGTAAAGGCACTTAGATCAAGAGCTATACAAGTTTCCACCCCTCAAGATGCTACCAGTAGCATGAGTATTTACCCTAGCACAAAATCTGCACCAATAAGCATCTAAACAGCACCAGAAATCAGAAAGTAAGGCTGGAACAAAACTGTCTTATTATGGACAAAACCAGATTTTCAATTTAAAGACAAACAAGCAATTAAGGCTATTAATAAAGGAGGCACTGAAAATAGATCCTAACAAAGCTCTAGAGTAGATTAATAAAGCAAGAAAAGCCAAAATGCAGGTTGAAATCAAGGTGAAACCAAACTGTTTGATATTTTCCAAAACTGTTTGATGAAATGCCCCAAAGAGAATCACATTTTGTGTTTTGGGGTTTTAACTGCTTGAAACTGGATTGCACGGTTCTGCAAGGTTTTTAACACTTTATATGGCTTATTTTGATCATTTACTTTCAATCTAAAACACTGAACCAACTCTTGCTACAATCCAAATTGAAATTTGAAGATCACCATTATCAAAACAGATTCAGTTTTCAACACTGCAGTAGAAAAATTTGGCTTGCTGGAAGTCTCAGTTGAGCTTTAAACACAGTACCATTCATTTTGGACATTGATTTTCCATTTTCCAACCACATTATCTGGTACAGTTTTGATTAAAAGTGGTGCATAATTGGCTACAACTGCTTTGAATTGTTGAGTTTGGATGTTTCTGTGATTTGTATATGTTTGCACTAGTTTATTTCAGCATTTCAAACTTGTGTGAACTGTTGAAATGGTCATTTACAATCCTATATGCAAAATCACCATCCAAACCATCAAATTTGCTTGAAATTGGAAGTGGATTATTGATTTTCTGGTGTAGTCTTTTCCTTTGCTGTTTAAGTGTTTGCACACATCCAAATTGATGATATAAACTTCCTTGAGGTCTCAATTAAGCCTTAGACACCCTGCCATTCATTTTTGCCACTGCAAGCACCACTTTAAGTGTCATTTTCTGGTGCAGTTTGCTTATTTGAATGCTGTTTGATATTTCCAATCTTTTAATTTCATTTCTGGATTGGCAAAAGCTGGGTTTGATGTTTCCAAATGGAATTATTTGATCAAAAGATATGTATAGTTTGAAATGATTAGCAAAGTGTTAGATTGAGCAAGTTGTTGAAACTATTGATGTAGAAGGATAAAAGTACCTTAAACTATTTAATTCATCAATTTAAACTTGTTTGAACTCTAATTGGGTTCAAAACCAAAATGTATAGCAGATTCACCCTTTTAGTTCCCAATTTCACTCAAAAATCAGGTTTGAATATGCAAATTGCCCATAGATGAATCTGGCTTCAATTTGAATGTTCTAACAAGTTTAAAACAACAATTAGGACTTGTTTAAACTGCCAAATAGCACAAAATCACTGCTGCACGAAAATTGACACCCAATACAACTTTATCTTCCTCAAAATGAGTACTAAAAATGCCTTACACTAAAATACACTACAATTCCAAAGACCGAAAAGTATATTAAAGTAGAGTTGAAAACAGTAAACTAACTATCTACACCACTTTTAAAAGATAAAAGAACTATAAATAGACTAAAGTAGGTGAGAATTTTATTTCCTTGGACAAATTTGTTATCAAACCTGCAGTTAGACCACTAGTGAATGTTCATCTATATGTTGTATGTTGATGTATATATTGTATGCTCGTGTATATTGTATGTTCATTTATTAGGCTACTCCTTGATAAGGTTAAGTAGTCATTTAAAGTCGTATGTTACTAAAAACATTCTCAGTAGAATGAGAAGGGTAATAGTACCTTAAACACTTACAATGTACAAAATATGTGAAAGTACTAGAGAACTTTAGTAATGTCAGATTATTGTCTCCCCCAAATTGTATACACAACCACTTAGGATGTCAAAGGCATTTCAATACTGAGGACTTGTCTTTGCATGCCCTTATTGAATGCCTATGACAATAGTGTTGAAATTGCCTTCCATGTTTGACTTGAGTAGTAATAGGTTTATTACTTATGTCACATGGAGTGTTGCTGTTTTGGCTAAGTTTTGATTTCTTTGGCTTGTCACAGAACATGGCCCATTTTCCCAACCATCGTGGATGGATGTACGATCGTTGTTATAGTGGAAGGAGAGGTTTGAAGGAATCTTTTGTTATCGGAGTTGAGGAGTTCGTGGAGACGGCTCGACGATGTCAATATTATGCCCTTGATGGAGGGATTCGATGTCCATGCATCAAGTGCGAATGTACAAGGATTTTGAAAGATGAAGTCGTCAAAGTTCACCTTTACCAAAAAGGGTTCATGCCTAATTACACGGTCTAGACATTTCATGGTGAAGAAATTCCTTCGACCTCCACTACAGCTATTAAACGGCTTGCATCAGGTTCGAATACTATTGTACATACATCTGAGATAGATCAATTTGCCTATATGCAAGAGATGGTCGACAATGCTCTTCGTCACCATGCTGAAGAAGTAGACGATAGTCATGATGAAGAGCCTCCAAATGAAATGACGCAGAGGTTTTACAATTTACTTACAGAGGCAAATCTACCTGTATTTGAAGGTTCATCTGAGTCAAAATTGTCAGTGTGCATTAGACTCATGGCTGGCAAATCTAATTGGAACGTTCCCGTTCAAGCAGTGGACTTCTATACAAAATTGATGTTAGATTTGACACCACCAAACAATTTCATGCCGAAGAATTATTACCAAGCCAAAAAATGTGTTTCAAAGTTGGGATTGGATGTCAAGAAGATTGATTGTTGTGTTAATGGATGTATGTTATTCTATGACAATGACAGTGGCAAAAATGATGCATTGTTGTTTGAATGCAAGTTTTGTGGCTCACCTCGATATCATACAATGCATGTTGGACGGAGGCAAAAAAAACCAATTCCAATGAAGTCCATGTTCTACTTGCCTATAATTCCAAGATTACAAAGATTGTTTACTTCAATGCAAACATCACAACACATGACATGGCATGATGGTAACAAAACTCCAGGATTTTTGCGTCATCCTTCTGATGGTGAAGCTTGGAAGCACTTCAATCGTAAACATCCATCCTTTGCTAGCGAACCACGTAACGTCAGACTTGGTCTATGCTCTGATGGGTTTACCCCGTACATTCAGGCGTCTGCATCACCATATTCATGCTGGCCCGTGATAGTTACCCCATACAATCTACCACCTGAGATGTGTATGACAAAGCCTTACATGTTTCTATCGTGTATAATACCAGGTCCATCTAATCCCAAATCATTGATTGATGTTTATTTGGAGCCTTTGATTGATGATTTGAAGAAGTTATGGAATGGTGTTTGGACGTATGACGTTTCAAGGAAGCAAAATTTCCTTATGAGGGCAGCCTTGATGTGGACTATTAATGACTTCCCAGCGTATGGCATGTTATCTGGTTGGAGCACGCATGGTCGATTAGCTTGTCCACATTGCATGGAACATACAAAGTCATTCCAATTGAGTTATGGTCGGAAAAGTAGTTGGTTTGACTGCCATCGACGGTTCTTGCCCATTGATCACCCCTTTAGAAGAAACAAAAAAGCATTTCGCAAAGGGCAAGTTGAAACGGATATGCCCCCACCCAAGTTCACTGGATCACACGTTTGGAGAAGAGTGAAAGACTATCCAAAAGTCACTTAATCTGGTCAGAATAGGATAGAAGGGTTTGGAGAATGGCATAATTGGACTAAAAGAAGCATATTCTGGGAACTTCCCTACTGGAAAGACAACTTGCTAAGACACAACCTCGATGTCATGCACACAGAAAAGAATTTCTTTGACAATGTCTTCAACACAGTTATGAATGTTATAGGTAAAACAAAAGATAATGAGAAAGCAAGAAAAGATTTACCTTTGTATTGTGGACGAAAAGACTTAGAGTTGAAGGCGCAAGGTAACGGTCGATTATTTAAACCAAAAGCAAATTACACCATTTCAAAAGACGAGGCAAGAATAGTGTGTGGATGGATCAAGGAGCTTAGAATGCCAGATGGATATGCTTCTAACTTGTCCAGATGTGCCAATGTTCAGAATGGTACTATTCAAGGGTTAAAGAGTCATGATTGTCATGTATTCATGGAGACTTTAATTCCTCTTGCGTTCAGTTGTTTGCCAATGCACGTGTTAAATCCACTGATAGAGATCAGTAACTTCTTTAAAGATTTGTGTTGCACGACACTAGAGGAGAATTCCCTTAAAAAGATGGATGAAAATATCCCAATTATTCTGTGCAAATTAGAAAGAATATTCCCTCCTGCATTCTTTGATTCAATGGAGCATATTCCAATTCATCTTGCATATGAAGCTTGGCTTGGGGGACCTGTGCAATACAGGTGGATGTATTCATTTGAAAGGTTTATGGGAGAATCCAAACGTTCAGTTAAAAATAAAGCTAGAGTAGAAGGCTCAATTTGTGCAACTTACTTGCACAGAGAGACAACGTATTTTTGTTCACATTATTTCAAAAACTTCATGTTGTCCCCCACTCATGTCAGAAATGAAATGCAATGGCAAGTTGAACCACGTGAAGGTGCATTATCAGTGTTCCGACAATCAGGCCGTCACGCAAGGAAAGAATTCACTCATTGATTAACTGATGCTGAATTCAACTCTGCTCATGTCCATGTCTTAATCAATTGCAGTGAAGTAAAGCCGTACCTTGAGTATGTTATCATCCATCTCTTATCTTTCAAACGGTTGAATTATTATTCACTAATGAATTTCATTTCTTCCAGCTCATTTGTTGTGGCTGAGCGAGTCGCAGAAGGAAATACTTCTGCTAGAATACACTCAGAGTTTCCCCATTGGTTTAGAAATCAGGTCCGTACTTTTTCCTACATTTAGAGCAAGGTTAATTTGAATCTTGCTTTTCTAATTTTGTTAGTACCTTTGTAGGTTTTTAATCAGGCATTAACTCCCACGGTTCAAGAGTTAAGACATCTGTCGAATTGGCCAATGAGATGTGTCAAAGAATGGCACACTTACTTCACCAATGGTTACAAATTCCATACACATGAATGGTCTAAAGGAAAGAAAACATCAAATTGTGGTGTGTATGTGAAGGGCCTAACAGAGGGTTGTTATGATGATTTGTATGGCATCATTCATAAAATATATGAGTTAGAGTACAACAGCACTACTTCTCCAAACAGAGTAGTTCTTTTTTATTGTGAATGGTTTGATCCTTCTAGAGCTGGTACTAGAATCGATCCACGCTTTAATATTGTTGAACTCAACCAGAGATTAAGATATGGACCATTTGATCCTTTCATTCTACCAACTAATGTCAGACAGGTTTATTATGTGCCATATCCACCATTCCGCAATATTGACAAGCGTGGTTGGGCCGTAGCATTACAAACCAAGCCTAGAGGTCGCATTGACTCAAATGAGGTTGAGGAAGATGTTGCCTACCAACTTGACCAAATGTCACAACCACAAGAAGTTATTGAAGTTGAACGTATAACTGCATTGGTCGACCCTGATGGTGATGGAGATGAATTACAAGCAACAATACAAGGTCATGAAGAACAAGAAGAAGAGGAAGAAGAAGAAGAAGAAGAAGAAGACGACGACGAACAAGAAGATGATGATGATGATGACGACGACGAAGAAGAAGACGAAGGTGATGATGATAAAGACGATGATGAAGAAGAAGATGAACATGAATATCATGATGACGACGATTGAATGTTGGACATCCATTGTAGCAAATTGAACTGTCATTTCAATACAGTTATCTAAAATACATCTTAAAAGTTGTATGCAATTATTTATACATTTACTTTAAAAACCATTGATCCTTCATTAATCATTTCTATTTTTTCGCTTTATTTGGAACCATTTCAATGCAGTAATGACAGGACAAGGTTCAGAACGTCCTGATAAAGGAAAGGGGGTAGCAAGGCCTAGAAAGAGGCAACGTCTGGCACCAAAGTATGTACTTAGGGTGCCATGTAGACTACCTACCACTGCTGCCAGCAGTACATCATCTGTGGGGCCTCCTCCTACCCCTACAGTACAGCCTCCTACACCTGCAGTAGATCCTACTCCTACCCCTTCAGTACAACCTTCTACTACCCCTACAACAGACCATCTTCCTCCTCTTGTAATTATAACCCCCACTCCTCCCCCTGTGGTTATAACCCCCACTCCTGTCCCTGACCCTACTTCTATACCTTCCTCATCTGTTATACCGCCTTCTGACACTGTCACACCATCTGCTGATCAAGATTCAAGTGGTGATGGTGAAGATCTTGACCCGCCCCTCCATGATCGACCATGTATTGAGCCATATGGTAAAGGGTAAGTTTTTAATCTCTTGATATAATTTGATGTTTAAACCATATTGTAATTGAAATGACTTCTGTTATGCAGGTTTATTCCATCTAGGGTTGCTTCCCAAGCCATCACACGTTCAATTAAGCAACAGTTTTTAATTCCATGGCCTACTTGGGGAGCAATACCTGATGACGATAGAAAGCCATTCTGGCAGCGCTTTCAGGTGAGCAATCTATTACACTAATGTCTGTCTTATTTTAGTATGTTTTGTAATCAATGTTTGTTCTCTTTAATGTTACAGATGAAGGTGCAGTGGAAACCTGAACATGAAAGTCAGATACAAAGAAATTTCCACATGAAAGCATCTCATCGACTGTCAAAGATGTTTAGGGATGCCCGCAATGCAGGACAGCGCCCTAACTGGCTGGGTGAAAAAATTTGGAACTCTTTACTGGCCCATTGGAATATAGTAGAGTTCTGCAATAAGTGTGCCAAAGCCCAGCGGAACAGAGCATCTGAAAGGGGTGGCACCCTGCATACTGGTGGGTCGATCACCATTCATGAGCATGCCATTCGTATGGTATAATCTCATTACATAACTTTTTCTTTCATAAATAAGTTATGTATATTCTATTTCATATGTACGCTTGTAATTCTTAATTATGTTACAGGCACAGGCTCTAGGACGAGCGGTCCATGTTGATGAGGTCTTTGCACAGACTCATGTTCGGAAGGGAACTAATCAATTTGTTGATGAAAGATCTCGGAAGACTCATGTAAGCAAATAACACTATTACTATTACTAATTTTTCATTTATGTTATACTATCGTTCCCTGACATTGCTTTTAATGTTTCAACAGGAAGACTTTTCTACGAGACTTTCACAGGTTAGATCTGAACATGAGTCAGCTCCTACACCGGATGATGCCAGTAATGCAGATGATGGCATCCGTAGGACACAGTGCTGGATCGACATCGTTGGTGGGAAGAAAAAAGGACGAGTGTATGGTGCGGGACAACTTGCTGCAAACTATACAACATCCAGAGGAGGTACTCTGAAGCACCAGCCTTCTTCTTCCACCAGTACTCCTGACGAGGTCGTTCTTCGCCTCACGCAGGAACTCCGGCAACGTGACCAGGAGATCACTGATCTCAGAGCAGAGTTTACAAACTTTAAGGCCCTGGTCATGAGAGTCTTGCCTGAAACCTCACAGGACGTACAAAATATCCCTCTGATCCAGCCACGACCCTCCTCATCACCTGCTGCCACTAGCAGCCCACATCAGTCCAACCCTCATCAGTCCAACCCACACCAGTCCAGCCATCAGTACAGGAGCAGGATGATGAAGATCATTCTGATGATAGTTATGTACATTATTAGTTTCATTTTCTTATTACTTGTTACACAAACATTTGGATATTAGAACATTTTTTACTTGATATGATTTCAATGTTAGTTAGATCTACTTCCAGACTTTGGATGTTAGAACATCCTTTTGTTACATTATTTTATATTTGCACTATAATTACATTATCTATACATTAATGGATGTTCGTTGGATTAATTAATGTTCAATGGATATTTATAATTGATTGCATCTTTGAGATGCACATTATGCATGTTTGTATGTGCTTGAAAACTGATATGCAGGTCTGTTTGTAATTGAAATTTGATATACAGGTCTGGGTTGCACAAGAAATATCATTTCTCTGAAACCTTCTCTGCAATTTACCGAAGGCTTTTGCCCTTCGGTAAATTCCCACAGTGGGTCATTACCGAAGGCTTCTGCCCTTCGGTAAATACCCTCGTATGGTCATTACCGAAGGCTTTTGCCCTTCGGAAATTACCGAGGGCTTCTGCCCTTCGGTAATTACCGAGGGCCAAAAGCCTTCGGTTCGGTAATTACCGAAGGCTTTTGGCCCTCGGTAATTACTGAAGGGCAGAAGCCCTCGGTAATTGTTAGCGACAGGAGATTTACCGAAGGATTTTTGGCCGTCGATAAGCCTTCGGTAAACACCTTTTATCGACGGCTTATGGCACTTTCCGAGGGCTTCTGGCCTTCGGTAATGCCCAACTTTCTTGTAGTGTTGGGTTAATTTGATAAAATTCTCCCAGGTTAGCTCTGGTCATGCACTACGGAGTCTGCTTGAAGTTGTTTCTCTTTTCTTGACTTCTCTTTTTCTTTTGTTATTGCTTTAGAGAAAGATTTCAAATAAGGGATAAGAGAGACTTTGTTTGGGTCCACTCCCACGAAAAGAGAGGTGTGTCACAATGGACAACTTAAGTACCAAGTCTTTCCTAGCCATAGTGTATTCAAACTAGCCTCAAGTATTTCTCAAGAGAAATTCTTAATTAAAGCAAGAAAAAATATTAAAATTAAGAATAACTAAAGGCTACAAAATAACTCAAACTAAATTAAATGTATATGCGTTAAAAAAACAAATAAAGATAAAAAATAAAAATAAGAAACAAAATATTTAAAATACTAACTGTATTCTCCAGCAACGGCGTCAAATTTGATATGTTGTCGTTGAAGCTATCAAATTAATACTAATTTGCAAGACAACTTCAGTATTGCCAAGTAGTATTCAAGAAAGTAGATAGGGTTAAAGTAATCTTTAGTCGTATCCCAATGAACACGAAATTATTTTTCAATATTTGATTCTTATGAATGCAATGCAATGCTTTATTATAAAAGTGAGAAACTATGCTAATAAAATTAATGTTTGAAGAAAGAGAAAACTTAGAAACAATTATGAAGAAATAGTCTACTTTCACTGCTTTCCAAGATAGATTCATCATTGATTATTCACAGATAATTGTTCAATTGATTATTGTTCAAGTTTCAAATGAATTAAAGTACATTCTTAATTAATTTGAGGGCGATCATGCAATTAACCAAAGTAGATTCTCAATCAAATGCAAGACCTTTCTAGATTATTCACAATGAATTGAACCAAAGTACATTCTCAATCAAATCTTATTATGTTTAATCATGTCTATTCTTAAATCACCTAACCAAATTAAAAGCTAATTAATCAAAGTAAATTCTCCATTAATTATAGTTAAAATTATTACCACCAATCAAAGTACATTCTCAATTGATAGCAAAAATTGTTTAATCATATGAAAGTTCCTAAATTTAATCAAATTAGATTCTCAACGAAACCTAAAAACCCTTGAATTCAGATGATCAATATGCATGTAGATTCAAACACTTATGATGCAAGAATCATTACTTTTAATATGATTGGGAGATGAAAGACATAAAAGAAGAATAACTAGAATAAACAATTGCATTAATTCAACTTAACCTCAGAATCCATAATGAAATTACAGTGGAATAACCCTAGAAGCTTAGCCCTCCATGAATGGAGTAGAATACTTGATGAATAAAGAGTGAGAGGAGTGGTGGATGAATGCTTCCAAGTGGAGGAATATGAGAGAATGAATGAAGTTCTCTTTTATGCCTCCCTTGGGTCTCTTTATATAGGGCTTGATTGGGCTTAGGCTTTGAAATTCTGTTGACAAGATATTTTATTTTATATCTAATATCTACCAAATATTCAACAGATTTAATTAGTTTTCAAGAATATTTGATAATATCTTTCCTAGATTCAAAAAGATTTGTCAAATATTATCTTTTGATATTTATTAATATAGTTAAATAAGGTAGTTATTTAACCATATCAAATAAAATATCTTAAGATATATTTTCTCCAAATTATCTTTTAAAATATCTAACATATTTAAATTTGCCCAAAATTACATTTCAACCCTTTTTATTTTATTTAAAATTGCACAAAAGTCCATAATTTTCCTCTATTGCACTTTAGTCATTTCTTTCTTTTCAAAATTGCATAGGCGCCCTGAATTGACCATATTGGACTAGCTTTGACCATTCAATTTCATGCTTTTGGACACTAAGAACATTCAAAATAGTTTATGCAACTAAGAATCATATTTTAAGCATCTTTAATTCTCAAATCCAATAAATTCAATCGTCACAAATTTTTTTCAAATCAACCATTTAAGCACAAGAATCTTACTAAAATTTTGAATTTTAAAACATAAATGTGAATATAAATTTGCACTCATAAAAAAAAAAGAGAGCACCGTGAGACAAAGAGTTTGAAATTTAAAGAGGAGAAAGGAAGTGTGAGACTGAGTTGTTACAAACATATATTTATTAATTTTTAGATAATTTATTAACAAAAGTTAATTTACATTGTTATCAAATAATCACAAACTAATGCAATATTCTCCTTATTTCTTTAAAAGTAAATTGAAAGACATATTTTTTTGAAAAAGTATGAATGACACAACGTACCATTTGGTTTATCTTATCTTATAAATGTTAAAGAAATCCTTCTAACACTCTATATCTTATAATTAAGTTTCACTTATAATTCTATTTAACATATAACATCATATGTTAGATCTCATAAATTTTAAAGAAACCCTTCCAAATTATGTATCTTATAATTAAGTTTGACTTATAATTCTATTTATAAGTTATAACATCACACTTTACATAAATTTGAAATATAGTATAAAAGTAAAATAATGATAAAGAAATAAACTTTTATATCTTTTGGAAAAAAAATATAGTGTGAAATAAATGTAAAATTTGATGTGTGTTAAAATATTATTTCTCTTATAAGATCAAGACAAGTTTAGGCTATGATATTTTCCATGATAATACTTTCATCATTTATTGCCAAATAATACTTTCATAATTTATTTTCCTTTTATGTCTGATTCAGTGTAGTCCTAATATGCCAGAAAAAATTAAAATATAAAAATTATAAATTATAAAGTGTTTGGATCATCAATCCAAAGACATATACTTTCAACATTTATGAATATCTTAACCAAAACATGAAGACATTGGATGGTGCCTTACCTCAATTATTTGCATGCCAAAACATGGTTTTAACTTTCTCAGACGTACCAATGTTAACCATGATGTAAAAACGAAATATAATTTTAGTCAATAATTTAGAAAAAAAAATATATTTAAGAAATTTTTTATTATATTAAAAATAAAATATCTACTTTAAATTTATTAATAAAAGTATATATATTTTTTAATTTATATAATTGTATCTCCTTGAACTAATTTTAAACTTTGATATTATAATGTATTGTTATTTATAACTCAATTATTTGGATTTTATTTAATTAATACTCTTTATAATATGTCTTCTACTGTTAATATTCTTTTATATCCTAACATATTTGCAATCAAGTGGACATAAAATAATTTGTCAAGACCATTTAACAATAACTTTTAATTGTGATTAACGATTACAAGCTGTTAATATAATAATCTACTTCATTTATATATTTTTATCATAAATATTCATCCCCGTGTCTCTTTTTCTTTCAAACATTTATTTTAACAATATAAAACATTTAGATATAGGAAACTAAAATAGTTTTGAACTAAGAAAATCCAAAAAAAAAATATTAAAAACCTAAAAGCACATTTAAATCTTCAATAAAGGTTGACCACATTCTTTATTCTTTTATATATATATATATATATATATATATATATATATATATATAATGTATAATGTATAAGGTATAATGTATAATGTAGAAAATATGATGATATTTCTAATCCACAGAATTTCTTAATCTAACAGAAGATTCATCTACTCAAGTTAATAGTTCAATATTTCATTTTGAATTCAAAATGGTTCTTCCTTCAATTAGCTCAACTTCTTAGCCAATGACTTATGATGCTTTCATATTCTAGAAAGTTAACTTTGAGTTGAAATCAGAAAACACCACTTTAATATTCTAATACATGTTATAGAAACATGAGCAATCATCCACTCACCACCTTATTAAAAGGAGTTCTTTTCTTCAAGTAACTCAAAATTTTGGCAATTGACTTTGAACAATTATATGTACATAATAAACACATATGATATGTATAATATTATCATAAGTTCCTCTCACTCACAATCTCCATACCTTGGGGCCTTGAATTCTGCACTATGATTACTTTTTTTATTCAAAAATTGCAACCCTAAATTGTCCTATATGACTATAGTTGACATATCATTTCATTACTCAACAACCCTAAATGTCTTCTTATTGATAACTTAAATTAATCAACATGATAATTACTACAATATATTTTTTATCATCATACTTGTTCTATAGTTGGATTAAAACACTTAATATATTAACAACATAATAACATTTCAATATAACTTGAGATATTTTAGAGATCAAAACAACGTCAATAACAAAATCTTAATTAGTGACATCAATCAAATACACCTTTTCAATTTTAATTTTTATCATAAAATTTTTTATCACCTAATTTTTGTAAATAATCCATACAAACAACACATCTCATTTAATCATTAGAATCCACAAATAATCCAAAAAAACAAAACATTGAATAACTCAATTTAAATTTCATCAGCAAAAACAGCTAACATTTTTTAAGTATTTATTATTGGGTTTTAGCTATTCAAAATTGTATTATCACAATATTTTTTTTTCCAAAATAGTTAATCAAGTTAACTTTTTCTTTACCTTAAAATTAGGTGTTTACATAAAAATTACTCCAAAGACTTAGAAAATTAAAAAAATCCTAACTTTTTTTATCATAATGAATCTAAAATAGTAGAAATTCATTTACTTGACTGTTTGCCTGCAGTTTCGCAGCAATTTCTGCTTTCATTAATGAGCTATGAAGCACAGACCTGTTATACCTTATGCATTATAATATGAAGATATTGTGTAATAATAATAATAATAATACCTTATGCATTAGAATATGAAGATATTGTGTAATAATAATAGTAAAATAATAATAATAATAATAATAATAATAATAATAAATAATAATAATAATAAATAATAATAATAAATAATAATAAAAATAATAATAATAATAATAATAATAATAGTTTAAAAAAATCTTTAACTCATTATTGTCCGTGGAGAAACTCGATAAAGAGACAAGGCTTTAATTAGAGGGAATAAATAAGAAGTTGTAAATAGGATTTCGTGATTATAATAATCACAATTCTTAGAAAACATTTTTGTAAGAAGCTTCAACGAAAAAATCACAGAAAGAGACTGCAAAAACGAAACGCGTTAACTTTAGAATTCCACACAATAATATGAAGACACTGTGTTTAATATTATTTGATGTTTGTCTTACTTCATTTTATCTCTCTTTCCTTTCTCCATAAAGTCAGGCCACTCCCTTACTTGCCCTAATAACAACTATCTCTCACTTTCCCACTAAAATCTCAAATTCCTTATCATGTCCGAGGGTATGACCGTGTCTGACCCAACAGCCCCTATCGGACCTTCCGTCGTGTCCGACGCCATCATCCATCACACCCCTTCTTCGTCTCATTCATACGATGTATTTGTGAGCTTCCGTGGTGAAGACACGCGCAACAACTTCACTAGTTTTCTCTTTGGAGATCTCCATCGAGCAGGCATTGTTGCCTTCAGAGATGACGAATGTATCAAAAAAGGTGATTTCATAGCACCCGAGCTTCTACAAGCCATTCAGGGCTCTCGACTTTTCGTTGTTGTCTTATCAAAGAACTATGCTTCCTCCACTTGGTGCTTACGTGAACTCGTAGAGATATTTAATTGCTGTGAAACTTCACCAAGACCTGTTATACCTATATTTTATGATGTTGAGCCTACGACGGTGCGCAACCAGAAAGGATGTTATGAGAAAGCATTTGCAGAACACGAAAACAGATTCAGAGAAGACAAGGTAAAGATGGAGGAAGTTCAAAGATGGAAAGAAGCTCTCAGAAAACTGGCCAATATCTCTGGTTCGGATATCGGAAATAAGTGAGCACTCTTCTCTCTCAATTCAATAATTAGTAACAATTGATTTGGTGACAAATCTATCTTTATTGATATTTGGAAGTGCTTCACAAAAATTAAACTGCGGTGTATTCTGCATCTTTTTAGCTATTTTTCTTATAGACTAATCACAATATCTTATAGTTTTCTAAGACTTTCTTTATGGTAATTATGATTTGTGTTGTCATTATATAAAAACAGAGGTAATTAAGTCCAAATATATACTAATTTAATGAACATAATAGTTTGACAGTTAAAATTTTTTACGTTATTATGTTATCCTAAAAATGTATATACTCTTTTTCATGTTCTGTTCATGATGTCTTGCCTTCGTTTCATTTAAATTTTCAGGCCACAAAATGAACAGATTGAAAAAATTGTTCAAGAGATAATAAATAATTTGAGACCAAAATTTTTAAATCTTCCAAGGGATCAACTAGTTGGGATAGAGGATCGAGTTCAAGACTTAGGAAATATTTTGCGTTTCGACCTCAATGATGTTCGAGTTGTCGGAATAAGTGGGATGGGTGGCATAGGAAAGACAACTCTTGCTCGGGCTTTATACGAAAGAATTTGTCATCAATATAAATATCGTTGTTTTATTGACGATGTAAGCAAAATATTTCTAGATTCTCGTTCGATGGGCTTACAAAAGCAATTAATTTCTCAGACTCTAAATGAGAAAAGTGTAAAGATTTGCAATGTTACTGAGGGAACATGTTTGGTGCAGTCCAAACTGAACAATGCTAAGGCACTCATAGTTTTTGACAACGTTGATCAAGTTCAACAACTGAGGATATTTAGCGGAAATAGAGACAATTTGTTGCGAGAATGCTTAGGTGGAGGGAGCAGAATCATCATAGTTTCTAGGGATGAACAAATATTGAAGATACACGGAGTGGATGATATTTATCAAGTTGGACCGTTGGAACGGAATGATGCTATCCAACTATTTTGTAGAAATGCTTTCAAAGTTAATTACATTTTGAGCGATTATGAAAAGTTGGCAGATAAGATACTATCACATGTTGAAGGCCATCCCTTGGCAATTGAAACAATTGGATCATCTTTGTTTGGCCGAAGTTTGTCACAATGGAAAAGTGTATTGGAAGGGCTGAAAGAAAATAAAAGTAAAAATATTATGGATATTTTGCGCATAAGTTATATTCAACTGGAAGAAAAATACAAACAAACTTTTTTAGATATTGCTTGCTTCTTCAATTCTTATGATGAAGAATGTGTGAAGGAAATTCTAAATTTCCGTGGATTTCATCCTGAAGATAGCATACAAGTTCTCATTGATAAATCACTCATTACCAGAGATTTCTATGATGGGATGACAATAAAAATGCATAGCTTGCTAGTGGATTTGGGCAGGTGTATTGTTCGGGAAGTATCACCTAAAGAGCCTATAAAGTGGAGTAGGTTGTGGACACGCAAAGATCTCCATGATGCTATGTCAGAGAACGAGGTAAAATTTACGTGTTTGATTATAAATTTTAGATTGCAATTATTTTAGAATTTGTAAATACTTCAAAACATACATCTAACAATGTGCCATGTTATAGGCAACTCGAAACCTTGAGGCAATAGTTCTTAGATGGGTATATAAGAGGGATGCAGGTATGTAAAGGTTGTATTGTGAAAGAAGAAATTCTTGTGTTTTATTGAATGAGAAACTGCCTAATATTATCATAGACTATTCAACAATTACAAAATTGCTTCTAAATTTACGGAATGATGCAACTGATTTACAGATGAAACAATCAAGGCGGATGGTCTATCAAAAATTAAACACCTGAAATTGCTTTATGTTGCGAACGTGAACTTTTCGGGAAGTCTGAGTCATCTTTCGAATGAACTAGGATATCTTGTTTGGTTTGGATATCCGTATGAGTGTTTGCCTCAAAGTTTTCAGCCACACAAACTAGTTGAGTTAATCATAAGTAAGAGCAGTATTAAACGACTGTGGGAAGGCACAAAGGTATTGTAAATTAATTTTTTATGTGTACTTCTTTTAAAAATAAACAAAATAAATGACAAACCTTTTATTTTTAATTCCTTTATTCTTTGATTAATTTATGGAGAAAAGAAATTAAAGAAAACCCAAGTGTCATTATTAATTTTGTTTTCCTTTTTTTTTTGCCCATCTATGTAGTCGTTACCCAATTTGAAGCATTTGGGTCTCTCTTTTTGCAAAAGTTTAGTTGAGATGCCAGATGTAGGAGAGGCCCTAAATCTTGAATGGATAAATCTTGAAGGATGCGTGCAACTCCAAAAACTCAATCCATCGATTGGGAGTCTGAGAAAGCTTGTTCGTTTGAATTTGAAAGACTGCAAAAAACTAGTAATCTTATCCAATAATATATTAGGCCTGAATTCTCTTAAATATTTGGTTGTCAGTGGTTGTTCAATAATAGATAGTAAATGCTTACAAGATGAAACAAGGAACACAGAGCAGTTGATCAGCTGTTTGTCGCCCTCCTCTCCTCTCTCTTGTTTGTGTGAGCTCGATCTAAGCTTCTGTAACTTAGTTGAAATTCCTGATTACATTGGAAAGTTAAGTTGCTTAGAGAGGCTAAATTTAGAGGGAAACAATTTTGTTAAATTGCCTAACCTCAAGGACCTTTGGAGACTGTCTTTTTTAAAGCTACAGGATTGCAAGCGATTGAAATACTTGCCTGATCTCCCTTCACGAACTGTCTTGCCCTCAGAACCTTTCATACCGAGATTCCCATCTTCAATACTTGATTCGCCTGATTTTTTGACTGAGGAAGAAATAGGTATTAGATTTGCAGGATTAATCATTTTCGGCTGCCCAGAATTAGTTGAGATTGAACAGTGCACTACAAAGAGTTTTTCATGGGCAATTCAAATTGTTGAGGTGTGGATGCTCTTTCCTTCTTCTTGCTTTTTAATTTTTCTTTTGTCTAGGAGAACAACTACTAACCAATAACTCTGCTGGTACCAGGCGACCTACCACCATGTGGCCTACCAATTGCCACAAAGTATTATACCTGGAAGTCAAATACCAAGCTTGTTCGACGATGAGTTTGAGAACGTCGACATAGGATACCCGGACGAAGAATGCCTGTACCTATTGGTTGATCCACCTCCCGTTCCGCATGACAATAATTTTATTGGTGTTTTGTGTTGCGTAATATTTCGTCTAGACCATGAAGAAATTCCAATGGATTCTAGAAGAGATCACATGTGGTTACATTATGAAGGGGTTTCTATGGACGAACGGGATATTCCTGCTTGTGGTTTCCCTTGTGACTGGATTGAGTCATTGTTGGGTTACAATAATATTGCTACGGCGTATGTGAAGAAATTTAAGTATCGCTGGGTAAATGAACAAGACCTAATTAACCTCAAAATGACGCATTTTTCAAATTTCACAGGTCGGAAGCGCAAGATTTCCGTAATTGAGGAAAACGGTTAGCTACAGTGAAGAATTGAGGCCTTTATTGAACGTGGAATGTGGAAGTATGATTTGCTACCATCTAACCAGAGAGAGGCACAGTAGAAGCAAGAAGCAGCACTGCATTCAAATTCCCCTTGAATAGCCACAATACTTCTCTTTTCTCAAGATATAGTATTGTTTATTGTAAAATCTACTCGTTTAAAAATTAACAAGGTGATACCATCTTCTTATAGTCTCTATACAGTTCATTACTAATTATTTTTATTTATTTTTATTTTGAATTCACGTTAACTCCGGGTACTTAATTCTGACAGATTTTAAGTGTGACTCACGGCTGTACTTTAATATTACTGTCTCACAGTCACTGCCAATATTTCTACCGATAATGTATTAGTCACTGCCAATATTTCTACCGATAATTTATTGGTCAAAAATGAGGTATTCCCTCTCTCAAATTCCATTTTGTGTGAATTCTTCCCTTCGCTCTCTGCTCTCGTTGTTGAAGCTTCCGCTGTGGTCCAGCCATCCAATGAGTGTGTGGTTGGTTGTTCATCCTCGTTTGAGGCCTGCTTCGTTGATGCTTCCGTCGGAGTTTGCTATTGTGAGACAATTGGATGTCTCTTCCGTTAGAAGAAAATATTGTATTAATCTTGTAATAGTTTTAGAATAAAAGATACTTCATATTTCATATTATCCGATAGGTAGAATATGAAATATTATACCGTTAGAAGAAATTGGCAATGATTAATGAGTACATAGATCTCAAACTTTATAATTATATCTTGATCTTATTTATAAATTGACATCATTAATTTTATAAACTATTATAAATTATTATGTAAATCAAAATGGTCAATATATTACTACTAATAGGTAGAAAGTTGTTACATTGTTATCCTTCTTAAAAACAGAGAAACTTATTGAATATTTTATCAATAGTGGAATCAAAAGAAAGAAATAAATAATAATATAACATTAACAAAACAAATATTAAAAGATATAAAATAATTTCAATTTCATCAGCAAAAACAACTAAATTTTTTTAAGTATTTATTATTGGGATTTATCTATTCAAAATTGTATTATCACAATATATATATATATATATATATATATATATATATATATATATATATATATATATATATATATATATATATATATATATATTTCAAAATAGTTAATCAAGATATTTTTTTAATTTAAAATTACGTGTTTTCATAATTTCATAAATATTTATCCGAAGACTTAGAAAAGTAAAAAAGAATCCTAACTTTCTATATCATAACGAATCTAAAATAGTAGAAATTCATTTATTTGACCGTTAAGTACACGGGCATCGTTTTTGTGTTAAAAATATTTTCTCTTATAAAAAGTACTAAAAATGAAAAAACCTTCAAAAACTAAAAACATCTATTTTGAATAAACAATTTTTCAGCATTAAAAACATCCATTTTGAACAAATACGTGATCCTTGACTCTCCATCAAGAGTGGAGTGAAGCTTTGTTAGGTTCACTTCTCAAAAATCCAAATCTTTTCCAAACAAATTTTCTCAATAATTTCTCAAAAATAAAAAATATTTTTTGTTTCTTTATTGTTGGATAATATATAAGTGAGGTGCAAACCTCACCTTACAAGCCGGTTTTGTGGGGATGAGTTAGGCATAAACTCACTTTCTAATATGGTATCAGAGCCATGGTTAGAGCCTATCCTAGCGAGTTCTAAGTGGGCATTCTATTCTTCTCTTCCACCCGCAATTGGGCCGCTATCGGACCACCCAATTTCTACTATCACGCACGAGATGTCTATACCTCGGCGTGAAGGGGGTGTGTTGGAAGTCCCACATCGACTAGAGATAAGGCCAAATTATAATATATAAGTGAGGTGCAAACCTCACCTTACAAGCCGGTTTTGTGGGGTTGAGTTAGGCTTAAACCCACTTTCTAATATTTATAGTGTTTTTCGGGGATAATTAAAAATTTTGAAAACCACATCATATTCGCGTATTTAATTAAAGGTACTGCCTTTGGGCAGATGTTGTAGGGTGCTAATACCTTCCTACGCGTAACCGACGTAGTTTTTCAGAATAAACTATGATGACGACTCCAAATCTCTTTTCCAAAACCCGTTTTCTTTTTAATCGTCGTCCCGTCACGATTCCGGTTGCGATATATATATATATATATATATATATATATATATATATATATATATATATATATATATATATATATATATATATATATATATATATATATATATATATATATATATATATATATATATATATATTGGTAGAAAATATGATGATTTTTCTAACCACAAAATTTCTTAAACAACACAAGATTCATCTACTCAAGTTAACAGTTCAATATTTCTTTTTGAATTCAAAATGGTTCTTCCTTCAATTAGTTCAAATTCTTAGCCAATGATTTGTGATGCTTTCATATTCTAGAAAGTTAACTTTGAGTTGAAATTAGAAAACATAACTTTAATCTTCTAATACATGTTATAGAAACATGAGCAATCATCCACTAACCACATTATTAAAAGGAGTTCTTTTCTTCAAGTAACTCAAAATTTTGGCAATTGACTTTGAACAAATATATGTACATAAAGACATATATGTATATGTATAATATTATCATAAGTTCCTCTCACTCACAATCTCCATACCTTGGGGCCTTTGAATTCTGCACTATGATTACTTTTTTTATTCAAAATGGCAACCCTAAATTGTCCTATATGACTATAGTTGACATATTGCTATGCCAATAGATCATTTCATTTACTCAACAACAATGGCAACAACCATTCCAAGATTTGTTGGATCCATCGTCATGACCCTTTTCACCATGGCAAGTGCACAATCCCTGAACTATGTGAATGATGACTGCCACAACTCAACAACAAAAGAACAAGCCCTAACCCTAACATTCAGAACCAACCTTAACACCACCCTCTCAAGGCTCTCTTCTGATGCTGCTACAAGCAAGGGTTTCAACAACACCACCACAGGAAATGGCAGCACATTAGCTGATGATACTGTGTATGGCCTCTATGACTGCAGGGGTGATGTCACAGGACCCTTCTGCCAGTTCTGTGTCTCCACTGCAGCCTCAGATATTCTCCAGCAATGCCCTAACAGATCCTCTGCTGTGATATGGTACAACTACTGCATTCTCAGGTACTCAAACCACAACTTCTTTGGGAACCTCACCACAACACCATCATGGGAAATTGTGGAGAACTCCAAGAACACCACTGACCCACAAGAGCCTCAGCAAGCTGAGAGCTACATTCAAAGCCTGAAGAGAGAAGCCACTGTGGAGACCAACAAGTTGTATGCAATGGGAGGGTTCAATCTGAGTGATGGTGAGGAAAGGTATGGGTTGGTGCAGTGCAGTAGGGACCTCACCAGTGATGAGTGCAGCTAGTGTTTGGAGGCCATGATTGAAAAAATTCCTCAATGTTGTGCTGCAAAGAGAGCCTGGCAGGTTTTGGCTCCAAGTTGCCTTATAAAGTATGATGATTTCATGTTCTACCAGATTACAGATCAAACTTCTTCTCCTTTGCCTAATTCAGGTACACTCATCATCAAGAGTTTGTTTAGATAAACTTTTTATCAAACTAAACATGCTTAGATTTAATGGTCAATGTAGTTTAAAGATTGTGCACTAAACCTAGTCAAAAAATCAGTTTTTCAGTTTTGTTTTCTTTCTTTGTTCAAACAGTAGCAATAAAACAGTTGGTATGTGTAACTATCAAGGTAAGTGTGCAATTGTCCTGATGAAAACATGGTCAATCATGTTTTCAACTTTGATTACTTGGTTGGTTCAAAATCAGTAATAATAAAGCAGTTGCTATATGTGTAACAATCAAGGTAAACTCTTGATTAAGTTTGTAATAATGACAATAAGTGTTCAACAGACTTGACTCTGGAACATGTATGACTTAGAAAAACACCTGTGTTTGATAAAGAAAGCTTGAGTTTAATTTCTTTGTGAAAAGACAGCTTCACTTTTTAAACTGCAAATAATTCTTGTTGACACTTTCTATCTGAAAAGTATTCGCATCAGATTGTTTTTTTCTATATTTTTTCTAAAATGTCAAATCACCCTACGAATGCACAAAATATATATTGGAAATTATTTTTCAAAAGCTGGACATGAGCATGGAAAAATAATATAAATAATTAGAAACAAAATATTTATGTTTAATTAGTAATTAATGATAACAATAATGGTGATATTTTGCTTCACTGTTTCTGTTTCACTTTATTAAACTTATAGAAGTAATCTTTGTGATAAAAGTTAAACGGGCCCATATTTGCGTAAGTCTTTCCTACACTTCAATAATTTCTTTCTACGTTTTTTTAACCTTTTGAATTGATTAATCTAAAATATAGAATTACATTTAAAAATGCTTAAATATATTTTTCTTTTCTGGAAAGTTTGGAAATTTTGTACTTAGGTTCCATAAAGACAAAGTTTGACTTTTTATCCCATTTTTTTTAATTTTCCATTATATTTATATTGATATGATATCTCTTTGATAGAAAATATATCAATTATTATAATGAAACAAAATTAAAATATCTTCTTGTCATACATTTTCTACCTTTCTGGGATCTCATCAAAGCCTATAGAGTCATATAATTAAAATAATTTAAATTATGCACTCTACAAAATTTAATTGATAAACAAATATTATAAATATGCTTTTAAAATCAATTTATTGTAGACGATCATCTGTAGTTAATTGAAGACGTTAAAGCTGAGACCATGAATGCATTAAAATTAAATTCTAATAAATTTATTTTTTATTTTCTTAGATTTTGATGATGGAAAACAATATCCAAAAAGACTTATCAAAAGTGTCCTTCATTCATCTTGAATCCATACAACAGTTGAAACATTCTTAAATTTCAAATGTGGTTTTGGAATGCATATATATATATATATATATATATATATATATATATATATATATATATATATATATATATATATATATAGACACACATCAGAGAAAAGAATTTGCATGTTCATATTTTTTTTTTGTTGTTGCAGCTAAGAAGGGAGGTTCAATTAGCTCAAAAACATTGATCATAATCATTGTGAGTGTATTGGTGGCACTAGTTTTTCTAAGTTGCTCTGTCTATTACTTGAGGAGAAAGTATTTGACAAATAAAGGTGATTGCCATTACATTCACATGCTGAAGCATTCATCTGAGGAAATAAAGCAAAATTAAAACTGACTAGTTTCCTTCGTAGATGGATTGATGTCAGTGAACACCCCAAGATCTTTTCATGGCCATGTTCAAAGAGAAGAAGCACTGAATGCAGACCTTCCAATAATCCCTTTAATCTGGATTCAACAGAGCACTAATTACTTTTCAGAGTTGTCTAAATTAGGAGAAGGTGGATTTGGTCCTGTTTACAAGGTGTCACTGAATTTTGGATTTTCTTTCAAGCTATGCACAGTTTTTCTTTGACTCTTTCTTGGCCTACTTATTTGACAGTTTCTGTTAGGGAGTTAATTGTATATAGGAGGAGGGGTAAAGTCACAGAGCCTAACTGCCAAGGCAGTTAGGAATAGTTTCTGTTAATGATGTTAGTAAGTGATATAAAAGGGGGATTAGTGGTTGGTTGGGATTAGTTTTGGAGTGTTATTGTTTGGCGAGAACTCTTGTAGTTCTTTGGAGGGAGGTTAAGCTCTCGGGTTACGTTGTATCACCATTCTTGTTGATTCTTTTCAATAAAAGGAGGCTGTATAATTCAGATAAATTGTCTTTGTGTGTATTCGAGTGTTTTTCCATAGGTTCTTGATCCCAAGAACCTATCATTTGGTCCGACCTTCCGGATCCGATAGGAGGAGAACCAGTGATGGGTAGCGAGACGGAGGGAAGACTGGATAACTTGGAGATCAAAGTGGAGGGAATTAAAGAGGAGACCGCGGCAATCAGACGCGATTTGCAACAAATGATGAGGTTGATGAGTGGGGGTGCAAACCATCAAGGGGGTGGTTCTGAGGGAAGCAGCAGTTCAGTGAATGATAATCAGGGGAGAGGCGATACTGGGGGAATATCGCACAACTGGAGGAAGAAAGTGGAATTGCCATCCTTTGAAGGTGGAGACCCATACATCTGGATTAATCGAGCCGAAAGATTTTTCAAAATCCAGAAAGTGGCTGAGGAGGACAAAGTGGAACTCGCTTACATTAGCATGGAGGGGAGCGCGAGTTATTGGTTCAAGTATTGGCGGGAGAAAACCAAGAACCGGACATGGATGGGTTTGAAGACGGGGTTGATTAATCGCTTCGGTGGTGGGTCCAGGGGGACGGTCTACGAACAAATGGCCACTATGAGACAGGAGGGAACGCTTGAAGAGTTTGTAAGGAGTTTCGAGATGTTACTGGGTCAGACCTAGGGCCTGTCGGAGGAGTTGATTCTGGGTTTCTTCTTGGCGGGGTTGCAGGAAGACATTAAGGGCCAAGTCAGAATCCAGGGTCCCCCAGACTTGATGGTTGCGATTAGGGTGGCGAGAGACGTGGAGGACGCCATAAACCGTGGAGGCGGAGGAGCGTGGAATGGGATCAAGGTGACTCACGCGGGTACTAGAACCTGGGCGTCGATCGTAAGGGCTGAGGGAGATCGCAGTTTTGCGACAAGGATCGGCGGGACAGACGAAGTGGGTCCGGCCAGAAGAGACGGTTCGGCAGTGGCGAATAGCACCAACGCGAAGGGTAATAACACGACCGGAGGAGAAAACAAGAATCGGATGGTTAGAAACTTGCCTACCCAGAGTTTCTAAAGAGGCGGGAAGAAGGGAGATGTTTCCGATGCGGAGGTCCGTTTGCACCGGGTCACCGATGTGCGGAAAGGGGGTTACGAGTACTGTTACTCGCGGAAGATGAGGAAGGGGAGTTGGAGGAAAGCGCTAACCTGGAGGTGAAACCCATGGAGCTCTCAGCATGTTCGGCGGAGGGTCTGACACCTCCCAAGACCATGAAGTTGATCGGGCTGATAGGAGGAAGACGCGTGGTAGTCTTGATTGACAGCGGAGCCAGCCATAACTTCATTAGCAGAAAACTGGTGGAGGAACTGGGACTTCCGATGGTAGAAACACCCTCCTACGCCGTGAGTCTGGGTGACGGGTGTAAGAGATGGACGAGCGGAAGGTGTGAGAAGGTGGAATTGAAGCTGGGAGAGGTGACGGTGGAGGAAGCCATGCATGTGTTTGAACTAGGAGGAGTCGATTTGATATTGGGTATTGCGTGGTTGGCAAAATTGGGGGAAGTGGTTGTTAACTGGAGGGATATGTCCATGCAATATGTAGTGGATGGCGAGAAGATGAAGATTATCGGCGATCCAGCCCTGGCTCGACAGCTGGTAGAGCCAGGCGCACTAGCAAAGATCACGGATGCTGAGTCATGGTTCTTGGTTTGGGAAATGTGCATAGTGGAACCCAGGGTAGACGGTGACGGGATGGCTGATTTGACGGAGCAGCAGCAGGCAGAAATCAGAGCAGTGTTGCATGCCCGTTACAAGGTGTTTCAGGAGGGAGGTGGATTATCGCCTTCACGTGATGCGCAGCACCGAATAGTGCTTAAGGAGGGCACAAATCCTATAAACGTAAGACCTTATAGGTATCCTTTTTTCATGAAAGAAGAGCTGGAGAAACAGGTAGCGGATATGCTGCGAGCGGGCATCATTCGGCCGAGTCAGAGTCCGTTTTCCAGCCCGATAATTTTGGTGAAAAAAAAAGATGGAAGCTGGAGGTTCTGTGTAGACTACCGGGCATTGAACAAAGCCACTGTACCGGATAAGTTCCCTATTCCGGTAATTGAAGAACTATTGGATGAGCTTAAGGGTGCCAGGTTCTTCTCTAAGTTGGACCTAAAGGCGGGGTATCATCAGATACGGATGGGGGAAGAGGATATCCACAAGACGGCTTTCAGAACTCACCAGGGCTTGTTTGAATTTTTGGTGATGCCTTTCGGGTTAATGAATGCGCCAGCGACATTCCAAAGTGCCATGAACAGATTAATGGCGCCCTACTTGAGGAAATGGGTGCTCGTTTTTTTTTATGACATCTTGGTATACAGCTCCTCGTGGGAAGAACATCTCCACCATTTAAATTTGGTGCTGCAGCTACTGGAACAGCATGTTTGGGTGGCCAATCCAAAAAAATGTGAGTTTGGGAAACGGAGAATTCAATACTTGGGACATCAGATCTCGGAGCAAGGAGTAGAGATGGACCGAGATAAGGTGAAGGCAGTGCTGGAATGGGAAGAGCACCGGAATCTGAAAGCATTGAGGGGATTTCTGGGCTTAACGGGGTATTATAGGAGGTTTGTGCAAGGATATGGGGAGTTAGCGAGACCCCTCACGGAATTGTTGAAAAAGGGGAAGTTTGAGTGGTCGGAGAGAGCCAGGACAGCCATGGAAACTCTGAAAGCTGCGATGACGTCTGCACCGGTACTGACGTTGCCCGATTTTACACAAGAATTTCACGTGGAGTGTGATGCTTCTGGGAGTGGTGTGGGAGCTGTGTTGATGCAAAATAAGAAGCCCATTGCTTTCTTTAGCAGGGCGCTGTCGAAGGGGTCGCGTACTAAATCCATATACGAGAAGGAGCTGATGGCGTTGGTCATGGCCATCCAACATTGGAGACCCTATCTTCTGGGGAGGAGGTTTGTGGTTTTTACTGATCAGCGCAGCCTCAAATATTTGCTGGAACAGAGAATAACAACGCACAGTCAACAAAATTGGATAGCCAAGTTGATGGGGTATGATTTTGAGATAGTTTATAAGTTGGGAAGCTCGAACAAGGTAGCAGATGCTTTATCCCGGAGAGAAGAAGGTGGTATGGAGGAGGGAAAACTACGAGCCATCTCCAGGCCTTATTGGCATGATTTCCAAGAGGTTTTGAAAGAAGTGGAAGAAGATGTTGCGCTTCGGAAGATAATGGAGGACCTTAAGGGGGATCCAACTAGCCACGACGCATATACGTTGGAGAATGACCGCCTTCACTATAAAGGAAGGTTGGTTTTGTCCGCTAAATCAAATTGGATTCCAAAGCTTCTAGCAGAGTTTCATGTGACGAGTACAGGGGGCCATTCTGGAGTGTTTCGCACCTACCGAAAAATTGCACAATCGTTATATTGGCCAGGGATGAAGAAAACAGTGACAGAGTTCGTCGCGGGTTGTGTGATTTGTCAGCAGCATAAGTACTTAGCTGCCTCTCCTCAGGGTCTTTTGCAGCCATTACCAATCCCACAAGCTATTTGGGAAGAAATAAGCCTTGATTTCATTGTTAAGCTACCCAAGTCACACGGGTTTGACGCAATACTGGTGGTAGTTGACAGGCTGAGTAAGTATAGCCACTTTATTGCTTTGAAACATCCTTATTCGGCTCGCACGGTTGCAGAGAAGTTCGTTCAAGAAATAGTAAGGTTACATGGGATCCCTATGTCAGTAGTCAGTGATAGAGACCCCCTGTTTTTAAGTGTATTTTGGAAAGAGCTCTTTAGGATGCAGGGTACTCAGCTCAGTATGAGCACCGCATACCATCCTGAGTCGGATGGCCAGACTGAAGTGGTGAACAGAATTTTGGAGGGATATTTGAGGTGTTTTTGCTCAGAGCAGCCGAGGAGTTGGAAGTTGATGCTTCCTTGGGCTGAGTACTGGTATAATACCAGTTATCAAAGTGCAGCCAGGTGTTCCCCTTTTGAAATAGTTTATGGAAGAGCACCTCCGACTTTGAGTCGGTTTATTCCTGGGGAGACAGCGGTGGAGTCGGTTGTTCAAGATTTGATGACAAGGGATGAAGCTTTGAAACAGCTTAAAATGCATTTAAGGCAAGCACAAGAGGTGATGAGTAATCAGGCAAATAAAAAAAGGAAAGAATCAGACATTAAGATAGGCGATTGGGTCTATTTAAAGATTAGACCCCATAGACAATCATCCATGCCAACTCGCTTACATCCGAAGCTATCGGCAAGGTATTATGGACCATTTGAGGTATTACAGCAGATAGGGAAAGTTGCGTTTAGGTTGCAATTACCAGAGGCAGCCAGAATCCATCCCATATTCCACGTTTCCCAACTGAAGAAAGCTGTGGGGGAGAAGCAAGTGGAAAAAGAGCTTCCAGCTGAGTTACAAGCAGATGGACCAATGTTTAGACCAGCCAAGGCGCTGGACAGGAGAACTCGACAACTGGGAGCAGAGGAAATACCCCAAGTTTTGATAGAATGGCAAGAAGGGGGACAAGAGAGTGCCACATGGGAAGATGAGGTGACTATACAAGAGCAATACCCGGAGTTCAACCTTGGGGACAAGGTTGTTGGAGGAGATGGGAGTAATGTTAGGGAGTTAATTGTATATAGGAGGAGGGGTAAAGTCACAGAGCCTAACTGCCAAGGCAGTTAGGAATAGTTTCTGTTAATGATGTTAGTAAGTGATATAAAAGGGGGATTAGTGGTTGGTTGGGATTAGTTTTGGAGTGTTATTGTTTGGCGGGAACTCTTGTAGTTCTTTGGAGGGAGGTTAAGCTCTCGGGTTACGTTGTATCACCATTCTTGTTGATTCTTTTCAATAAAAGGAGGCTGTATAATTCAGATAAATTGTCTTTGTGTGTATTCGAGTGTTTTTCCATAGGTTCTTGATCCCAAGAACCTATCAGTTTCTTTCTTCCTTTCACCATCATTCTCTTTCAGGGTAATTTGGAAGATGGAACAGAAGTTGCTGTCAAAAGACTCTCTAAAGCATCTAATCAAGGTTTGGAGGAGTTTAAGAATGAAGTGATCTTCATAGCCAAACTGCAACATAGGAACCTTGTGAGACTCTTGGGATGCTGCATTGAGGAAAATGAAAAGCTGCTTGTGTACGAGTACATGCCAAATTCTAGCCTTGCCTCTCACCTGTTTAGTATGTTTTGACTAAATGCCTTCACTTTCTATTTTCCTCATTGCTTCTACAAGTCTAAAAGTAGTTTCTGAATCACACAATTTCCATAGACAAGTTGGTTATGGCTTTCTATTCCGTATGTACTGTGCTAACAACCTTTTCCTCTGTCACTTCCATGCCAGATGAGGAAAAAAGAAAGCAACTAGATTGGAAGTTAAGACTGAACATTATCAATGGAATTGCAAAAGGACTTCTGTATCTACATGAAGACTCCAGACTTAGAATAATACACAGAGACCTAAAAGCCAGCAATGTACTTCTGGATCAAGAGATGAATCCAAAAATATCAGATTTTGGATTGGCAAGAACATTTGAAAAAGGCCAGAGTCAAGAAAATACACAGAGAGTTATGGGCACCTAGTATGTGTTGGTGGCAACTATTCTATATCATGACACACTAGTATGTAATCAATTACACAAATTTGCTGTACTAAATCTTTTTTGATTTTGAACAGTGGATACATGGCTCCAGAATATGCTATGGAAGGATTGTATTCAGTGAAATCTGATGTTTTCGCTTTTGGAGTTCTTCTACTAGAAATCATACGTGGGAAAAGGAACAGTGGATTCCATCTTTCAGAACATGGTCAAAGCCTTCTTGTATATGTGAGTTTTCTGATATCATACCATTAAGAAACAGATGCTGGTAAAGCGATATTCTTTGGAATTTCTAAACATTTTAGTGTGATACACATACAATAATTTGTATAACATCATTTTTTTTGTGTCTGTCTCTAAATAATATCATTTCAATTTTCTCTTTGCATACAGAGTTGGAGACTTTGGTGTGAAGGAAAAAGCTTGGAAATGTTGGATCCAATGCTGGAAAAGACACACAAAGCCAGTGAAGTTATGAAATGCATACACATTGGTTTATTGTGTGTTCAAGAAGATGCAGCTGATAGACCAACCATGTCCACAGTTGTTGTCATGATGGCAAGTGACGCAATGGCCCTTCCCAATCCTAATCATCCTGCATTTTCAGTTGGAAGAAAGATGAAAGAAGAATCAACATCAAAAGGATCCAAGGATCCTTCTGTTAATGATGTGACAATATCAAACATTTTACCAAGGTAGTGTATATTACATGATAACAGTTTTGCTTTGAAAATCCTGAGATTGTACAAGAAATTACAAGTTACTACAAATTGGAAAGCCTCATCTACATTTGAGAAGCAGTTTCATGTTTGGAATCGAAATCCTTATGTTATATACATATACATTCTATTGATTAGATAATTATGAGCAAGATAACACAGATAGCAAAACTATGTTGCTTCTGATATGTTCACTACAAGAAAATGGGGACTTAGGGTCCGCCAAAAATGGACACAAAGGATCAAAAGCGGATGCTAATCCATGCGTAGCATCCTTTTTGTGTCCGTTAAGAAAACGCTCTCAGTGTCGGTTAAACCCACGAAACGAAAGCCCCCTGCATTTATTGTTTATTGGCATCTTTTCTTGCAGTATTCATCAGGAAAATAAAAAGGTAGTCAAGTGAGGTGAAATAACAGTGGTCTTGTTAACCGAGGTAGGCAAGTGGTAATATATATTTAACCAATAAATACATTGTATATAACTGTGCATAGCAATAACTATACTCTATAAGAAGAGATTAGCACTAGAGGTGTCACTTGACCTATAATTAGAAATATATGAAACATAATAAATGTTTGACGGAATTTTAAGGTCTCGTTTTTTTTTTTAAATTTCTCAATATTTATAACCATAATTTGATTATTTTCTTAATTATTTATTGATCACTGTTATTAATATTTTTTTTTTTAAAGAGGGTCTAAGTGAATTATTGTTACTTTTTCTGATATGTATTTAATAAATAAATAACATTTTCAGTAAACAATTTTTTTGAAAATGGTATTTGAATATTTTTCTAAAAAGAAAATTTAAAGAAGGTAGAATCCAACTTTCTTAAACTGAAATATAGTTTCAGAAAGTTAATTGTTAAACTGTTTTATGTGGCAATGAGTTAAGCATTTTTATAAAAATACTGTTATTTTTTTATTTTTAGAAAACTTTTATAAATGTTTTTGGCAATAACTTTTATTCTATCAAATGTCATTTGATTTATAACACTTAGATTTACAACAAATTACATATTTTCTTGAATTTAAAATGAATATTTTTTTTAAGAAAAAGTTTATGGATTGACCTAACACACAAGGTTTCTATAAATATTTTGATTCTGCGAGGTTTTTTGGTCTTATGAGTTTTTTTGGTCTCAATTTATATGGATAAGGACCAAACCATGTTAGGAGGGGCAAATTGAGGGTCTAAGTAGCACCAATATAGTAATAACCTAAAACATAATTAACCAAATAAGATATAAGATAAGATCATAATTAACTAAGTGCAGCAAGGGAAGGTCATGGAATTATGGTAGTATTAAACGGCGCATAGAAGTAAGCCCAAGAACTATACAGGCATTGCAAAATGAATGAACCTGGGAAAGCAGGATTGGGGGACTAGTGGAAATTTGAGAGGCAAAAACTCTAATTCTATTGCACAGGGCAGGAAAGCAGTGTATAAATAACAAAAGCAAGATGTCAGACAAGCCTGTTGAGGTAAATGTATAACAACAAATCAGGGAAATTGTAAGGAAAAACAACAATGGAAGCCACTGGAAACCACTCAATGTGGGTTGCCTGATAATGTTTCTTTTTCAGTTAGGGATTCACAGTGTTTCCAACTACAAAAAAACGCCCAATTTGGTTACCAATTGGAATATGGCAGACACAAGCAATCACTAAGTTAACCACACAAGCATTGTAATGTGAAAAACAACTAAAGATATTACAGAGGATCCTCAACCAAATAAGGAATCCAAAGCAAAGCCACTTTAAAATCAACAATAACAAGTCATAGAACATACCTTTGCAGCATTTATCACCCAATAAGCCCGCCGCAACACCGCTTATTTCAACTTCCGACCACCACAACGTGCGTACGCTCCACTCCTAAACCTTTCTGAACGCACCCCACATTGGTGACAGTGGAAGCTGAAATTACAACTGGTGAAAGGGGAAGATATAAATGTGAGATGGGGTTTACGAATGGAGAGATATGAAATAATAATTGTAATTTTCAATTAGAACATGATAGTCAAACTAAATTGTAATTTGATTTTTTGTCCGTTTTAGTTCTTAGAGCTTAGAAAATTTGTAATTTTCATCAAACCTTTAATTTTAATTTTAATTGTATATGTAAAATCCAATTTAATTTAGTTATAGTAGTGCAAATATAATACTATGTAGCATACATTCATTAATAACCATTAAAATATTTAGTTTCCAAATATATATATATATATATATATATATATATATATATATATATATATATATATATATATATATATATATATATATATATATATATATATATATATCATATAGTCTAAAACAATTGAAACTTCTAACTATAGTTCTTTCACTAACACATATTTTGCTTTCCTATCAATTACTTCGTAAAGCACTTACCACTCAAACTACACTTTCATAAAAACACCCACAGAACAAATTATTAGTAGATTACTTCTATCCAATGATATAAGAATTATTCAATGTATCTCAATAAAACAATGTAATTTATCACAAAGTGATTCATATTATAGATGCATTTTAATTAAAACTTTGCAAGAATTCACTTTAATTCACCAAAGATATTTAATAAACAAAATATCAACTGCCATATTTTGAGAGTCATTATGTCTTACCATACTAACATTTGATCCAACACCTAAGACTTAGACTTACAAATTAATATATGAGTATTGATCATGATAAGTTTAATATTATCCAAGTCTTATATGAGTATTCTTCATGATAAGTTTAATAGATGAGATGACTATGATGGTTAGAAGGTTTTGAAGAGGACTTCATTAGTATGGAATGTTGAGGTTTGGGAGATCAGAGTTGTAAGGGTATGACAACAAGATAAGGATTAGAGTTTGAGAGTATGTGTTGAGAATATGAAGAGTGAGATCGAGTTAAATATAGATAAAAGTTAGTCATGGCGATTGTTTGGATTAAGAGGAATATAGTATGATTTAATAGATAAAATATGATATGATGAGTATAATAAATTAAAAAAATGTTTTAATAGATAAAATAAATTATTATCATTTTACTACTGAAAAAATATATGATAAATTTAAATATAAATAGTAAAAATTGTGATAAAATGAAATTAAAGTTATTATTTAAAAGTATAAAATTATTATTATTATTATTAAAACCTAAAACCATTACTTAACCATGCATAAACCATTACCTTCATTCATTCAGAAACAATTCAATAACATTTTCCTGCAATTCCATAATGGATTCTCATCAACATCTTGTGGTATCAGGATCATATATTCAAACTTTGGCATATTGAATCTGTTATGTAGTAAGGATATTTATGTAATAACATAAATATCTTAGATATTTTAGACAGTTAAAATATCAGTCAAAGCCACTAACCACACTTTTAGGTAAGGTGGTTATTTTTATTCTTTATAAATACAGTGACAGGACCCAAGTCCAGGTACGTTCTCTTTATGCTCTAGAGATCCTGAATAATACTTCAGAGCAGTATCCAATTACTCTCTTCTGAGCTTCAGCTCCATAACTCATATCTGACTTGAACGTCGGAGTATCTTTGCAGGTACCTCCCCCTCCTTTGGTGAATACGAAGGACAACAGTTGAAGAAATGCAAGTATCCCAGACATCCAGGAGCAACAGAGACACACAGGAAAATGTACACCGAAACATTTTGGCGCCCACCGTGGGGCCGAGGGCCAACCCAAAGAAGCCACAAGAGGAGCCTCGGCCTCAATGAATCACTCCTTCGAATAGAGCTACTCCATCAAATCGCGGCATCGCCACCAAGATTCCCCTCCTCGAGCCATTGACATCACTGTCACTACCAGATCAAATGACGCCTCCATCGGGTTTCTCTCCTCCTTCCCCCGTGAGCCATTGATGTCAGTAGACATCAACGAAATCACTCCCCTTTGTGGGTCAGATCCAGTACAAAAACATGCTTAAATTCATCATTCACCTCCCTCAACGATGGTGGACAAATGAGAGGAAACTTCTTCCACTGCCTCTTTGAATCTCGCTCATCCGTATACTCACCTCTCCTCCATCCAGCAGCACTTGGCACGCGTCAGTATTCCTCGCATGCCACTCGGCCTCTACCGCTCGGTCATACGTATCCTCACGTTCGGCCTCACTTGCTCCAGCTTTTTGCCGTTTGGCTTCGCCTCCTTTTTGTCCATCAAATTCAACCACTCGGTCACGTTCAATCCACACATGAGCAATGACCAGGAACACGCTCTCTAATTACAGCAAAGACAGCCTCCCTCAAACTCATAAGTCCTATAGTTACCACGTCAACGGTTAACTCGGACTTGGGGGGCATGTTATGTAGTAAGGATATTTATGTAATAACATAAATATCTTAGATATTTTAGACAGTTAAAATATCAGTCAAAGCCACTAACCACACTTTTAGGTAAGGTGGTTATTTTTATTCTTTATAAATACAGTGACAGGACCCAAGTCCAGGTACGTTCTCTTTATGCTCTAGAGATCCTGAATAATACTTCAGAGCAGTATCCAATTACTCTCTTCTGAGCTTCAGCTCCATAACTCATATCTGACTTGAACGTCGGAGTATCTTTGCAGGTACCTCCCCCTCCTTTGGTGAATACGAAGGACAACAGTTGAAGAAATGCAAGTATCCCAGACATCCAGGAGCAACAGAGACACACAGGAAAATGTACACCGAAACAGAATCAATATTGAATTGAGGCTAAAGCTTTCTGCACCCCATCAAAAGTTCCTGAAAATGTTTTCCACAAAAGGAGGGGTGATTGATTTTCGGAAAAAAATTTCAAATATTGTTTAGTGTTTTGATAAACAAATTCCGAAAGTGATACGGTGTAGGAAAAAAATATAGCATGCAAGAAATTGTCTTGACTTGAAACACATATTTCATATTTATGTTTCTAAATTTCATCGTTAAATATGTTGTATTTTTGCTAGTAAATCAATGAATTGTTATTTGATTACATATGAAGTGACACTTAAAAGGTGTTTAATATAACAACTTACATTAATTTTGATTATCTTTAGTTTGTCTTTAGAGTAATGTGTTTGTGTTACTTCAAATTTATCATCATTGTTGTTACTCTTGAACATATGTTTTAAAGACACACGTTGGTGGTTCTTCTTTCTCTTTTAATCAAGTTGCTTCCACATTAATAATATTGATTGATACCTTAACTTCTTATTATGACCGTAATTACAATTTTTTAATAATTAAAGCAACATTAAACTCCTTTTCATTTCAAAATTATAATTAAGCAAATATAACGAATTAGATTATGTTTATACAAGTCTTTTTAAACAGTTAAAAAAGTTCATCATAAATTAGAATTAATTTTTAAATAAGTTGGAAGTAAAACTGAATATTTTTTTAAAAAAATTACTTTGTTTTATATACAAATTAACTTAAGTTAATTTTAATTTATAGAAATTTAATTATATTATTTTCATTTTTCAAAAATTGTTAGTTAAAATTTGTCTTTATCAATCAATTCAATCTAACAAAGATGATGATCTCTAATATAATAAAAGGACATAATGAGACATGAAACAATCACATTTTATTAAGAACTAAGAATACATGTGAAAAGGAAGTTGATGATCAATTCCATCCGAAGAAGATGACTCAATTTGAGGATGCATGGTGTGGTGGTGGTGCTTGGTGGTGATGTGGGTGGTGGTGTGATGGGCCATGGTGGTGTGGTGATGGTGCTCGGTGTGGTGGTTGATGGTGGTGTGGTGGTGGTGCTAGGTGGAGTGATTTGACAGTATCAGTATGGGTTGCAATTAGATGTGGACATTGGCAAACATGTTGAATGCATACCGCTGCACAACCACAATTTTGATTATGACACCCAATCTGACACTCCTTATCGTTATCACATGGTGTTCTATAAATGATTCCTCTTGCTTCTGTCTTCATCGTGCACAAATCTGCATCACAAAAATCTAATTAAAACAATGCCAACTTAATTTTTCAAATAAAACAATAATCTTAATTCCACACAAAAACTATGTGAAAGATTTCATAGTAAGAAATCAAATGTGTAGTGTAGAAGAAAATGATTTGTTTGAATTGAGAAACTAAAGAGAAATTGAAAAGACCATTATTAAGCACCTGAAGTCATGATGAAAAGAGCTAACAAGAATGTCATATTGACAATGAAACATCTTGAAGACCTCATGTTGTTCACTCAAAATATGTTATTCAACTACAACGATTCATCTATTTATATTCAAATGGTGGAAGTAGTTTCACACAAAAAGCCAACAAATAATTATTATATTCTTTAATTAGTCTTTCTGTTGACTTATACACACTAAATGAAAATTTAACTCTATAAATTTAATTATGTTTTAATATTTTAATTAGTAACTGAGCATGCACATTCAATACAAATTAATATAAATTTAATTATTTTTCAAATATAACTATGTATCCGTATAGATATAGCAGTTTTTTTTTTTAAATTGTGCAAAGTTGACCATCTATTAAATTAACTTTTGGTAGTTTAACGTGAGTTACTTGAATTTTTAATTTTACCTTTTTTTTGGAGTATTTTCTTTTTTATTTTTTTACAATATTTCATCTCATTTCGCTTTCTCCCCCATATTACCCCTCCACCACCTTCTTCCTCCTTCCATTTCCTTCTTTCTCCAAAACATAACCAACCACCGGAAGAACTATACTGGTTTTCTAGTAATGAAAGTATGTTGTCTGGACCTCATAAGACACATACGAAAAACTATATCTAAATTAATCAACCAATAATTGTTTCTTTTTCTTTAAAATGCTGTTATTTAATGATATTTTTTCGTTTTGAAAATGAATATTTTTTTCTTTTAACAATTATTATTACTCCCCTTAGTTAATCTAAAATTATTCTATAATTAAAATTAACTAAAAAAAATTAAAATTTTAAAATGTAAAAAGAAAATTTATAAAAGATTGAATATGTAATTATATTGTTTAATTTTTTAAGTAATATATAATCAGTTGTTCCTTTCATATTATTCTATTGGAGATGGTATGCTATAATTTCCAATAAGAGTTTCAAAGAGTTACTTTCCAATAGAAACATTATTTAATGTGAGCCCCCATGTACATGATGTTCTCAAAAACTCAAAAATGGTTATATAAGATCATTAGAAAATTGTAGAGTTACATGAGACACATTTGAAAATTATTTTGATTGAAAAGAAACTTATATAATCAATTCCCATGAAAGAAAGTTCTAACGAACTTTTATATATATAAATATATATATATTTCACAAAATTTATATAACTTCTCATAAGAATATTTCAAATTAAAACTGTTTTTGGTGTGGAATTAAGTCTTCTTGTCCAACTTCTTCATGTTTAATTGATTGCTCACAAATTGTCAAATTGATCTTTAAACATCAAGTGAAGATGTCAACAATGATACTGATGACTGCAATGCATTATCCACATACCCTATGCCATTTTTGTCAAGAGAATCCTGAGATGAAGAAAGATTAATGATATATATTATTACCTTGAATAAGAAAATGATCAGTTAAGTCAAAAGAAGATTAAGGAAAAGGGAAAAATGATAGGTCAAGTTCACCCCTATTTACAAGAGCATGTATCCCAATTTCCTCCTATCCTCTACCATCATATATGCTCACATATTGAAAGCAAAAGACTCTTTATATTCAAATTTGAAGGTGTATGTAAAAAGGAGACCATAGGTTGCTTATATAGCACTAGGAGCTGAAGTAGGTAGAGAAAACTAAAGGATATGGGACTTCGAGGCCTATGAGTCTAGACAACAACTCTTAAGGTTGTTTTAAGTCCCACATCTCTTAATTCTACAACCTCAAGGGTAGAATATACCTAACTCATCCAAAGATCAAAACTAAAACAACACATGAGATAACTTGCATTACAAGCAACTAAAAGGTGAAGAGACTTGTTTATTCTTCTTTCATTTAACTCCAAACTATGTGAAGTCACACATTGCTTGCACCTTAAAGAAAAGAAGAATATATAAGCTTCTTTACAACCAAACTAAGAGAAAGAAAGTAAAAAGGAAAAATACAAGCCATTTGAAACCTATACTGCTAAAGGCCAAAATACAAGCCATAAAACCTATTCTACTCTTTTTATTTCTTCATGTTTTATTTTAATCTCTTTATCCTTGCGCTATCTATGATCACATCACGTTGTCTCCCGCATCCAAGTCTTATATCTACACATGTCACGCTATGTAAGAACTCCTTCCTCAACTTCTAATCACATGATATCTTAGCTTATGTAACTTAGGTCACCAATGAAACAAAATGATCTATGATACAACATAAATATCGATACTTGATATCCAAATCAAACAACAATTCACATATTATCTCATATGTGTGATCATAAATCCATATAAGTTTCATCATTCTCATGTGAATTTCAAATCATTGCACATCTCACATATACATCTTGTCTCAATCAAAACTCATCACATAAATTACTTCATCTCAATTTGAATACTAATAAATCAAAATAATCTTCAATTGCATTAATATAATATCTAACTAAAACACAATAATTAAATATAAAAATCAGTAAAAGATAAATCATTTTACCATTTAAAAATATTTGAAAACTCATTTCTTTGAGGTTTGTAAAATATTCTTTTGCTCAGCTAACATTTGGTTCGCTCGACTAAAAGCCTCATAACAACAAGTGAATCTTGACTCACTATAAGTGATTATCTTACCTATAATTCACATGCATTGTGACACTTATATTGATTGATTATATTGCATATGCTAAGATTTTACTCTATTTTACCTAAAATTCAATATAAACATGTGTGGTAAATTAGTGCATTTCTGGATCACATTTTGTAGATTTAGAAGAAACAAAGTCCAATAGTGTAAGCCCAAAAATCATGTTTTAGCATTGAAAGACAATTTTAAGAAGATTCAAATTTTTCTTCCAAAGATCAGGTAGAGAAAATGGTGTCCAAGCCATGCGAAGAAAACTTCACCATAAAGTAATCTAAAGCACCCACCCAATTCTAGAGCTCAATCATGGAGGAAACTCACTATTGAAGAAAAGCTTTTGGGTTGAACATCACAAAAAAAGGGTTTAAGCTATGAGGATGCATGGAAGGAAAGCTCACAAGATAATCCCCCATGTTTGGAGCTACAACCAAAGACCCAAAACTCTATAAATTAAGGGGTAGACCACCCTATTAAGATATCCAAATTCTTAGTCTCTTTCTAGACTTTCTCTCTCTTCATTTGTAATATCTTTTGGAATTATAGGAGACATAAGATTGGGCAACAACTCCTAGGATTAATTATTAGAAACATCATGAGTTATTGAACGTCGAAGTGTTGGGATTGGATGTAGCTCTTTGAATTTATATACCGATATGATGTTTTATTGTTTTCTTAAGTGTTCTTTCATATGTCATTGATTCAATTTGCATTTCATGTGTGGTGAACTGACCAATCATCCATTGCATATATAACTCGAGTTAGGTGAAATCTAATTTGTCTTATACATTCAATTGAATCATCTAATGTTGTTAGGTGACAAACATGCATTTATATGTTTTAGTTGGTTAAAGAGTTTTGATCTTAAAGCAAAAGCCTTTTCACTAGGACGTGGAGAAGTCACCCTATGTTGGAATGCTTTTAGGCCCTAGGCTGTAGACATGGGTCTAGGATTACATTAGTGTACTTCTAGGAACAATGAATGGACCTTGTTAATCCAATAAAATAGTAACTGTGCAAAGGAACAATGTAGTGAAGTTTAATCCCAACACATTTTATATCATTGAGTCATTCGATTTTAACTTTGAATTTGGATCATCATCAGTTTACAACCAAACATTTATTTCACAAACCAAAATAACATCATGTGTTTTGTTAAAAAAAATTGATCAAATCCCTGTGGATACAACACTTGATACTACAAATGAATCAATGCACTTGTTGGTGTAATTGCTCCCAAATTGGGAGGTCATCACTCACCCAAAGAACGACCATTAGGGGATTTTATAAAAATTGTTTCATTGAGTGAGAATAAGGGTCACTTAATGACTCAAACACTAAGAGAGGCTTGCCCAACGAAACTTGACTAAACTAATAATCAATTCTCTTTAAGCTCTTAGGTTTTTTATAAAACTAATTTTTCTCAATAAGATATATTTGCCCGCATAACGAGTATGCATAATTCAGAAACCTAGAAGGACATATTTGATCATCAAATTATTTTAAAGTGAGTTTTTCTCTTCATTTTCTATGCCAAAAGTGATACATGCACAATAGGAGATTGAACCAATTTGACTCAAATAATCAAAATTTAAATTATCCAAAATACCGAACACAGTACAAACAAGTCAAACATATAAATTTTAATCAGTCCATTAAACCTTCATAAAATCAACATTTATCGATCATATCACTTCTACATTCGAATACTCTATCATAATTAATCTAGCTTCCTTAACATAAAATTTCTATTTCCAAAGCAAAATTTTCAAACTCTAAGCACTTAAAAAACTTAGGTAGCAAGAACAAGGTATCCAAATATAACATAATTTCAATATAGTATAACACAAGTTGAAAGAGGTACTTTTCTTAAGTACCTCATCAAAATTGATGACAAATCCATAATGAAATTGAGAGAAAAAGGTTTGTATAAAGTAAATAGAAACTTACTTTGTTTGAATGAAAATATGGTCGGTTAGAATTGATCCTTAAATCCTCAACTATAACTTAATGTTAAACTTTAACCCATTTATTGTTGGATTTAAGGTATGTCCGTAGATCAATTTTGTCCGGTTAGTAATAATAAAATTATGTTTGTTATTATTTATTTCATTGTGATATTTATTGAATTCATATGATAAGGTCCTTGATTAAAATTAAACACTTAATATTATAATAGAGATTATAATAATAAAAAATTAATTCTTATATAATTGTAATTTAAATTGTTTTTTATCATAAAATTATTGAGGATAAGACATCATTAACCCAAATAAATTAACATATGTTAAATGGTCTTTATTAGATAAAGATTAAAAGATCACATTTTTTAAATTACACATATAAATGGTATATATAGAGATATATGAGCATTGAACTCATTCAAGGATAATTGATATTGATTAATACTACCTTTGAATTTTCCATAAGAAATTCTTTTGAAGAAATATATAATATCCTGAAACTTGAGATTATCATTAAATTTTTGTGGGATTAACGATTAATCAAGGAAGAATCCATCAATCTTGATAATGAGTTTGAGCTCTATATAAATAAAGACCTTGGATAAAAAAAAGAAAGAAATTTCTTAAGTCATTCGCCATGTATTAACTTATTGGAATTTGACATTTATACCATATTCTAGAGTTAAAGATAAAAAAATATTATATTAATCTTGTACTGGTTTTATAATAAAAAATATTTCATACTTCATACTTAAGAAGTGTTGCTAGACGCCAACCTTGATGAATAAATTGATTATCGGTTTAGTAATTGTAACATCCCATAAAATACAGTAATAAATCATATATCATAGAAAATCACATATATTAATATATCAATTCAGTTTTTACAATTAAAGAAGTAGAGTTCGATAATGGCCGAACGGCCTTGAATCTACTTATACGAATATTACAGGCGTTCAATAAACATAGATGACCGAACGGTTTACAAAATATAATTACCGAACGGTCAAAGTAAGCAAAAGAAGAGGTTCGATCTAATACAGTATATTAACACGACTAAACTAAACATTTCAACCGAACGCACTACTGTTCGGCCTTCACTTCTACCTCCACTAGGTTCTCTTCAGCTAGGATTCCTTCCTCAAGCGTTTCTTCCAATAATGCATCTCCCTCTGCTCACATCCACACGGATGATCATTGCAAGGACAAGACGAACGTACAGATACAAGACAACACAATGAAAACGAAAGGGTAAGCTTATTGAATTTAATTCAAGTAAAACATACATTTCATACATATCAATCAGATCAATAATTCCCAACATATACTTTAATCCATTCATTAACTCAATAAATTCCTGATACTAGACTGACCGTCCGGACTGTATGAATTCTGTGTAGCTACGACGTTCGTGCACCCAGGTGGAATAGCTGGAATTCTCATCAGCTGCCACCCGAGGTTAGTCCGTTCCGTCCAAGTTACAGTTATGGACTAGGACCTCCTGTCATTCCCACACATGACATACTCCTCTCTACTTGAGAACGAGCACTCACGGAATATCAGGATGACCCGCCAGCTAAGCTTGCCACATTCATACTTTACAAATCTCACTTTCATCCAAGAGTCGTTCCTCCCTGGAACGCTCGTTAAAAATCCACAACCATAATTTCATTTATTATATCGTTCGCACATTATAGTTTTCCACATTAATATCAATTCAATCCTTCGTTCCACTTTCATAAAATGACGAGCGTTCAGCCTTCTTTAAAAATGAGGATGAACGTTAACACGATACAGAGGAATCCTCGTTTCTGAACAGAAGGAAACGAACAACTTTCCAATGACGGACGTTGTGACTACTTGAATCAGTTAAATGAACTGATTCTAGAACAATTCAAATGATACTTAGAATAATTTAAGTACAATAACTATAGATCGAATCCAAATGGATAGAGACACCGCAAGGTGTTTAGATACTGATACAGAGTACGATTTAATCAAAGAGACTAACCGCCAGTCAATGACCGAACGCGGTAATGGATATTTATTGAAGTTTTGGACGAACACTACTGAATTTTCAGACGAACGCTATTTGCACTCGTTTGTTGATTCAGGATAAGAACGAACGTTCGGTATAAGACCGAGCGCCACTCATATCGTACGCTTTGGGTCGAGACCCATCGCTGTTTCAAAATTATAGAAAGAGGGATTTATATAAGACGAGATGGTAAAGTTATATTTTTAACAAAATGACTATGTGTCCGAATGTGTATTTTCAAGCTTCTCAATTTCTCACACAACACTCAGGATATCTACGTTTGGCCGAACGCTCAAACGTAAGACTAATATAAGAGGGCGTTCGTCCTCAATAAGTATTCTTTCCAAAGGAAAGAATTATGTTTTTCAAAGGAATTACTAAGAATTTCATATTCAAAATCTTACTTACAGTAAACTCATTTTTCAGTATAAACTTTCATACATTTAACTACTCATATCATAGCACATTTCATAATTCTCATACATCATAAAAATCATATACCAAAATCAATTATCTCAGATCATACTTAATACCATTCACAAAACATTCATACAGCACAGTACAACACAAGAATTAAATTTAATAAGCTTCCCTTACCCGGATCAGGGTGAACGTCCTAAGAGAATGGTTTTTGCTTTGCCCAACTACAGCTTTCTACCCTCAACGATTCAGTCTAACCATAAGAATAAAGAAGAACTTAGATGATACCACTGCATGCAACACCAAAACTACGCTTTGCATGAAACCCGAAAACGAACGACTTGAGTTGAGGACTTACCAGATTCAGACTCTGAAACGGTTCGGTCCAAACTAAAGTTTAAGGTGCCGAGAGTTCTTCTATGGAATCTGAGAGATGAACGGAGAAGGAAAAGGGTGAATTTCGGTAGAGAGAAGAAAGAGATTTCTAGAGAGAAGGAGGAGAAAAATGGGGGTCTGAAGTTAGGAAGAAGAAGAGGCGTGCAGGAGAATGAGCAGAGTTTTTCAGAAATGATTGTTTTTGGTTTGCCCACGCCCCAAAAACGGACGTGCGTTCTTCTGCTGACACCTGCCCTCCACTTACTGACTTCAGAATGTTCCATTTTGACAAGTGGCGTGCATGCATGGAACGTGGAGTGGGTTTTTAATGCACTGAACGTGTGGCGTGGGTGCATTTATGAAAGTTAACAGGTGACTCAACAGTGCATTTACTGCGACGTGACAATCCCCCTAACTACAATTTTCGTCCTCGAAAATTAAGACTTACCAGGAAATAGGTGAGGGTACAAGTCCTTCATGGCGTCCTCTACTTCCCATGTAGAGTCGCCCGTCCTCTCGTCCCACACCACCTTCACTAACCGAACGTCTTTTCCCTTGTAATACTTAGTGCGGAGATCTACAACACGAACTGGCTTCATCTCGAACGTTCGGTCTTGACGAAGACGAACGTCCTCTAGCTCCAATATGTGCGAGGGATCTGCTATGTACTTCCGGAGTTGGGAAACATGGAACACCGGATGAAGGTTGGACAATTGGGGAGGCAAGGCTAGTTCGTACGCTACTGGTCCAATCTTCCTTTGGATTTGGTAAGGCCCAACGAACTTGGGAGATAACTTCTTTGATCGCATAGCTCTGCCTACTCCAGTGGTTGGATTCAGTCTAAGGAATACGTGATCGCCAGCTTTGAACTCTAACGGTCTCCTTCTCTTGTCTGCATAGGACTTCTGCCTGCTCCTTGACGTCTTCAACCTCTCTTGAATTAACTTCACCTTTTCAGTCGTTTGTTGAATGAGCTCAGGTCCAGTCAATACGTTCTCTCCTTCTTGAAACCAGCAAAGTGGCGTGCGGCACTTCCGTCCATACAGAGCTTCGAAGGGAGCCATTCCAATGATGGACTGGAAGCTGTTGTTGTAGGTGAATTCCACTAACGGCAATACTTCATCCCAGACACCCATGTGATCTAGGACGCACGTCCTCAATAAGTCTTCTAGCGTCTGGATAGTTCTCTCGGACTGACCGTCCGTCTAAGGATGATACGCTGAACTCATTTGAAGTTTGCTGCCCGGTTCGCCTTGTAAGGATTGCCAAAACCGAGAGGTAAATCTCGTGTCTCGGTCAGAAATGATACTGGACGGCACTCCATGTAGACGAACGATTTTCTTAATGTAGAGCTTCGCCAGGTTGGTCATTGACATCTTCAGGTTGACCGCTAGGAAGTGTGCGCTCTTCGTTAGACGATCCACAATTACCCAAATTGAATCATGATTTCGGACCGTGCGTGGTAGGTGGGTCACGAAATCCATGGAAATGTTGTCCCACTTCCATTCGGGAATTTCCAATGGTTGCAGTAGGCCGCCAGGCCTCTGGTGCTCCGCCTTCGCTCGCTGACAGGTCAAGCAAGACGCCACAAAACGAGCGATGTCACTCTTCATTCCCGGCCACCAAAATGATTTCCTGAGATCTTGATACATCTTAGTCATGCCTGGATGCATGCTAAGACGACTTTGGTGACCTTCTTCCAGGATGATCCGCTTCAGCTCTCCATCATTTGGAATACACGTCCGGCCTTTATAGCGTAAGAAATTGTCCGTCCCAGTGTTAAATTCTTTTGCTTGATCTGTGCCGAGTGCTCTTCTGATCTTCAACAATTCTTCATCTTCCAGTTGTTTTATTCTGATCCGGTCAAATACGTTACTGGATATCCTAAGGTTACAGCATTTGATGTTGTCCAGTTCCAATTTGAACTGTAACCTTAGGTCTCTAAAGCTCTCCACCAAGCTCAGTTCACGCACCATCATGGACGACACATGTACCACTTTTCTGCTCAAAGCGTCCGCTACCACGTTCGCCTTCCCTGAATGGTAGAGTAGCTCAAAATCATAATCCTTTAAGAACTCAAGCCACCTCCTCTGCCTCATATTCAACTCCTTCTGATCAAAGAGGTACTTGAGACTCTTGTAATCGCTGAAGACTTGGAAAGTTGATCCATACAAGTAGTGTCTCCAAATCTTCAAAGAGAAGACGACCGCTGCCAACTCCAGGTCGTGTATGGGGTAATTCCTCTCATGTATTTTCAGCTGCCGTGAAGCGTACGCCACTGCCTTCTTCTCTTGCATAAGAATGCAGCCCAAACCTTGGTGAGAGGCATCACAGAAGACTTCAAATGGTTTGGCCGTGTCCGGAATAACTAGCACTGGAGCGCTCGTCAACTTCCGCTTTAATTCTTGAAAGCTGGATTCACACCGATCGGTCCAAGCGAACGGGTGGTCTTTCCTAGTCAGCTGCGTTAACGGTGCTACTATCTTAGAAAATCCTTCTATGAAACGTCTGTAGTAGCCCGCGAGTCCCACAAAACTCCTAACTTCAGTGACCGAACGTGGACTCTCCCAATCCAAGACCGCTCGTACTTTTGCAGGATCAACTGAGATACCTCCAGCTGATACCACGTGGCCCAAGAACTGCACTTCTTTCATCCAAAACTCGCACTTGGACAACTTAGCGTACAACTCTTTGTTTCTCAAAACTCCAAGTACCAGCCTCAAGTGCTCTTCATGTTCTTCACAGCTCTTGGAGTAGATAAGGATGTCATCAATGAACACCACCATGAACTTATCCAAATACGGCCTGAAAATGCGGTTCATGTAGTCCATGAAAACAGCTGGGGCGTTCGTCACACCGAACGGCACCACTACATACTCGTAGTGTCCGTAACGAGATCTAAATGTCGTCTTCTGAATGTCTTCTTCTTTAACTCGAATCTGGTGGTAACCTGATCTCAAATCTATCTTTGAAAACACGCTCGCACCATGTAACTGATCCAACAGGTCGTCAATTCAAGGCAGGGGATATTTGTTCTTGATGGTCAGCTTATTCAATTGCCTATAATCAATACAAAGCCGAGAGTTGTCATCTTTCTTCTTCACCAAAAGAACAGGCGCTCCCCACGGTGATACGCTCGGTCGTATGAACTTTTTGTCCATTAACTCTTCAATTTGCTTCTTAAGTTCAGCCAACTCCGCTGGTGCCATTCGGTATGGTTGAACAGAGATGGGTGCTGCAGTGGTCACCAGATCAATGGTAAACTCAACCTCACGAACGGGAGGTAGTCCGGGCACTTCATCCGAAAAAACATCTGGGAACTCACTCACAACCAATCGTCCTCCACTGTGTTCGTTGTTGGACGATCGTTCAAAATTCACATCTCCAACTTCCTTGTCTTCGTGCGTCATTATCAAAAAGCAGCTAGTGCCGTCCATGATATCTTCTTTCAACTGACCAAGCGTCACACTCAAGTCTTCTTCATCTTCTTCAGGAAAAATTAATTCCTTAGCACCACAGTCTATGAGAATGTGATTGGTAGTCAGCCAATCCATTCCCAAAATCACTTCTAACTCCTTGAGAGGCAAACATATGAGGTTCACCTTATATCTACGCCCTTCTATCTCAATAGGACATCTAACGCACATAGTAGACGTCCTAACCTCACCAGCTTCTGGGGTTGACACCACCAAGTCAAACTGCATTTCACTCTCTGCTAATCCCAATTTCTCAACGCACGCCTTCGAGATGAAGGCGTGTGTTGCCCCCGAGTCATACAACACACAACAAGATTTTCCATGAACTAAGCAGGTACCGGTGATGAGCGTACCTGAGCTTGCTGCTTCCGCTCCCGTAATTGCATACACACGCCTAACAGCTTGGGCTCGACCACCTCTCCCTTGCTGGGTCCTTCCAGTGTTCGGTGGCCTCATAACAGCGCGTCCGCCCATATTGCACTCGTTCTCCAGATGGTCGTTTCTCCTACATCGAGTGCAATATTTTCCTCCAACCAACTGAGGGCATACGGATTTAAAATGAGGTCCCCCACATTGAAAACATATGACTGTCCCCTGTAGTCCTGATTGTCCAGCAACCACCAAAGCTTGAGAACCACTAGACTGAGCTGGACGAGCGTACGATGTCCTATTCCGATTCAGGTTCGTCCTTGATAGAATTGGTCCTCTGGTTGCTTGTTGCTTCTTCTGTTGTTCTGCCTCAGCCATATTTTTCTCCAATACCTTGGCCCTCTCAACCATTGTAGGAAATGACCGAATACATAAGCTAGAAATTAACACCTTCAAATCACTCCTCAGCCCATTTTCAAACTTTCTACACTACCACTCCTCACTGGTCGCCATGGTATTGAAACGAACCAAGTGCTTGAACTTGTTCGTATACTCAGAAACAGACATTCCCCCCTGTACCAACTGTAGGAACTCCACCTCCTTGGCGAAACGAACACTGTCTGGAAAATACTCTTCATAGAATTTGTTTCTGAACACTTCCCAAGTAATAGGACTATGAGCGTCCGTCAATATAGCCCTCACGCTCGCCCACCAGTGGCTCGCTTCTCCAGTCAGAAGATATTCTGTGAAAGCCAAACGCTTTTCATCCGGGCACCTCTTTGCATTATAAATCTTATCCATGTCACGCAGCCATTGATCTGCCTCATCAGGAAGGCACGTCCCACTGAACTTGGCTGGGTGATGTTGGAGGAAGCTTTCCATGCTCCACTCAGCATGTGGTGTAGCGGTAGAAGAGGACGCTCCTGGTGTGCCTCTGGCAGCGGCAAGGATTTCCATCAATTGCCTCTGTGTTGTTTCAGAATTGGCGCGAGAGGCCTCCAAACTCTGCATAACAGTCTCGTTCTGCTGCATTAGTGTAGCGTTCTGAGCCATCAATGTAGCGTTCTGCTGCTGTAATCTATCAATCACCGTTTCCAACAGCCTAGTGCTGCTGGACGCATCAGGTTCATTGGGCTGTGGTGGAGGAGGGAGCCTAGGTGCCATTTGTTCTCTGGAAACAGAGAAAAACGAGCGTTAGTAATGTTCAAAGAGTTGAAAAATTAACTCATTAAACACACAGTGAGCACACAGCAAAAACACAGTGCACTCATAACCTACAGTGTCCTTAAAAGAACAAAACTGCTCTGATACCAATAATGTAACATCCCATAAATTACAGTAATAAACCATATATCATAGAAAATCACATATATTAATATATCAATTCAGTTTTTACAACTAAAGAAGTAGAGCTCGATAATGGCCGAACGGCCTTGAATCTACTGATACGAATATTACAGGCGTTCAATAAGCAAAGATGACCGAACGGTTTACAAAATATAATTACCGAACGGTCAAAGTAAGCAAAAGAAGAGGTTCGATCTAATACAGTATATTAACACGACTAAACTAAACATTTCAACCGAACGCACTACTGTTCGGCCTTCACTTCTACCTCCACTAGGTTCTCTTCAGCCAGGATTCCTTCCTCAAGCGTTTCTTCCAATAATGCATCTCCCTCTGCTCACATCCACACGGATGATCATTGCAAGGACAAGACGAACGTACAGATACAAGATAACACAATGAAAATGAAAGGGTAAGCTTATTGAATTTAATTCAAGTAAAACATACATTTTATACATATCAATCAGATCAATAATTCCCAACATATACTTTAATCCATTCATTAACTCAATCAATTCCTGATACTAGACTGACCGTCCGGACTGTATGAATTCTGTGTAGCTACGACGTTCGTGCACCCAGGTGGAATAGCTGGAATTCTCATCAGCTGTCACCCGAGGTTAGTCCGTTCCGTCCAAGTTACAGTTATGGACTAGGACCTCCTGTCATTCCCACACATGACATACTCCTCTCTACTTGAGAACGAGCACTCACGGAATATCAGGATGACCCGCCAGCTAAGCTTGTCACATTCATACTTTACAAATCTCACTTTCATCCAAGAGTCGTTCCTCCCTGGAACGCTCGTTCAAAATCCACAACCATAATTTCATTTATTATATCGTTCGCACATTATAGTTTTCCACATTAATATCAATTCAATCCTTCGTTCCACTTTCATAAAATGACGAGCGTTCAGCCCTCTTTAAAAATGAGGACGAATGTTAACACGATACAGAGGAATCCTCGTTTCTGAACAGAGGGAAACGAACACCTTTCCAATGACGGACGTTGTGACTACTTGAATCAGTTAAATGAACTGATTCGAGAACAATTCAAATTATACTTAGAATAATTTAAGTACAATAACTATAGATCGAATCCAAATGGATAGAGACACCGCAAGGTGTTTAGATACTGATACAGAGTACGATTTAATCAAAGAGACTAACCGCCAATCAATGACCGAACGCGGTAATGGATATTTATTGAAGTTTTGGACGAACGCTACTGAATTTTCGGACGAACGCTATTTGCACTCGTTTGTTGATTCAGGATAAGAACGAACGTTCGGTATAAAACCGAGCGCCACTCATATCGTACGCTTTGGGTCGAGACCCATCGCTGTTTCAAAATTATAGAAAGAGGGATTTATATAAGACGAGATGGTAAAGTTATATTTTTAACAAAATGACTATGTGTCCGAATGTGTATTTTCAAGCTTCTCAATTTCTCACACAACACTCAGGATATCTACGTTTGGCCGAACGCTCAAACGTAAGACTAATATAAGAGGGCGTTCGTCCTCAATAAGTATTCCTTCCAAAGGAAAGAATTATGTTTTTTCAAAGGAATTACTAAGAATACCGAACGGTCAAGGACCGTTCGATAACGAACGTTCATTATCATAGAATTTCATATTCAAAATCTTACTTACAGTAAACTCATTTTTTAGTATAAACTTTCATACATTTAACTACTCATATCATAACACATTTCATAATTCTCATACATCATCAAAATCATATACCAAAATCAATTATCTCAGATCATACTTAATACCATTCACAGAACATTCATACAACACAGTACAACACAAGAATTAAATTTAATAAGCTTCCCTTACCCGGATCAGGGTGAACGTCCTAAGAGAATGGTTTTTGCTTCGCCCAACTACAGCTTTCTACCCTCAACGATTCAGTCTAACCATAAGAATAAAGAAGAACTTAGATGATACCACTGCATGCAACACCAGAACTACGCTTTGCATGAAACCCGAAAACGAACGACTTGAGTTGAGGACTTACCAGATTCAGACTCTGAAACGGTTCGGTCCAAACTGAAGTTTAAGGTGCCGAGAGTTCTTCTATGGAATCTGAGAGATGAACGGAGAAGGAAAAGGGTGAATTTCGGTAGAGAGAAGAAAGAGATTTCTAGAGAGAATGAGGAGAAAAATGGGGGTCTGAAGTTAGGAAGAAGAAGAGGCGTGCAGGAGAATGAGCAGAGTTTTTCAGAAATGATTGTTTTTGGTTTGCCCACGCCCCAAAAACGGACGTGCGTTCTTCTACTGACACCTGCCCTCCACTTACTGACTTCAGAATGTTCCATTTTGACAAGTGGCGTGCATGCATGGAACGTGGAGTGGATTTTTAATGCACTGAACGTGTGGCGTGGGTGCATTTATGAAAGTTAACAGGTGACTTAGCAGTGCATTTACTGCGATGTGACAGTAATGAACTTATAGAGTCACACACTGACTAGTGTTCAATATTTGTTAGCCAGAAAAATATTATTGTTTAAATTAAAAGATTTAATTTTAATTAATTAATATATTTTTTTAAGTGGAATATTATTGTATTTTTTGCTAGCACCAAAAATAAAATTAATAAAAGTTTAAAATATATATACATATATAAATTGATTAAATAATTGATAAATCAAAATTTAAAAATGATTTAATAAGATTTATTTTGTTACCAGAAATAAATATGGATTTGTTTTCTATTAGACAGAAACAAAAAGGCAAATGTGGATCTGGGTGGTTTTCTATAAGATAGAATAAAACCAACTTTACAAGACACATCAATAAGTGAAATGTTCAATCGTTTGTTCACTTGAATGGATTTGGAGAAAAGTGATTGAGTGAATTTGAGAGAATTTGAAGATAAATTTTGTTGTTGTTTATTTGAGTGAATTTGGAAGTAAGTGAGAATTAATGTAGGATTTGATTGATGTGACAAATTAAAAAAATTTACTTCAAAATTCACTCTCATTTAGCTCCAAATTCACTCAAATAAACAACAAATTTTATTTTTAAATTCTCTCAAATCTACTCAATCACTATCCCCAAATCTATTCAAGTGAACAAAGTATAAGTGAAGATGTCTTGGTGTGAATACATGCGTAAGGCAATAGAGAAATTTCTAACGACTTAAATTATCAACATGATAGCTTCTTAAACCCTCCCACAAAATTTGAAGATTGTCCCAATCTCACATTTAATTAATTATCTTAATTTCTTCCTTGTTCAAATATCCAATCATTGCTTAAAACATCAACAAAATATTCTTTAAGTGTTATAAAAAACACTCGAGTAGGAAACATAATTACTACAATATATTTTTTATAATCATACTTGTTTTAATTAAAATACTTAATACATTAAAACCACAATACCATTTCAATATGACTTGAGATATTTTAGAGATCAAAACAACGTCAATAACTTAATCTAAATTACTGTCATCAATCAAATACAACTTTTCAATTTTAATTTTTATCATAAATTTTTTATCACCTAATTTTTACAAATAATCCATACAAACAACACTTCTCATTTAATCATTAGAATTCACAAATAATCCAAAAAAAAAATTCATTAGAAAAAAAACTAATTTTTTTATGTATTTATTATTGGGTTTTAGCTATTCAAAATTGTATTATCACAATGTATATATATATATATATATATATATATATATATATATATATATATATATATATATATATATATATATATATATATTCAAAATAGTTAATCAAGTTGATTTTTTTTACCTTAAAACTACGTGTTTTCATAAAAATTACTCCAAAGACTTAGAAAAGTAAAAAAAATCCTAACTTGTTATATCATTATGAATCTAAAATAGTAGAAATTCATTTATTTGACCCATGTTTTAAATGCAACTACAAAGATTACACACGGAAAAAAAATAGAAGACTAGAGATATTGTAAAAAAGAAAGACTTAAGACTAAAATTTGATCAAGTCAATTGTCATATATTTTATCTTCTTCTATTATGTGTGCTTAGATCCCAAAAAAAATTAAGAGAAAATGACATAATTTTTTTTAAAAAGATAAATTTATTTTAATTATATACAATCTTCATAACTTTTAATAAGAGAAATATTTTTTATTCTTCTAATTTTAACTTTTTCATTTAATTTATAAAAAATAGTCATCACAAATGGGACTAAAAAAATAATATTTCTTCATTTTCTATTAAAATCTCATAAAATTTTAGACTTAAAAAAATATAAATATAAAATGATAAAAATGATTTAATTTAATTTTCTTATGCTCTAATGTTTGGAAGCATTTTTTTTACAAATATTAAAATAATGAACAATTAAAATATAAGATAAATAGTTAGCTGAGGTTTCTTTCCCGTTAGCAATTTAACTTCAAATTAATGTAAACTATATTTATAAGTAGAATCAAATTTCAGAATGAATTGAAATGGAATTTAAAGTTTAGAGTGTCTACTTATAAAATGGAAAATTAAGTTTTGAAAGTCAATTAAAATTTAAAGATATTTTTTGCAACATGAATAACATCTTAATATTAATTAGGCTACACTTAAAATTTGGGGATAGATTTACAAAAAACAATATTGCCCAAATATTAATTAAGATGGAAGTAGAATTATAAAAATAACTCGTATGATTAGTAAATAACTTCATTTCTTCATCACGTAGTTAGAGGCTTAATCTCTATTCTGTGTACATATGAAAATAATTTTATTTAGTTGAAAGAGGTATTAATATTTTTTTAAAAATAGTTCACACTCTTCTTTGACCAACCAATATTATCCTAATTTCAAAGTTCAAAGTAAAATTTAAAGCTGACCTTCAACTATTATAGCTATTAACAAAGAATTAAATTATATTGTATGATTTAACAGTTGAATTTATAAATAATAACTTTAAGAAAAAAAAAAGGTGAGGTGTGATGCTAATGGATCATTTACATATTCCAATTTATTGTCCTATGCTAAAAATTCAAACTACATTATTAAGCTATTATTTTATGAAAAATTAACTAATCACATTAATTACATGAGACAATGACCAAATTTAGACTTTTAAAAGTATTTGAGGGCATTGATGTTAATTGATTTTTCTATTATTGCTAATCAAACCTAAATTGAGTAACGAATACAATATTAATTTATTTTACCATGAATATTGATATATTTATAACTATTAAAAATATGTAATTACTTAATATTAAGATTTGAATCAATAAGGTTAAATATGTTTTTGGTCCTTAACTTTCAGCGAAAATTGGAATTAGTCCCTCTTCAAAACTTTGGACTAATTTAGTGCCCAAACTTTAAAAATGTGTGAATTTAGTCATTTTAACCAAATTTTGTTAACTTTATTTGATGTTTCAAGTGCGTTTCATGATAGCATATGAATTGTTTACAACGTTTGACACATTTTTGCTTCAATGTTCACTCAGAAATGCATTTGAAATATCAAATAAAGTTAATAAAATTTGGTTAAAAGGACTAAATTCACACATTTTTAAAGTTTGGGGACTAAATTAGTCCAAAGTTTTGAAGAGGGACTAATTCTAATTTTCGTTAAAAGTTAAGGGACCAAAAACATATTTAACACATTATTATTTGTATCTTTGTTTACCATTTTACAACTTTAAGATAATTTTATTGATAAGTTTTTTAATTATTAATTAGCTTTTTAACTCTCAGCTGCCTTTTCAATTTTCAACTACCTTTCCAACTAATTTTAGAAAACATAGTATAAGGAGAGTTGAAATGTCTACTATAACTAAATAGTGAAACTTATGGTTTATGTATACAATTCTAAACATAATAATCACAAAACAAGACATAAAAAAATACAAAATATTTACAAATTGAGAAATAATTATAATACATGTTTTAAACACTAAGAAAAATAATAATATGAAATAATGACACCATTTATAAAGAATTATACAACTTTTCAACTTGTTTAATGCAATGATGTTTTAATATTTGCAAACTAATATTTAAAATAATTGATTAATAACATTTGTATTATTCTATATGAGGGAATACTATTATGAAGAGTTATTTATATATACATTTTATGTTGCTATTTTAATATTGATATATGTGTATACGGTGAGAGACATGCTTATCATTTCACACATGTACAACTTTCATTGACTTTAAACTTAATCTTTATTTTATGCACCTTTTTTCTCTCTCACGTATTATTTATTTATTTGATGTTTTTTATATATGAATTCCGAGATTCTTTTATATTTTAGAGGAAATTGATGATTTGGTTAATGCATGTCAATTTATATAATTAAATATTTTCAGTAGGAAAATGACAAATTGAACCTTTTAAACATAAAAAAGACAATGAGAGATCAACTTTGTTTAATTTTAAAAAAAGTATATATAGAGATCTGATTAGCTTTTTAATAAAAAATTACAATTACATGTTTTCTTTTATTATATTTTCTTTAACTAAATATCTTTTTAAAATTATTTAGAAGACCCTTCCAAGAGGTACTTGCCGTTAATAATGGTGCAAAATTACTAGTAAGTTTGAATCATTATTGTATTCAGTTTTTTTTTTCAAGATCTATGAAGATGTTATATTGGGAAAAGTTTATACTTAACTAGTTTTTAAATTTTTTATTTTAGAAATCTTAAAAATATTATTGAACAATAATTTCGAACTTGATAAATGTTTTTATAATTTTAATCAATAATTAAATTTATTTAATTCACAATGTACATAAAAATTCGTATCACACTTAAATTGGTTTTTTTAATTAAAATAGTTTTTGGAGTTTTCAAAATTAAGTTTTTAAATATAATTATTACATGAATTGAAAGAATATTATTCGTGAAAACACGTTAATTTTTTTATTTTTAAATAATTTTAATTACAAATGGTAAGAAATTAGAAAATAGAGTATTAGAGTATATAAGTGTATTAAAATAATGAGACCGAGTATTTTATTATAAAATAATCTTATAATATAAATAAAACTTTTTAAAACTCGGTTCATTATCTAAAATATTTTTATGTCTCTAAAACACTATTATCTTATCTTTCTCTCACTTTTCTCTACTCTTTCTCAATCCTTGATCCATTGTTTGACAATCAGAAAGTACCTAGACGATCACGGCGTCGAGGTCCACCTATCTGCCTGATCAATTTCTTGATTTGAGCAGGTAAGTTTCGTTCCTTTTTTCTAGGTTTTCTTGAATTTGTGTTGTGCAAAGAAATTTGTCTTTGCATGAGAAGTGTGCCCTTCTTTCTTGACTCTTAGCTTAATTTAGGTTTTAAGCTTGGTTTCCTATCACCAATCGGTGATTTGTAGGTTTTTCTAGAGTTTCCTTACAGTGCAAGCTTCGGTCGAGATATTTCTTTAGCTGTGCAAATTGGATAGAGGTAAGGGAAGTTAGTTAATTGATTTCAAATGTGTGTATGCGGTGTAATTTGATGGTATGTGGAGATGCAATTGTTTGGATGTGGATGTTAATTTGACGGTTGTGATAATTTAGGTTTTGTAGTGAAATTGATGGATTTTATGATGATGAGTAGTTGATATGCATGATGAATCTGTTTGTATGTGTGTATGAGATGTTGAATTTGCACTGTTGAAGGAATTTGGTGTTGATTGAAATTGTTGAAAGAAAAGGGTAACTTTGATAGTAGAGTATTTTAGTCTAAAATGTGTCTTGAGGAAGGAAATGGTAAGAAATGGTTGGTGAATTGTTTCTATACAGTTGAGATTTAGTATCATGTTCTATCATCTAAAATGGTATAAATCTGAGTTTTGAGTGTATGATGGTGATAAGGTAGAGTTCTACTTGGGTTAGAACTCAATTTGAGGAAGTGGAGTAGTGAAAATTTGAGTTTGGGGTTTTGTGGGCAAATAGGCAGTGTGGATAGTCTTGGTAAGTCAATTGGGACTTGTTAGAGTCCCTAAGTTGCTTGAAATTGTGTCAAAAATGGTAGAATTCAATTTAAGTCTCTAAGTTGAGTTTTTGTAAGTTTTTAAATGAGATTTTGAGTCTACTTGTTTAGATTGAGGTTAAAAGTGTTTAGACAACATTGATTAAGTATATTCAGGTATATAACACAATCTAGGAGGGTTAGAAGTTGGAAAAAATAGTTGAAATTGGTAAACTTGGTGTAGGTTGCGTAATTATGCAAATTTGGTGTTGCAGATTATGTAGACTCACTGAGCGAGTGGTGTCACTCAGCGAGTGGTGGTGGAGGCTGGCTCACTATTTGATGATTCGTACATCAAGAAGGTGCGTTGAGCGACTGGTTGAGGTTTGGGAGCACTGTGAGTTTTATTCGAATAGCGAATGGGGTCGCTCAGCGAGTGACTAGGAAGTCTACACCACTATCTGGACTTTTGCACAGTGAGCTGGGTCGCTGAGCGAGTGGGTTAGAGTCTGGAGGCACTCTTTGTAGATTCGCACAAGCTGGGTCGTTGTGCGAGAACAGTCTGTAGTCGCTTAGCGAGGGTATGCACTAAGCGACTGGTCCAGGTCTTTGAGTACTCTTTTTTTTCTTGTTCTTGATTTGTTTGAAATGTAAATGGAATTCATTGTGAATGATGTATGATTATGTATGAGTTGTATGAGCAACAAAGTCATGAGTTAAGTTTCAAAGTGGTGAAAGTAAGTTCCAAAGCGAATCCTCTTGGTGAGGTTCAAGTATGTTTAGAATGAATGCAAGAGCTCAGTCTTGGGGGTTATCCTGAAACTCCAAAGGTCTTTCATTCTCACATAGAGATGATTGATCCATGTAGTGAGGAGTAACAGGAGGTCTTAGTCTTGAAAGTTTCTAGTATGCTTCAAGGCCCGGAACAGACTAAGCTTATGAGTGTGATAGGGTGAAACCCATTGGCAATGGCTTTGCAAAGCAGTAGAAGCCACCATGAATGCACAACCCGCCATAGCTCGACAATCATTCTAAGTCTGGATGGTCAAAGTGAGTGTAGTGTCATGCATAAAGTGTTTTGTGATGGAATGACTATGTATGATTGTATGAATGTAGTTAATAATATAATGATTATTGTTTTATTTAAACTAACTTACCCTGTTGTTTGTGCTTGTGTTTTGTATGTGTTGTATTCTTTCTTTTGCCATGATCATCCTGTGGGTGTGAGCAGGGAGAGATGGCGTTTCCCTAGAGCAAGCGTTGGATGGAGGCGATGCGGCTTTATAGATTAGTTAGATCTATAGTGTATATAGTGTTAGCAAAATGATGAAGATGAAGTTTTGATGATGTCCAAATCAAGTCAAGACCAATCAAGAATCAAGATGTTATGAAGACTTGTATTGATATGGAAAGCTTTTGTAATACTCTTAGAAATATGTATAGGACTTAGATTAGAAAAAGAAAGTGTTTTGTAAAATTACTGTAGCAAAATACTGTAGCAAAATACTGTAGCAAAACACTGTAGCAAACCTGAAAAACCAAATTGCCTCTGGAATAATCGATTAAAGCTTGTTTTAATCGATTACATAATCGATTAATCCTGAGATTAATCGATTAAAACAGTCCGTTGGAGTTTCCAGAGTTGAAGACTAGCCGTTGCACTGGAATAATCGATTAAAGCCTAAAATAATCGATTAGTTAATCGATTAAACCTAAGAATAATCGATTAACACTAGCCGTTAGGGGTTTCAGATTTGAAAAACTAGCCGTTGTACTTAGTTTAATCGATTAATACTTGATCTAATCGATTAAAACAGTCAGATGGCTCATTTTCGAAGAATGGAAGAGCCTTTGGATGAGTTTATAAATAGACTCTCATTTCCTCTCAAGGGGAATAACTAGAGACATAGAAACTCTTCCCTTGTGCTCAAAATACTCAGAAATTCTTGAGACTTGTGTGTTCTTGTTCGGCTTGTGAAACTCTTGTCTGTGGAGCTGGTGAAGTGCTGCTACGGTGACAGAGGAAATAGCCGGTTCATCCTTGGTGTGTCTAAGGAGGTGTTCGGAAGAGAATCATCCTTCGTGAAGTATTCGGAGGAGGTGTTCATCCTTCGTGAAGTATTCGGAGGAGGTGTTCATCCTTTGTGAAGACTCAAAGGAGGTGTAGTTTCATCTCTTGTGGTATCAAGAGAGGTGTTTTCTAAACTCTTACAAATTGTATCTTTGTGATTGTAGTTTGTAATTGTTTTGTGTTAGTGAAAAGGTTTATCTTGTTTGAGATAAACGACTGGACGTAGGATTGGTAAGATCCGAACCAGGATAAAATCATCTGTGCAAATTTCTCTCAACCTTACTCTTGCTTTATTTGTCTTTGTTAATTGCTAAGTAAGTTTAATTGAGTAGAAATTAAAAGGCACACGTTAGTATTAAAAACCCTCTTGGTTTGTTATTCCACGCTAACCATTCTGCTGCAGCCGCTCCTGACAATTGGTATCAGAGCTTGCTTTGATAGTCATTCAAATGGCGGGATCGTATCAAACATTCGCAGAGGGTGCTTCTATCAATAGACCCCCACTATTCACAGGTGAGAACTATGCATTCTGGAAGGTAAGAATACAAATATTTATTGAATCTATTAATTGTGATATTTGGGATGTTATTGCGTCTGGCTTTTCTGTTCCTACTGAAAATACACAGGAACCAAAGCCCCGTGATCAATGGACCATTGAAGAAAAGAGAAGATCTCAGAATGACGTAAAAGCCCGGAATATCATTGCATCAGCGTTGACTGTTGATGAGTTCTACAGGGTCTCTGTCTGCAAAACTGCTCAAGAAATGTGGGATGTACTCAGAGTGACCCATGAAGGAACAGATGATGTAAAGAGGGCAAGGAAGAACTCCTTAATCCAAGAGTATGAAATGTTTCGGATGAAGCAAGGAGAAACAATTTCAGACGTTCAAAAACGCTTCACCAACATTGTCAATCATCTCATTGGACTGGGTAAGTCATTTGATAAAGATGAACTTAACATTAAAATCTTGAAGTCTTTAGACAGGTCGTGGCAACCAAAGGTGACTGCAATCTCGGAGTCACAAAATCTCAACACCATGACTATGGCGGCACTTTTTGGAAAGTTGAGGGAACATGAACTTGACCTCGGAAGACTAGATGAAGAAGAAGCAAAAGCAAAAACTAAGAAAAAGAGTCTAGCCTTGAAATCTGAGGTAGAAAGGAGCAAGAGAAAAATGGAAGATGAAGATTCAGAAGATGAAGAAAATTTGAGACTCATGATAAAAAGGCTCAACAGGTTCATGAAATCAAAAGACAAAGGAAGATTAAAATACGAAAAGAATGATAATCCAGTATCTTCCTCAAATTACCGATGCTACGGCTGTGGAGAAAAGGGGCATCTAAAAGCAGATTGCCCAAATCAAAAGAAAGGTAAAGAATTAAAGAAAAAGAAAGTCTACATCGCATGGGACGATGACAACGAAACAATTTCCGATTCGAGCGAATCTAATGAAAAAGCAAACATCTGTTTGGTGGTGAACGACGACGCTGGAAGCCAAGTAAGTACATCTAGCGATTCTGATAATTATAGTCAAATTAGTGAAGATGAATTGCATGAAACTTATGCTGCTTTAATAGTAGAATCTGAAAAATTAGATAAAGCTCATAAGAAATTGAAAAAGGATTTCAAAAATTTAAAATTAGACTTTGAAAATATTTCTGAAGAAAATAAAAATTTAAAATTAAATTTTGAAAATATTTTTGAAGAAAATAAAGATTTGAAAAATAAAGTTTTATTTTTTGAAAAGGGTAAATTTACTAGTAGTGATGAATGTGCTTCTTGTGAAAATTTTAAGAAACTACTAGAACACACAACCTTAGATAAATGTAGTAAAAATAATGAAAATAAGGTTGTTAAAAATAAGTATGTTCCTAGAATTAAAAATAAACATAATCATAGAACCCATAGAACTTGGGTAGAAAAAGGAACAACTTATAGGAACACAAATGTTGTATCATGCTTTTATTGTATGAAAAAGGGTCATACATCTAACAAATGTAAAATTAAGCATTATGGTGTTCCAAGTGGTAGATATGTTTGGGTTATAAAATGATTTCTTTTTTCTAAATCTAACCCAAAGGACCCATACAAGTAGTTGGGTACCTATTGTTTAAAATTTAAGAATTTCTTTAAAACAAAATTTAAGATTTTTTTTAAGACCGGTAAAACTATTTTTTTTGGATATCTTCTAATATACAAAACATATATAGTTTTAAATCGAAAAACTTTTTATGTGAGCATGTTGTCTTTGATGAAATTGTAGACCTTGAGGCAAAACCTCTTGAGTTAGTTGAATTACATGCAGGCAATGACGAAGATTTTTAGAAGACAACAAATGAAGCAAAGATTGATGACAATCCTCAAGATGAAGATCTCAACAATGTTTTATAAGCTCTTTCTCCTAAAAATATTTGCTTTAAATATCCTATTGTGCATGTTTGAATGAATCTTTAAATTTGAAATATTTTTAGCTCATATGCATACATGCTTTTATTAAGGGGGAGTATTATCTTAGGGGGAGAACATCAAACACAACTTTTTAATTATGATCAAAAAGGGGGAGAAAATGTTTAAAGCTTATTTGCCTATTTGTGCTATTTGTGCTTATTCACTAATGCACCTTTTCTTCCTTAAAGTTGTGTTTTAAATACAGATTATTACCAAAAGCTTTAAATCAAAGGAGTTTTTGATCATCATCAAAAAGGGGGAGATTGTTAGCAAAATGATGAAGATGAAGTTTTGATGATGTCCAAATCAAGTCAAGACCAATCAAGAATCAAGATGTTATGAAGACTTGTATTGATATGGAAAGCTTTTGTAATACTCTTAGAAATATGTATAGGACTTAGATTAGAAAAAGAAAGTGTTTTGTAAAATTACTGTAGCAAAATACTGTAGCAAAATACTGTAGCAAAACACTGTAGCAAACCTGAAAAACCAAATTGCCTCTGGAATAATCGATTAAAGCTTGTTTTAATCGATTACATAATCGATTAATCCTGAGATTAATCGATTAAAACAGTCCGTTGGAGTTTCCAGAGTTGAAGACTAGCCGTTGCACTTGAATAATCGATTAAAGCCTAAAATAATCGATTAGTTAATCGATTAAACCTAAGAATAATCGATTAACACTAGCCGTTAGGGGTTTCAGATTTGAAAAACTAGCCGTTGTACTTAGTTTAATCGATTAATACTTGATTTAATCGATTAAAACAGTCAGATGGCTCATTTTCGAAGAATGGAAGAGCCTTTGGATGAGTCTATAAATAGACTCTCATTTCCTCTCAAGGGGAATAACTAGAGACACAGAAACTCTTCCCTTGTGCTCAAAATACTCAGAAATTCTTGAGACTTGTGTGTTCTTGTTCGGCTTGTGAAACTCTTGTCTGTGGAGCTGGTGAAGTGCTGCTACGGTGACAGAGGAAATAGCCGGTTCATCCTTGGTGTGTCTAAGGAGGTGTTCGGAAGAGAATCATCCTTCGTGAAGTATTCGGAGGAAGTGTTCATCCTTCGTGAAGTATTCGGAGGAGGTGTTCATCCTTTGTGAAGACTCAAAGGAGGTGTAGTTTCATCTCTTGTGGTATCAAGAGAGGTGTTTTCTAAACTCTTACAAATTGTATCTTTGTGATTGTAGTTTGTAATTGTTTTGTGTTAGTGAAAAGGTTTATCTTGTTTGAGATAAACGACTGGACGTAGGATTGGTAAGATCCGAAACAGGATAAAATCATCTGTGCAAATTTCTCTCAACCTTACTCTTGCTTTATTTGTCTTTGTTAATTGCTAAGTAAGTTTAATTGAGTAGAAATTAAAAGGCACACGTTAGTATTAAAAACCCTCTTGGTTTGTTATTCCACGCTAACCATTCCGCTGCAGCCGCTCTTGACATATAGTTTTGTACTAGGCGCGCTGTTTATAAAATTTAAATTCTATGGTTATTTTAGATAATTGTAAAGTTTATACTTATATTAGAATCTCTAACTATTCTATCATATTAAATATGTGATAACTCTTTTATATAGTTCATTACTATATTTTTGAGATGTTACACAAATAATTATAAAATAAATAATTTATATACTTTTTATTATTAAATATTCTTTATTATAAATAATTATTTGAATTAAAAAATAATTATTAAAAAGATAAAATAATAAAATATTTGTTTTAATTTATAACACATGTAAATTTATACCAATAGTTATTTAAAGGATAAAAATAGTAATGTAATTATTTTTATTTAAAATAACGATTAATTAAGATATAAAATTGAAAAAAGTATGTACAAAAAAAATGTTACAGATAAATTAAAAATAAAGTAATTAATTAATTTTTATATTTTAACAATAATAATTTATAAATAATATTTGAATATTTAATTAAAAAATATTTATTAATTTTTAGATAATTTATTAACAAAAGTTAATTTACATTGTTATCAAATAATCACACAAACTAATGCATTATTCTCCTTATTTCTTTAAAAGGTGAATTGAATGACATATTTTTTTGAAAAAAGTACGAATGACACAACGTAGCATTTGGTTTATCCTATCTCATAAATAAACCTTTCCAACACTCTATACTCTATTATGTTATAATTAAGTTTGACTTATAATTCCATCCAAACATGACAATTTTTACATTCATTTAAAATATAATATAAAAATAAAATAATTATAAAAAAATAAATTTTTATATTTTAAAAAAGTATATATATATATATATAGTATATAAATATAAAATTTTATATATATCAAAATATTATATCTCTTGTAAGATTGAGACAAATTTATAATTTGGTTATTTTTCCTTGATCTTAGCCAAATTATACTTTAATCATTTATTTTTCTTTTATGTCTCATTCAGTATACTCCTAATCTGCCAGAAAAAATTAAAATAAAAAAATTATAAATTATAAAGTGTTTGGATCATCAATCCAAAGACATATACTTTCAACATTTATGAATATCTTAACCAAACATGATGAAGACATTGGATGGTGTATTACCTCAATTATTTGTATGCCAAACATGGTTTTAACTTTATCAGAGGTACCAATGTTGACCATGATTATGCTTTTAATATTAAACTATTTGTTCATTGGTTATAAACACCAACCCTCTGCTATTTGATTTTTCAATCTCACAAATTTCTATCTTATCTGGCTAAGCCTCACCAACGCGCTTCCAAATATGAACCAAGCTAGACGAAATTCACAAAAATGAACATATGAATAAGATTTTATTAAATAATACTTTTATACTGTGTCTAATAATCTTACATTATTTAAAAAGTTGATATTTAAAACAGTTTAAACATTATTTTTTTTTATATTTTTTGAAATACTTTTTAAGAATAAAATTGTATGGAATGCTAAGTTCCAAAACAGATAAATTTTCTATTGTTATTTTTTTTATTTGTTTTTAAAATATAAATTGTGATTAGTATAAAATGATATAAATTTTATTATTAATATTAAATAATATTACTCTTAATGTATTAAGAGTGATTTTTATTATTTTGACTTTTACCAGTGTGAATGTAATAAAAATATAAAAAACATAAAATATAATAAAAATTCAATTGAAAATACATAAATTATAAAATTTGATACTTAATTAAGCCCGAACAATTTCTATAAAGTTAATTTAGTATTAACCAATTTTTGAATTTTTCTAATACTATATGGGTTTCACACTTTGTGTTTTGCATGGTCAAAAAGTTGATGCTGCAAATGTCAAACGTTTGACAAATTGATGATGTATAACTTCAAAATCTAGGCCTCCGAAGCACTCCTGGGATAATTATGCTGATGATACACAGTGGTGATTGCAGCAAAAGAAGAATGATCTATCAGTGGTTATTCATCATCAAACTGGTATACCTCGTTGTTTGCTTTGTTGCTGCTCAGAACAGCAGCAACTCACAGCAACCACTTGATTATAGATATGCTTGTTTGGACCAATCTTCTGCTCCTCCCTCTACTTCTTACCAAACCAACCTCGACAATTTGTTCACTTCCCTCTCATCTGATTCTGCTACAAGCAATGGTTTTGGGAATAGAACTTCAGGTGTTAATCAAGACATGGTTTATGGACTCTACCTTTGCCGTGGTGATGTGAACACCAGCCTTTGCAACACTTGTGTCCAAAACTCTAGCATCTTGCTCATGCAGCACTGCCCCAACAATGCCTCAGCTATTCTCTGGTATCCCTATTGTCTTCTGAGGTACTCAAACCAGAATTTCTTTGGAAATCTCACCCTTACGCCAAGGATTCCCATGTTTGATGCCACGCAGAATTCTACTAGTGCTGGAGAGTTTGACAGTGATGCTCAGGTTTTGATGAATGGTTTGATACAAATAGGGTCAGAGGCACCCTTAAAGTTTGGAACACATATGTTCAACATAAATGGCACTCAGAGAAGGTATGGTTGGGTGCAGTGCAGCAGAGACATTACAGCTGAGGAATGCAGAACATGTTTGAGCAATATGCTTGAGGATGTTGACAGTTGCTGTCAGGAGAAGAAGGTGTGGCGTATCTTTTCTCCAAGTTGTATAGTTATGTATGAAACTCAGCCTTTCTTTTTGAATGGTACTGATTCTGCACCACCACCTCAGCAAGGTATGAGTTCAGTTTTTTTCACCTTCATTCTGAGACATTCATTTGCTACGGTTTATAAGATCAGTGAAAATTCATTCCCTTAAATTTGGATTGATGGTTAAAGTGTTGTTATTAACATCTTCTGTTGAAGATTATCTTGTCAGAGATTTCAAAATTCATACCCCTTGCTCCCCAACAACTTGGGCTAGTTTGATCCTGAGTTTTTATAAGGCCTGAAATAAAAATATTTTCACTTCTCACCATTTTACACATTAAACTTTCTTTTTCTCTATATAATGCAGCCACAGATGGGAATAACAGAAGGTGGTGGCCTATAGTAATCATTGTCATAGCTGGAATTGTAGTACTAGCTCTATTGGCTATCAGCATATACTACTGCTACTTGAAAAGGACAAAAGGTAAGCATAAAGAACGTTGGATAAACCTCTTCAGAAACTCTTGTAGGAGAAGAAAATTGATATAAGAAATATGAGATAAAGCTTTTCCACAAACTAGAATTAGTTTATGTACATATGTTAAACTAATTTGTAAAAGCTTTCTCCTGTTAACTACTCCAAAAAAAGTTGATGTTTAACTTATTTATAAGCTAATTTTAGTCTGTGGAAAAGATTTTTGATTTCTTATTTTCTTCTTTTGCAAGTGTTTCTAGAAATAAAGTTCCAATCATATCATAACTCTAAAAGTGTTCTCTCAGCCAAGGCTATCTATCACTTCCTGTTTATGTCTGATAATTTCATCTTTGCAGACAAACAAACTATACAAGAGGAGGGACTAAATTCAATATTTTCACAAGAACAAACAGAAAAGGAGGAGAGTATGAACACTGACCTTCCTATGATACCTCTGAGTACTATTCTAAAATGTACAAACAATTTTTCTGATGAACAAAAACTGGGGAAAGGTGGATTTGGACCTGTCTATAAGGTAGTGAATTAGGATATCAGACATGATGTATATTTGTTTGGTTTCTCCACTTGCAACATTCTTACTTATAAATTTGAAAAATATTCTAGGGTATATTACCAGATGGAAGACAAATTGCTGTTAAAAGGCTTTCAAAAACATCAGTTCAAGGTGGGGAGGAATTCAAGAATGAAGTAATATTGATTGCCAAATTGCAGCATCGCAACCTAGTGAGACTGTTGGCTGGCTGCATTGAGCAAAATGAAAAGCTGCTAGTCTATGAATTCATGCCAAATTCAAGCCTTGATTTCCACCTATTTGGTATGACTCCAAAACAATGACCCAGTTGTTCATTATTTCATTTCTCATCGTTGAAATAAATCAGCAATTTGGCAGAAGATCTTGATATATATTCCGATATAAACTTCTGAGTTTGATTACATATAATAGAAGTTAGTTCATGCACAAACACCAACACAACATTTTGCTACCTAGTTCATATTTGCTGTGGATGTAGTCATATTTCTCACTTTGAATGGCATGTTTTTGAATATTGTGATCATATTTCTTCGAATTGCGTTTCAGATACCAAGAAGGGTGTCCATCTGGATTGGAAAAATCGATTAAACATTATAAATGGGATTGCTAAAGGGCTTTTATATCTACATGAAGACTCAAGATTAAGGGTTATTCACAGAGACCTGAAAGCTAGCAACATTTTGCTAGATCATGAAATGAATCCTAAAATCTCAGACTTTGGATTGGCAAGAACATTTGGAGGAGACCAGAGGCAGGCCAACACAATTAGAGTTGTTGGAACATAGTATGAACCATTCTCCTTCTTTCAATTGTGTACCAAATTCTTCACATGAATATGTAACTATGAATTGCCACATAGCATCACAATTCATTTTCTAGCCTTCTCCTCTCGCTGAATTTACATGAGATTGATAAAGCTTACTGTTACATTGATTTTGAGCAGTGGATACATGGCTCCAGAGTATGCTATGGAAGGTTTGTTTTCAGTGAAGTCAGATGTTTTCAGCTTTGGTGTTCTTTTGCTAGAGATCATCAGTGGAAAAATGAGCAGTAAATTCTATCAGTCAGACAAAGGCCAAAGTCTTCTCGTATATGTATGTTTCCAACTTATGTTTATGTTCAAATATCTTCATGGTACATGCACATGTTATGCTTTTACTCCCAAAATGTTTGTTGTCACCTACTCTAGCATAAGACAAATGTTTTATGTTGGCTTTACCTGTGTTTTAGTCTTAAAGCTTCCTTAAATATCCATTATAAGAAGAGTACTAATAATACTTTTGCTCTTGGTTGAAACAAATTCACTCCTAGAATTTCTCTATTGTTTAACCTTATGTTCTCTTCATTTTCTTCAAGTGGTTCTATATCTAAATCATCTGCATTTACTATCGTAGGCATGGAACCTCTGGTGTGAAAGCAAAGGGTTGGAATTGATGGATCCATCAATAGAAAAATCAAGTGTACACAGTGAAGTTGTGAAGTGTATGCACATTGGACTGTTGTGTGTGCAAGAAGATGCAGCAGATAGACCAACAATGTCAAGTGTTGTTCATATGCTTGCAAGTGACACAATGAGTCTTCCCTGCCCCACACGCCCTGCATTTTCTGTTGGAAGAGCAGCCATTGAAAGAGAATCTTCATCAAACACTTCTATGCATTACTCTCTCAATGAAATAACAGTCTCTGAAGTGATACCAAGGTGATGATGAATCGTAATAGATAGGTTGCAAGAAATGTGTATAATCAAGTTTTTGGAACACACAGAAAAGTAATACATGACATGATTCTTTGGCTGGTGTATAAAGTGATTGAGTTTTCAGGAGTTGTATTATAATACAATACTTTTATGATACTAATAATTAGTTTCATGTATGTATGAAATATTTTTCATAATTAACTTAAAAATGCCCCTATCTTTGCTTTGTTTAATGTATTTCTCTTCTTTTATGCATTTATTTCCTCTCGTTGGTTAGAACATATATTATCAAATTTTACAACACAATATTTTACTTTTATCCAACAAAATATTGAGTATAGAAATATTATTCAGTGATGAACAAAGTATAAATAACATAAAAAAGAATAAAAAGAAATATTCGAATAGAACAAGAAAACGTTGGTTCCACCCCTTCATCCAACTTCTTCAAAATAGTCGAAAACGCTTCCTCAGATTCCCCATTCTGCTCATAATCATTAATCATCGTATTCCATGAAACAACATTCCTGCCACTCATCCCCTTAAACACCAACCTTGCATTCTTCACACACCCACATTTGAAGTACATGTCCAGCATCGCTGTCTCAATATTAACCATAGACTCAAACCCAACTCTGAAAGCATAACCGTGATTTTTTTTCTTATATAACATGGTTTTATTTTTAATTTACGAATAGCATAATGTAGCTAATATTTACGTGAATAACACGGTTTTGTAACAGTTCAAAATTAGGTTTAAGAGGGAAATCGGATTCTAACTTTTTTTTTTCAAAATTTTCACAAAAAATATGTTAGAATTCGATTTCTTAAAAATCTAATTTTGATTTTATTCTTTAATAATTTCTACAAAAATATATATTAAAAATCTTAAACGATTTTCAAAAATCGTTTAAAGCTTTAACGCTTTTCCAAAAACTTGTGAAAAAGTTAAAAAGTTTTCCAAAACTGCTTAAACGTTTCAAAAACCATCGAAAATATATTAACTATTAACATATTTTTAAAATTTTACTTTTAATTTAAAATTAATAAATAATTAATTTATTTTAATATTATTTAATATGTTATACCATCTTAAATCAAATTTTACATTATTATTATTAATATTATTATATTTATTTTTATTTTTAGTTTTATTATTACTATTATAATTTTAATAATAATTATTAAAACAATAACATATATTAAATTATATTAAAATAATTTATATATTTTTTAAATTTTATAATAAAATTAATTTAAGAAAATTGTAAATTCAAAAATATTATATTAAAATATTAAAATAAGTTCATTATTACTTAAAATTTAAATAAAAAAACAAAAATTTTACAATATTATTATTATAAGAAATTTTTCAAAAACCGTTTAACATTTTACTAAAATTAAAATTAATAAATAAATCATTTATTATTTTATTATTTTAATATGATTTAATATTTTATAATATATTGAATAACATTTTATATTATTATTATTATAATTATTTTATTATTACTAATTTTAGTTTATTATTGTAAGAACCTAGAAAATAAAGTATTAGAGTAGATAGATGTATTAAAATAATGAGACGGAGTATTTTATTATAAAATAATCTTATGATATAAATAGAACTTTCTAAAGCTTGATTTATTATCTAAAATACTTTTATGTCTCTAAAACATCATTCTCTTCTCTTTCTCTCACTTCTCTATAACTTTTCTCATTCTTGGAGTATTTGTTCGACAATTAGGAGGTGTCTAGGTGATCTTAGCGTCAAGGGTTATCATTCCAACCGATCAATTTCGTGATTTGAGTCGGTAAATTTTGTTTCCTTTTTCTTAGTGATTTCTTTACTTTTCATGCAAGGAAATTCTGTTTTCATGTGTCAAGTAGTCATTTCCTTTAATTCTTGACTCCATTTAGGTTCTAAGGTTGGTTTTCTATCACCAATCGGTAATTTGTAGATTTGTCCAAAGTTTCATTGTGGTACAAGCTTCGGTTGAGGTATTTCTTAAGTTGTGCAAATTGGATAGAGGTAAGGGAAGTTAGTTAATTACTTTCAAATGTATGTATGTTGTGTAATTTGATGGTATGTGAAGACAAAATTGTTTGGATGTGAATGTTAATTTGGAGTTTGTGATAATTTAGGTATTGTAGTGAAATTGATGGATTTTATGATGATGAGTAGTTGATATGAATGATGAATCTGTTTGTATGTGTGTATGAGATGTTGAAATTGACGACACTGTTGAAGTGATTTGGTGTTAATTGAAATTGTTGAAAGAAAAGGGTAACTTTAATAGTAGAGTATTTTGGTCTAGAAATGTGTTCTTGATGGAGAAAATGGTAAGAAATGGTTAGTGAATTGTGTTCTGTACAGTTGAGATTGAGTATAAGTTGAGTTATGTTATGTTTAGCATCTAAAATGGTTGAAATATGTTCTAAGAGGGTGTGGTGTTGTATAGGCATAGTTTACATTACTTTAGGACTTGTTTTAAAGAAGTGGAGTAGTGAAAACTTGAATTTTGAGTTCTGCGTGCAAATGGTTAGTTTGGAGAGTAATGATAAGTCATTTGGGACTTGTTAGAGCCTCTAAATTAATTAAAATTGTGCTACAAATGGTAGAATTCAATTTCACTCTCTAAGTTGAGTTTTTGTAAGTTTTTAGGTGAGATCTTGAGATCAATTTGTTTAGGTTGTGGTTAAAATGGTTTAGACACCCTTGGTGGAGTATAATTAGGTGTATAAAACAATCTAGGATGGTTAGAAGTTGGAAAAGTTGTTTCCTTTTAGTCAAGTTGGTGCATGTTGCAAATTTTGCAGTTTTCGTATTGTAGAATTATGTAGACTCGCTGAGCAAGAGGAGTCGCTGAGAGAGAGAGGAGTCGCTCAGCGAGAAGGTTGAGAGTCTGTATCACTATCTGAACTTTCGCACAGCAAATTGGGTCACTTAGTGAGAGGTTGGGGTCTGGTACCATTGGGAGTTTTATTCGCTCAGCGAGCTGGGTCACAAAGCGAGTGGTTTGAGGTCTGGAGGTACTGCCTGTGTATTCGCATAGCGAGCTGTGTCGTTATGCGAGAAAACTCTAGGGTCGCTTAGCGAGAGGGTCCATTGAGTGACTGATCCAAGTATTAGTTTACTCTTTATTTCATTGACTTTGGTTGATTTAAATGATGGTTTGGATGTATTGTGAATTATATATGAATGTGTATTGAGTCATGTAAGTATTAATGTCATGAGTTGTGATTCAAAGTGAAAGTAAGTTTCAAAGTGAGATCTCTTGGTGAGACTCTAGTATGTTTAGAATGAATGCAGGAACTCAGTCTTGGGAGTTATCCTGAAACTCCAATGGTCTTTCATTTTCACGTAGAGAGGATTGATCCATGTCGTGAGGAGTAGCAGGAGGTCTTAGTCTTGGAGGTTTCCAGTATGCTCCAAGGCCCGAACTAGACTAACCTTGTGAGTGTGATAGGGTGAAACCCATTGGCAATGACTTTGCAAAGCAGTAGAAGCCACCACGAGTACACAACCCGTTATAGCTCGACAATCATTCTAAGTCCGGACGATCATTTCATTGTGGTGTTATGCATAAAGTTTTGTTATGTTAGAGAATGACTATGTGTGATTGTATGTAATGTAGATGATAAATATATTGATTATTCTTTTTTTTAACTAGCTTACTGATAAAATTTTTTATCTTATATCTAAAGCTTAAATGTTTACTTCGTCCTCATGTTAAGAGGTGAATTTCTGTTTAGTACCCAGTTTTAAAAATGAAAACATTGGGTCTCTATGTTATGAAAAATGTATGAATAAGGTTATGTCCGTTAAGTTGACAGTAACAACGTTAAGTCCATGCTGATGTGACCGTACTTTTTCTCTTCTCTCCTCTGCTATCCAGCTTTTTCTCTATCTTGTTCATTTTTTTTTCTCTCCTGCCACGCGCCTTCACTTCCACACTCGCTCTTTGCTCCTCTCTCATCCTTTCAACTTCAATCACTTCACTTCGCTCTCATTCTTTCCAATGGTTGTCAACCTCGAAAACTAGAACGTCTCTTTCCTTCAAGCCATATTGAGTGCAAAATTCCTTCCATTCTTTTCCAAACTTTGTTGAATTTCGAGTCTCTGGAACTAAAACTTTGCACATGATATCATCCTTATAACCAAGGAGCATAACCTCTGTGAATGCTTTGTTCAATAAGTAATGTGAAGTCAATGACATTGTAATGTTCAAATTATATTCACCAATACTGGGCAAGAATAAAATTATTGCAAACGTACCAAATGATTTCCTTTAAATTTAATCAATTTCACACCAAAAATGACAAACGAGTTCTCTAGTAGAAGGAAAAAGGAATGATTCCCTACCAACAATGACATTTTCAATATATCACATTTACTTACTTTGGTACGACTTTCTTCTTAAAGAAATCCATCATTGTAAAACGTAAGCACCAAAATACAACATCAATGAAAAAATCTTTAACGAAAAGTTCAACAAACTTTTTAAAATTTAAAGAAATATATCAACACTAGTTGGCTTTGCAATTCGGAAAATCAATCATTAAAACATTGAATTATTCTAAAATAATTTTTATACCAACACACCCACACAAGTGAACTATCTTAAAATCACGGAACCCATATAGCAAAAAACCCAAAAAAAAAATCTTAATCAATATTTAAAAAATAAAACCACCCAAAAAAGGTCTCTCTAATGAAACAATGAAAAAAGTTCTCACATCCTAGAACGGTTCATTCAACCTAAATACATGAGAAAAACAACCATAGAACACAAAAAATAACTAAATCGAAAAAAATGTAGGAAAAAACTCATACGCACCGAACAAAAGCTTTGGAGTCGCGAAACGCAGGGCACGACGGCGGAACGACTAAGTTTTCGATGGCCTAGGCATGTTTCAATCGGCAGTACAGCGTTGGAATGTCCTCCGGTGAAACGGTAAACGGCACAGGTTTGAAAGTGGCGGTGGAAACACCGTCGAAGTGAAAAATCTCTTCTCCAAGGCCTGGGCTCCTTCTCTCTCTAGGTTTTTTGAATCCCAAATCTGATTTTGAATGCCAAAATCAAACCGCCATTTTCAACTTCTATCTCAATTCATTTACACGTCATTTTGTTTTTTCTTATTATTTGACAAATGGATCACTAACAAGACGACATGTGACGGTGTCAAAAGTTTGTTACTTTTTGGGTGTTGAAGTATCATTATCCATAATGGGTTTGTTTGTAGGAACGACCAATAATGATATGATTTTTTAGCATGGTTGCTTGGTTTATAGCAGTTTTGTGAAGGTTTAGGCCAGGACATCACGTCAGAATTAAGAGCAAAGTTGAAGAACAGTTTGAGTCAGGACCAGTTGCTGCCAAGCAGTTTCAATCTTTCTATTCTCTTTGTATCAAAACAATTGTTCAGTTCAGTTTCTTTTCTTTTCTTATTTGCTGTTTCAGTTCTGATCCCCTTTGACATGGAGGATGTGATATCCCAAAAATACAGTAATAAACCATATATTAGAATAATCACATATAATAATAATTCAGTACAGTTTTCCAACAAAGGAACGAACGCGCAAGGACGAACGTCCTTATAGTAGAGTTACAAAACTAAAACCGAACGTAAAACAGAAACCTGACCGAACGGTTTACACAGGAAAATACCGAACGGTCGAACATAGCCAAAGAAAACGGATAAGGTGGTCGAACGACCACTCAGTCACAAACCTACACTACTAGCCGAGCGTCTCACTACTCGGTCTTCACTTCAACTTCAACCAGATTCTCTTCGTCCAGTGCTTCTTCCAACCGCTCGTCTCCCTCTGCTCACATCCACACAGATGATCATTGCAACGACAGGACGAACGTACAAAACGAGACAACACAAGGAAAAACGCAGGGTAAGCTTATGTAATTTAACTCATGCATCAACATATAATTCACGTAAACAATTTATCACACATGTACATTTCAACGCACGCATCACATAAGACTCAATACTCTACTGACCGTCCGGACTAAATGAATTCTGCGTAGTTACAGGCGTTCGCGCACCCGGGTGGTGTGGTAACTGGCATCCTCATCAGCTACCACCCGAGGTTAGTCCGTTCCGTCCAAAGTACCCCTAAGGACGAGGACCTCCTGCCGTTCTCAAACATGACGTACCCCCTCTACTTGAGGACAAGTACTCACGGAACATCAGGATCAAACAGCCAGCACTAACTTCCTACAGTCATACTTTACAAATTCTTAAATTCTCAATCTTGAGTCGTTCCTACCCGGAACGCTCGTTCAAAGTCACAACTTTTCTTTCATCTCTTATACTTTTCATCATTCACTATTCATCATTCCACATTCATTTTTATCATCAATAGGAAGACCATAAAATACCGAACATTCTGTCCCCAAAAAGAATGAGGATGAACATTGTGGACGGGACCAAAAGACGCTCGTTCGGATCAGAGTACGAACGACAGAGTTACAATTATGTTCGGGAATAGCCCAGTAATGTCCTGTTCATTGGACGAACGTTATTTACCATGAGAATCAGTTGGATGAACTGACTCTCGTGAATTCAAACTGATACTCCAGGAATAATTTAAGTGTAGAGGCCCTAAGCCGAATACATCAAACGTAGACATCTCAAGACGTTAACGAACCATTTTTACAATAATTCTCATACCGAAATCCACTGCGAGTCAATGACCGAACGTGGTAAAAGAAAATTCTTCTGAAGTTGGACGTACGCTATTTCATTAAGACTAATTTACAAGAATGAATACGAGCGCTCAGTATAAGACCGAGTACCATTTAGAGCGAGCGCTAGGTATAAGACCGAACGCTACCCAGTACGAGCGCTAGGTGTGAGACCGAACGCTACTCATTACGGGCTCTTGGTATAAGACCGAGCACCATTTAACTTATAACAGTAAATTTGATAAATATACTCAGGGACTGTCAAGGTAGTGTTCGCAAACGGGAAATATACTATTTCATATATATATAAATATGAAAGAACGAAGTTTATCAAAGAATACCAGATACAACAGTGCTTGGCTGAACGCTCAAGCAAAGTATTATAACGTGAGGACGCTCGTCCTCGACTAGGATTCTATCCGGATGACAGAATCCCATTTCCATTATGTTTACCAAGAAAACTGAACGGTCAATGACCGTTCAGCAACGAACGCATGCTATCATAGGGGAAATTTCTTATTCCATTCCATTCACATTCCAGTTCATTTCTCATTAAAATCTCACAATTCCATTCATTCATACCAAAACCAACTCTCACATTTCATACGATCCATATCATGCAAATTCCTATATTTCATTTCACCAAATCAACGAACGTTCATGTACTTCAGTCACGTCAAATATCATGCATTATACCCATACAGTCAAATAACGAACGTTCATACAATTCATTCATATCACCCATCATGCATTATTTTCATGCAGTCAAATAACGAACGTTCACACAACACAACATCAAACCAGTTAAATTAAATAAGTTTCCCTTACCTCTAAAGCGTGACCGGACGTTCTTAAACGTAGAAACACAGCTTCTCAAACACAGATTCTCAAACACAGATTCTCCTACCGTCAACGCTCTTTAATCCAAACTACACAAATGAACCCTGACACCATCAGATCTACTCATTTTTGAGAATGGTGATCAACGTACGAACTCAGAACTGGGTTTGCATGCCAGTAAAACGAACGACAAAAAGGAAGGACGGACTTACCAGTCCAGTTTCTCGAAACGAACGGTTCTTTTGGAAGCCCTTGACGTCGTGAGTCCTTCTATGGTGCCGGAACACTAGTAGGAGGAGATTAAACGGTGGGTCCCTTAGAGAGAAGGTGCAGAGAAGGTAGAGAGGAGGTTCAGAAAACTTAGAGAGAAAGAGGAGAGAAAGAACTCTCAGAAATAATACAGGGAGGTGCGTGCAGAGGGAGTGGGAATATTTTTGAAACTCAGCTTTTGCCTCCCACTTCCTGCCAAACGCACGTTCTCTCTCTGACAACCACGTGCTCTCCATTTCTGGTTTCTGACTGCCCATCCCGAACGAACGTCCACTCCCAAGCGGACACGTGCATTCCACTACCGGTTTCCACTACCGGTTCTGACTCAGCTCGGCGTACGACAGCTGGCGTCCGTTAGTGGAGTGTCAAGCGCTGCTGTCACCACGTGCGTTGCTGAGGTGTCTCGCTTTGTGATCGCCACGTGGACTCCACCGAGCGCACGTCATTTCCGAGGTCTGACAGAGGATAATGTGCAATTCTGAAATAGATGGGGATACAAATCCTTCATGGCATCCTCCACTTCCCATGTAGAGTCGCCCGTCTTTTCATCCCAAACGACTTTCACCAATCGGATTGCTTTCTTCTTGTAATATTTGGTGCGGATATCTTCCAGTCTAACGGGTTGCATTTCTAACGTTCGGTCTTGACGAAGACGAACGTCTTCCAACTCTAGTATGTGAGAAGGGTCAGCTACATACTTCCGAAGTTGAGAAACATGGAAGACTGGATGCAGGTTGGATAGCTGAGGTGGCAAGGACAACTCGTACGCGACTGGCCCGATCTTCCTCAAGATTTGATAAGGTCCAATAAACTTGGGAGACAACTTCTTGGGTCGAACGGCTCTCCCTACTCCAATGGTCAGATGTAGTCTAAGGAAGACGTGATCTCCGACATTGAACTCTAACGGCCTTCTTCTTTTATCAGCGTAGGACTTTTGTCGACTCCTGGACGTCTTCAACCTTTCTTGGATCAGTTTCACTTTCTCGGTCGTCTATTGAATGAGCTCTAGTCTAGTTAAGACCTTTTCTCCTTCCTGAAACCAACATAATGGCGTTCGGCATTTCCTTCCGTACAGAGCTTCAAAGGGAGCCATTCCTATGCTGGCCTGAAAGCTGTTGTTGTAAGTGAACTCTACCAAAGGTAAAACTTCATCCCAGACGCCCATGTGATCTAGGACGCACGTCCTAAGTAAGTCTTCGAGCGTCTGAATGGTTCTCTCGGACTGACCGTCCGTCTGAGGATGATAAGCCGAACTCATTTGGAGTTTGCTACCGAGCTCGCTTTGTAACGATCGCCAAAACCGAGAGGTAAACCTTGTGTCTCGGTCTGAAACGATGCTGGACGGAACTCCATGTAGACGAACGATTTCCTTGATGTAAAGTTTAGCCAGGTTCGTCATTGACATCTTCAGGTTGACCGCTAGGAAGTGAGCGCTCTTCGTCAGTCGATCCACTATTACCCATATGTGTCAACACTCAATTTCGTCCGGGTAGATTAATAAAATTTATTTGCAAAAAATATAATAAAAATAAAAAAAAAAAAAAAATAATAATAATAATAATAATAAAAATAAAAGGGGGGAAAGAAGAAAGAGCGTTCGGTCATACTGTTTATTGAGGACGTTCGTCCTCGGTTTCGAGCGCTCGTCTTATCACTGTTGCGACGTTCGTCCAAATGGTAGAGCGTTCGTTCATATAATATGAGCGTTCGTTCGTTCTCATTTTGAGCGAGCGTTCGGCATTTGGAGTATCGCGACGCTCGTCCAAATAGTAGAGCGTTCGTTCATAATTTGAGCGTTCGTTCGTTTTTGTTTTGAGCGAGCGTTCGGCAGTTGGAGTATTTGGACGCTCGTCCAAATAGTAAAGCGTGTTTTGAGCGTTCGGTATTTTGTCTTAACGAGCGTTCGGCATGGGTGGCGTCCCCATCCTCTGCCGCTCGTTCTCACTCGTAAGGAGCGTCTTAATCGTTCGTCCTGATGGTTCCAACTTTCAAACATTCGTCCTCTGGCGTTCGGTTTCGTCGTTCGCTCTGTGCGATCGCTCGTCTTATCACTGTTGCGACGCTCGTCCAAATAGTAAAGCGTTCTTTGAACGTTCTATCTTCTGATATACGTTCGTTCTTGGTTTCTGGACGTTCGTTTTTGGTTTGTGAATGTTCGGTCCGTGTGTTTCAATGTTTTAGAGGGTTCGTTCGTTTTATGTTTTGACCGAGCGTTCGGCACTTGGGCTATTGGGACGCTCGTCCAAATATTAAAGCGTTCGTTCGATCTTTCTTCTGGACGTTCGTTCTTGTACCGCGACGCTCGTCCAAATAGTATACGTTCGTCCTCGGTTTGGAGCGCTCGTCCTATCACTGTTGTACCGCTCGTCCACATAGTTTTGAATGTCGTTCGTTTTTTACCAATGAGAACGGGCGCTCATTTTCCCTATTTGCCGATCGTCCGAATAGTGGTTTAGCTTGCGAGCGTTCGGTATGCTCAGTCTTTCCTTGTGAACGTTCGGTCTCATTTTGGGAACTGAGTTTTGAGCGTTCGGGCTGTATGGGTTTCTCTGTGAGCGTTCGGTTTGAACGTTCGGTTTCGAGTTTTGAGCGTTCGGTCATTTCGTGAGTGGTCGTTTCGTTTATCCTTCAAGAGCGTTAGTCTGGAGGCGCTCGTTAGCGGATCTCATTTTGACGAGCGCCCAAGAGTAGTGCTGACGAGCGTCCAAGAGTAGTGCTGACGAGCGTCCAAAAGTAGTGGCGGCTTACAGTATGGGTTTCTCTGACGCTTTCACTTTCTGGGTTGTCTGCCACGGGTGGCCATCTGGAGCTGCAAAGTGTTCTTTTACGCCATTCAAGAGAAGGAACATTCTTGGGAAGACATTCACGGGAACATTCTGGGGGAACACGAGGAAACCCATTATCTTGGGCTTTTCTTCTTTGGAAGGAGAACCTGGGACCACTACCACCAGAACCATTTGGGGGACTCCACGGATTGAAGGGGGGAGGACACAAAAGAAAAGAAGATCCTGATTCACTCATTCGGCAGAAGAGAGACTTCAACCTTTTTCTCCTCCCTCGCAAGCCACCATCTCAAACACCCGAAAACTCCCCTCCACCGTAGCCACATCAACCCCAACCTTGGATTCCTCTCACGAATAACCACCTCATCTTCACCTATTTCCAATAACCAATAGATACGGCCAACGACCATCACCATACCCAACATCTTGACCTCACAGCCAACGTCCATCATCTTAACGCCAAAAATCACAAAAGCAAAAAAAGGAGGAGAGTTCACAGAGGAGAAAAGAGAGGACTTGGCCAACAAAAAAAAAAGGAGGGCTGAAAGAAAAAAAAAAAACAAAGAGAAAAACATTGATTCAACTGGATACTGGTATCCTGGTGGCTATCCGAGGACATCACTCGTCAGAGGAGAAAAGGGGTTACGAAAAAGAAGAGACAGAGGAAGAGGATTCATCCCTGGAAGAACAAGAAACTTCTCGCCGAGAATAGAGAAGAAGGAGAACTCAGAAGGAGAAACGTCTTAAAGCTACGGAGGTGAGTTTTCTTTATCTAAACTCTTGGTCGTGTCCGATGGGAATGCATGCTTCTGTTTACGTATTTAGATATGAATGTGAGACTGGGTGTGAATAAATGATGTTATGCGTATGAAAGATGTTTGATCATTACATAGCTGTTTGTGACTTCACGTTAATCAAAATACCCAGTGTATAGTGTCTACCCTCATCCCCGTTTCCTTTCAATCGTCCTCTCGGGATTTCTCTTTTCCCGAACGTTCGCCTCCAACACCTTGCCCCCCGGCCAAACGGCCTATCTCATTCACGCCCTCCTCATCATCTCCGACGCCTTCATCCTTGTGTCACCGATAACACCGCATAACCCCACTCGTATACGCGGCCAACATCCAGCAGCCTTCATCACCTTCATCTTCATCTTTACACCTCATGACCGCGGCCAGGTGCACTGACTCCAGCCCTCTGAAACCATCCGGACCATTTTTCCTCCATATCCTCAACCCAAGCTAAATCCTCTTTTCTGTTCCAAACCCATTGTTTTCCAGTCTTAGAAAGAACCGAACCCCTCTGCTCCTCACATACACAGATTGATTCCTCTTTCACTGGGACAGAGAAACACCTTCTTCATCATTTTCCATTCTCCCCCCATCTTGTACCTGAAAAACAGAAAAGAACTCACTTGGTTCCTAACCCCAACCATGCTTCCCATCACATAACTTCATTCCAGCACTCAAAACAGAAAATGGATACCAGAGGGCTATGGGAATAATCGTCGGTTGCAAGTTCTAAGTTCAAATAAAGGGGGAGTAACTGTCGGAGTTCGGTTGGTGGCAGTGTTGTGTGAAAAATGTAGGGGAAGGGGATCTCCCCATTGCCGGCGAAGACGAGAAAGAGGGACGAGAGAGAGGCGCCGCGGTTGGAGACGGTTCCGGTGGCGCTTGGGGTAGCCGCCGACGCCAAGACCGGAAGAGGTGGTGGCGCGGTGGCTGGTTTCGGTAACGCAGTGGCTGGTTTCGGAGGAAGCGGTGTTCGGCGATGAACGGAAGCGCTTTTCTCTCACGCGCGAGGAGAAGAAGAAGGAGGGGAACGTGGTGTCGGGGCCGGCGATGGCTCCGGTGGCGTCTGTCGTCGTTGACGACGCCGCGAACCGCGGCTAGCGGTGGCCGGTTTGTGGGGAGGCTGGGTCATGGCCGTGGGTGGCAGAGATGGGCGTCTCTGTTTTCTTTCCTTCAGAAGAAATGACCCTAGGTCTCAGGGCTGCCTACACAAATGAGATGAAGTTGGAGGAACCCTAATGGGTTTCTGATTAGGGTTAAGAGATCTTGGGCCTGGTGCGGTTTACCTTCCTTCTCTTCCTGCCACACGCGCACTCCATCCACACCCCCCCCTCTGTTTGGGTCGAGGCCCGTTCCGTTTCTATAAACCGGAGGAGCCCCAATTTTGTTCTGCAGCCCCACTTTCTCATTTAGGCACCCCACTATGTGTTTTGTTTTTATCATTTCTATTGTTGTTATTGTTTTTTTTATTTTTTATTGTTTTTTTTATTTTATTTTATTTATTTCTTCTAAATATCTATTTGTTTTAAAAATAAAATATTTATAAATAAAATTACAAAAAAATATGTTTTAAAGGTTAAGCACACGTGTGATCGTTCGCATCGTCCTTGTGCTAAAACCTCTTTCTCTTCTATAATTAAAAATTACAAAAAATATGTTTTAAAGGTTAAGCACACGTGTGATCGTTCGCATCGTCCTTGTGCTGAAACCTTTTTTCTCTTTCTTATATAAAATTACCAAAAATACGTTTTAAAGGTCAAGCACACGTGTGATCGCTCGCATCGTCCTTGTGCCGAAACCTTTTCCTCTTTCTTAAATAAAACTACAAAAAAATACGTTTTAAAGGTTAAGCACACGTGTGATCGCTCGCATCGTCCTTGTGTCGAAACCTTTTCCTCTTTCTTAAATAAAACTACAAAAAATGCGTTTTAAAGGTTAAGCACACGTGTGATCGCTCGCATCGTCCTTGTGCTAAGAACCTTTTTAAATAAAAATACCAAAAACATATAAAATCTTCAAAAACCAAAAACATCAACAATTTCAATCAACAAACAATATTGCCTTGTAGAACTACGTTACCCTTGATTCTCCATCAAAAGTGGAGATACGTAGGAGCAAGGCCAGACCTTGTCAGGTTCACTTCCCAAAAATCCAAAATCATTTCAAAACAAATTTTCAAACAATTTCCAAACAAATTTCTCAAACAGTTTCAAAAAGAACTACGTAACCCTGATTTCTCATTTTGAATGAGAATACGTAGGAGCAAGGTCAATCCTTGTCGGGCCCGAAAAACTAAAAAAATATATTTTGTTTATTTAGAATTTTATTTTAGGGACTAGTTAAACATTTTGAAAACCACATCATATTCGTGCATTTAGTTAAAGGTACTGCCTTCGGGCAGGCGTTGTAGGGTGCTAATACCTTCCCTACACGTAACCGACTCCCGAACCCAAAATCTGGTTTTCGTGGGCTGTGTCTTATTATCTTATGGTTTTTTCCGTAGTTTTCCAGAATAAACTATGGTGGCGACTCCAAATCTCTTTTCCAAACCCGTTTCTTTTTGGATCGTCGTCCCGTCGCGATTCCGGTTGCGACAATATGGAATCGTGATTCCTGACCGTTCGAGGTAAGTGAGTCACGAAGTCCATCGCAATGACGTCCCACTTCCATTCTGGAATCTCCAACTGCTGAAGCAGACCGCCCGGTCTCTGATGTTCAGCCTTGGCTCTTTGACACGTTAAGCATGATGCCACAAAACGTGCGAAATCACTCTTCATTCCCGGCCACCAGAACGACTTCCTGAGGTCTTGATACATCTTAGTCATACCAGGGTGTATGCTAAGACGACTCTGATGTCCTTCCTCAAGGATAATTTTCTTCAGTTCGCCATCATTTGGAACGCACGTCCTATCCATGTAGGGTAAAAGACCGTCCGTTCCAGTGTTGAAATGCTTGGCTTGGTCTGTACCGAGCGCGCTCAAGATCTTTGCCAACTCTTCATCCGCTGCTTGCTTCTCTCGGATTCGGTCCATAAGGACACTGGATATCTTAAGTTTGCAACATCTGATACCGTTCGTTTCTAAGTCGAACTGCAACCTTAGATCTCTAAATCTTTCTACCAAACTCAATTCTCGGACCATCATGGACGAGACATGAACGACCTTTCTGCTTAAAGCGTCCGCTACAACGTTCGCTTTTCCTGGATGGTATAGTAGTTCAAAGTCATAGTCCTTCAAGAACTCTAGCCAACGTCTCTACCTCATATTTAACTCCTTTTGATCAAAAAGGTATTTGAGACTCTTGTGATCACTGAACACTTGGAAGGTTGATCCATACAAGTAGTGCCTCCAAATCTTCAATGCGAAGACGACCGCTGCTAATTCCAGGTCGTGCGTCGGATAGTTCTTCTCGCGAACCTTCAGTTGCCGAGAAGCGTACGCAACCGCCCGCTTCTCTTGCATGAGCACACAACCCAAACCCTGATGAGAAGCGTCACAATATACTTCGAACGGTTTGGACGTGTCCGGAATGACCAATACCGGAGCGCTCGTTAACTTCTCCTTCAACGCTTGGAAACTTGCTTCACATCGATCGATCCAAGCGAACGGTTGATCCTTTCTAGTCAGCTGAGTCAGCGGGGCTACTATCTTGGAAAATCCTTCAATGGACCGTCTATAGTAACCCGCGAGTCCCACAAAGCTGCGAAGTTCAGTAACCGAGCGTGGACTCTCCCATTCTAGTAACGCTCGTACTTTGGCCGGATCCACTGAGATTCCTCCAGCTGAAACCACGTGCCCTAAGAATTGCACTTCCCTCATCCAAAATTCACATTTAGAGAACTTGGCGTACAACTCCTTTTCTCTTAATACGCCTAGAACGACCCTCAAGTGATCCTCATGCTCCTCATAGCTCTTGGAGTAGATAAGAATGTCATCAATGAAGACGACCACGAACTTGTCTAGATACGGCCTGAAGATACGATTCATGTAGTCCATGAAAACTGCTGGTGCCTTCGTTACACCGAACGACATCACTACATACTCGTAGTGTCCATAACGAGACCTAAAAGCAGTCTTCTGGATGTCTTCTTCCTTCACCCGAATTTGATGGTATCCCGATCGTAAATCAATCTTTGAAAATACGGTTGCACCATGTAGTTGATCCAGTAGGTCGTCAATCCTAGGTAACGGATACTTGTTCTTGATAGTCAGCTTGTTTAACTGCCTGTAATCAATGCAAAGAAGAGAGCTGCCATCGTTCTTTTTCACTAAGAGTACAGGCGCTCCCCAAGGTGATGCGCTCGGCCTGATAAACTTCTGATCCATCAACTCTTCAATCTGCTCTTTGAGTTCCACTAACTCTGCTGGCGACATCCGATAGGGTACAATAGAGATGGGTCCAGCGGTCGACACTAAGTCGATCGTAAATTCTATCTCGCGTGGAGGAGGTAGTCCAGGCACTTCATCCGGAAATACGTCCGGGAATTCTTCCACGACCGATCGTCCTTCGTTCAATTTACTGGACGATCACTCATGACTTAAACCTTCAAACCGTTCGTCCGAATGCGTCATGATCAGAAAACAACTGGCGGCATCCACGATGTCCTCCTTTAGCTGACCGAGCGTCACAGATAACTCTACTTCATATTCATCCGGAAATACCAATTTCTTTGCACCACAGTCTATGAGAATGCGATTGGCAGCCAGCCAATCCATTCCTAAGATCACTTCTAAATCTTTTAAGGGTAAACAAATGAGATTCACTTTATAACTACGCCCCTCAACCTCTATAGGAAATCTAACGCACATAGTGGACGTCCTAACCTCACCAGCCGTTGGGGTTGACACCACCAAGTCGAACTGCATCTCGCGTTCGGCTATACCCAATTTCTCAACGCACGCCTTCGAAATGAAGGAGTGTGTCGACCCCGAATCATACAACCCACAATAGGGCATTCCAAATAATAAGCAGGTACTGGTGACGAGCGTACCTGAATTGGCAGCTTCAGCGCCCGTTATCGCATACACTCGACCAACAGCCTACGCTCGTCCACCCCTTCCTTGTTGCATTCTCCCAGCATTTGGCGGTCTCATTGCCGCTCGTCCGCCCATATTACACTCGCGCTCTAGATGTCCGTTCTTCCCACAACGAGTGCAAAACTTCACCCCTAATAACTGAGGACACGATGATCGGTAGTGTGGTCCTCCACATTGAAAACACCTGACTGTTCCATGCTGTCCAAACTGTCCGGCAACAACCATAGCTTGAGAATTCGATGGCTGTGCTGGACGAGCGTACGACATCTTGCCCCGATTCAGATTAGGTGTGGACATGACCGGCCCCCTAGCTGCTTGCTGCTGCTTCTTCTGTTGCTCAGCTTCGGCCACATTCCTTTCCAATACCTTGGCCCTCTCAACCATTGCAGGAAACGACCTAATGCATAGGCTGTATAGCAGCACTTTTAGGTTACTCCTCAGCCTGTTCTCAAATTTCCTACACTGCCATTCTTCACTGGTAGCCATAGTATTGAAACGAACCAGATGCTTGAACTTGTTGGTGTACTCAGAAACGGACATACCACCTTACACCAACTGAAGAAACTGCACTTCCTTGGCGAAACGAACGCTGTCAGGGAAATACTTCTTATAAAACTTAGCCCTGAAGACTTCCCAGGAAATGGGACTTTGAGCGTCCGTTAGTAATATCTTCACGCTCGACCACCAATGACTGGCTTCTCCAGTCAGCAAATATTCAGTGAACGCCAACCTACGGTCGTCCAGACATCCCTTGGCGTTGTAGATACGCTCCATATCACGCAGCCACTGGTCGGCCTCGTCAGGAAAACACTTCCCATCAAACTTGGCCGGACGATGCTACAGGAAATTCTCTAAACTCCACTCGACCTGCGGATTAGCGTTTGAAGCAGACGCCCCGGGCGTGCCCCTAGTGGTCGCAATGATTTCCATCAATTGCCTCTGGGTCGCTTCAGAATTTGCGCGAGCGTCTTCCAAACTCTGTAAAGCAGCCGCGTTCTGTTGCATCAAAACAGTGTTCTGCTGCTGTAGTCTTTCAATCACTGTTCCCAACAGCCTAGTGTTGTCGGACACATCACGTTCGGTGGGTTGCGGTGGAGGAGGAGGTCTTGGTGCCATTAGTTCTCTGAGAAGCAGAGAAAACGATCGTCAGTTAAGTTCAAAGAGCTTAAAATACTCAATAAACGAACGTCGAGCACACAGCAAAAAAGGCATGGTGTACTCACAACCAAAAGTGTCCTTAAAAGAACAAAACTGCTCTGATACCACTAATGTGACATCCCAAAAATACAGTAATAAACCATATATTAGAATAATCACATGTAATAATAATTCAGTACAGTTTTCCAACAAAGGAACGAACGCGCAAGGACGAACGTCCTTATAGTAGAGTTACAAAAATAAAACCGAACGTAAAACAGAAACCTGACCGAACGGTTTACACAGGAAAATACCGAACGGTCGAACATAGCCAAAGAAAACGGATAAGGTGGTCGAACGGCCACTCAGTCACAAACCTACACTACTAGCCGAGCGTCTCACTGCTCGGTCTTCACTTCAACTTCAACCAGATTCTCTTCGTCCAGTGCCTCTTCCAACCGCTCGTCTCCCTTTGCTCACATCCACACGGATGATCATTGCAACGACAGGACGAACGTACAAAACGAGACAACACAAGGAAAAACGCAGGGTAAGCTTATGTAATTTAACTAATGCATCAACATATAATTCACGTAAACAATTTATCACACATGTACATTTCAACGCACGCATCACATAAGACTCAATACTCGACTGACCGTCCGGACTGTATGAATTCTGCGTAGTTACAGGCGTTCGTGCACCCGGGTGGTGTGGTAACTGGCATCCTCATCAGCTGCCACCCGAGGTTAGTCCGTTCCGTCCAAAGTACCCCTAAGGACGAGGACCTCCTGCCGTTCCCACGCATGACGTACCCCCTCTACTTGAGGACGAGTACTCACGGAACATCAGGACCAAACAACCAGCACTAACTTCCCACAGTCATACTTTATAAATTCTCAAATTCTCAATCTTGAGTCGTTCCTACCCGGAACGCTCATTCAAAGTCACAACTTTTCTTTCATCTCTTATACTTTTCATCATTCACTATTCATCATTCCACATTCATTTTTATCATCAATAGGAAGACCATTAAATACCGAACGTTCTGTCCCCAATAAGAACGAGGACGAACACTATGGACGGGACCAAAAGACGCTCGTTCGGATCAGAGTACGAACGACATAGTTACAATTATGTTCGCGAATAACCGAGTAATGTCCTGTTCATTGGACGAACGTTATTTACCATGAGAATCAGTTGGATGAACTGACTCTCGTGAATTCAAACCGATACTCCAGGAATAATTTAAGTGTAGAGGCCCTAGGCCGAATACATCAAACGTGGACATCTCAAGACGTTAACAAACCATTTTTACAATAATTCTCATACCGAAATCCACTGTCAGTCAATGACCGAACGTGGTAAAGGAAAATTCTTCTGAAGTTGGACGTACGCTATTTAATTAAGACTAATTTACAAGAATGAATACGAGCGCTCAGTATAAGACCGAGTACCATTTAGAGCGAGCGCTAGGTATAAGACCGAACGCTACCCAGTACGAGCGCTAGGTGTGAGACCGAACGCTACTCATTACGGGCTCTTGGTATAAGACCGAGCACCATTTAACTTATAACAGTAAATTTGATAAATATACTCAGGGACTGTCAAGGTAGTGTTCGCAAACGGGAAATATACTATTTCATATATATATAAATATGAAAGAACGAAGTTTATCAAAGAATACCAGATACAACAGTGCTTGGCTGAACGCTCAAGCAAAGTATTATAACGTGAGGACGCTCGTCCTCGACTAGGATTCTATCCGGATGACAGAATCCCATTTCCATTATGTTTACCAAGAAAACTGAACGGTCAATGACCGTTCAGCAACGAACGCATGCTATCATAGGGGAAATTTCTTATTCCATTCCATTCACATTCCAGTTCATTTCTCATTAAAATCTCACAATTCCATTCATTCATACCAAAACCAACTCTCACATTTCATACGATCCATATCATGCAAATTCATATATTTCATTTCACCAAATCAACGAACGTTCATGTACTTCAGTCACATCAAATATCATGCATTATACCCATACAGTCAAATAACGAACGTTCATACAATTCATTCATATCACCCATCATGCATTATTTTCATGCAGTCAAATAACGAACGTTCACACAACACAACATCAAACCAGTTAAATTAAATAAGCTTCCCTTACCTCTAAAGCGTGACCAGACGTTCTTAAACGTAGAAACACAGCTTCTCAAACACAGATTCTCCTACCGTCAACGCTCTTTAATCCAAACTACACAAATGAACCCCGACACCATCAGATCTACTCATTTTTTAGAATGGTGATCAACGTACGAACTCAGAACTGGGTTTGCATGCCAGTAAAACGAACGACAGAAAGGAAGGACGGACTTACCAGTCCAGTTTCTCGAAACGAACGGTTCTTCTAGAAGCCCTTGACATCGTGAGTCCTTCTATGGTGCCGGAACACTGGTAGGAGGAGATTAAACGGTGGTTCCCTTAGAGAGAAGGTGCAGAGAAGGTAGAGAGAAGGTTCAGAAAACTTAGAGAGAAGGAGGAGAGAAAGAACTCTTAGAAATAATACAGGGAGGTGCGTGCAGAGGGAGTGGGAATATTTCTGAAACTCAGCTTTTGCCTCCCACTTCCTGCCGAACGCACGTTCTCTCTCTAACAACCACGTGCTCTCCATTTCTGGTTTCTGACTGCCCATGCCGAACGAACGTCCACTCCCAGGCGGATACGTGCATTCCACTACCGGTTTCCACTACCGGTTCTGACTCAGCTCGGCGTGCGACAGCTGGCGTCCGTTAGTGGAGTGTCAGGCGCTACTGTCGCCTCGTGCGTTGCTGAGGTGTCTCGCTCTGTGATCGCCACGTGGACTCCACCGAGCACACGTCATTTCCGAGGTCTGACAGAGGACAATGTGCAATTCTGATATAGCATGTTCTAAATCTTTTTGCTTTTTTGGTTAACTTTTTATACTTTCTCGTGCTGATTACTGTTTTTATTTTTTTCTTTTTTAGATCATCGTTATCATAGTTTAAATTCCATTTGCTATTTTTAGGAAGTAAAGTAGTATAGCTGTTTTGAATTTTTATTTGCAGTTTCATAGGCTAGTTTGATAGGTTACTTGATATTCATTTGCTGTTTTTACTAACCTGTTTTTCTTAACAGCTTTAATTTTTACTAACCAGTTGTACTAACTCTTATTGCTTATGCTAATCCTATCACATCATACGCACGTTTCCCTATAGCTGCTATGAAATTACAAAAGAATTCACTCTAAGTTCACAATCCTATGCCTTTCACTGTTATGAAATTACAAATTTTTTAAATGGGTTTATATTTTTTTTTCATCCTAAAAAAAAATCCAGTCCTAACCCACAGATCTTCTTTGAAAATATTTGGCTCTTTGAACTTTTTTAATAAAAGAATTTTTTATCCTGTGGCCTAACCCGTCGTATGATGAGAGTTTATTTGATATGATGTGAGCTTATTTGACAGGTCTATAGGTGAAGTCATACACCATAGGACTCACCTCATCATACCTTATCCTACCATAAAAGTTCAGGGCATCACGTAAAGCTGAGTTTTTCACATGCCCTTTGAGCATGGTGTGGTAAAGCACGTCGAGCTTGTGTTCCACAATCTCAAAGACACGTGCAGCTTCAGTGATGCTGCTGAACTTGCAGAACAAGCTGATGAGCTTGGTCTGGAAAAAGTGCTCGTCGGAGAAATCGATTTTGATGACAAGGAGGAGGATCTGGTGAAGCTCTTTGAGGGAAGTGCAGAGTTCTAAGAGTACGACTGAAGGATGTCTGTAGACATGCGAAGGGATAAAAATTATTTGGTGTTGGTCTTTTTCTGGTGTTTGGGTTTGTGATGTTGGGAATTGGTGGGGGGCGTAGAGTGATGAATTGGGTACTCATTCTCCTTTGAGGTGTCTCACCTTGGACACAATGCAAAGGTACCGAAGTTCTTTGGATTCATACGTAAGAATCGAACTTATGCCTGCATGACCTCACAGACACGTTTTCTATCTATTCTAGTTTCCATTTATCCTTTTATTTTGATAATCTAAATAATCAAGTTTATCTTAGGTAGTTATACATGTTATGTTACCAAAATAAAATTTTAATATTTACATTTTTTTGGTAATATATGTTTTCTATTCTTTTTCCCATATACTTTTGCAGAGTCAATTTTATTTAAAGTACCTTTCTTTAAGAAAATTAAAAAGAAAAGACTAATCTTTTCTGCTAGATCAACTCCCATTGGTGAACAACTAGAATGGTTGAAAAAACAATTCATGTCTGCTGTGAATCTAGTTTGTAAAATGTATTGGAAACAACATAGTTAGATTTAATTAGAAAGAAGCTTTGTCTTTTTTAAGAGGGCACAACACGAGTTTGGTTTCAGCAACAAGGCACAAAAGAACATAAGCCACTAGCAAGTAATTGATGCATTTCATTGGAAAACAAGAACAATCCATGAAGATAGCCATTGCAGCAATTATAGAAGACTCAAGAGTCCTGCAGTCTCATGAGAGGAGGAGAGGTAACAAAGCTCCTAGGAAGACTGAATATGTCATTCCCTTCAAAAGGGGATGTCCACTCTCTCAAACCACTGAAGGATGAAGTGTTCCTACTCATGCAAACATTTTGTAGCCCTGCCATGCATGAATTGCTCATTCTGTTGCCTGAAATGTTTGCTGAGATCCCTAACCCCAATCCACCTTGTTTAGAAGACAAGGAAGTGCAATCCAAAGTCCAGTCAACTCTGGTGTAGTCGAACTCTGGCATCATGCCACCAGTGTTCCAATCCACATGTGAATGTGAGCTGAATGCTCTTGCTCCAGTCTGACCAGAAAATAGTCCAAGGGAAGGTGGAACTGTAAGAGAAGGTGAAGGTGCATTTGTGCTCAACCGAATTGAAGGCCAAGGTGATGAAGTATGCATTGGCTTACAAAAAACCCCCACCCCAGATGATGAGGAATCTACATGTCCAAACACATAGGGATGGTCTTTATAATAAGCTTGGTAAAGCTGGTCCATGTTCACATTAGCCACAATTCCTCTGATGTGGTTTTGTAGAAACATCCTATTTGACCTTACATTTTCAGCTGCTGGATAATTGTTTGCATACAAACCTCGTGTCGCTGAAGGTGAGGCATTTCCCCTAGAAATAGGGTCTTGCTTACCATTTCTAAATAGTGGATGCTGCTGCATCATGACTACTGGGTCCCTATCCATTCCTTGGTGGAACATTCTCCCTTTATTCCCAAAGGAACTAAGCTGAACCTCTATTTTAACAGATGGGGATGATACTTGTGTGGAGGGTGCCATAGCATACGTAGCAGAAGGGCTTGATCCTGAAACAACCCATCTTTTAACTGGCAGAGCCATTTGATGATACAGAAGATTCTTGCTTTGAGGATCTGGGAACACAGAAGCTGAACTACCTACTCTGGAATACTTGAAATCACCTTCACCCGTTTGTCTTTGCTGGGTTGAAACTGAAACAGATGGCAGCCGCTGTGATCTCATCAGGCCACTGATTTTAGCAGACTGTTCTGGCTTTAGTTGGCTTACTGAAGATTCTTGCTTCTGAGACTTTAAAGTATTTTCTGCCTTACGAAGGTCCCCTTCACAGGCAATAACTACCCTTTCAACTTCTTGCTTAGAACAATTGTATCTTGCCTCCATATCCGATACTTGCACAAGCTCCTCACTCACATCAATTTTCAAATTAGCCCTGACTCCAACATTGGAAGTAGTCTTGGTGTGAGCTTCACTTGCTTCAAACATCCATGATACTGATTCCTCTATCTTTCCATCATTTAACATTAAGGCCAACATTGCTCTATCAGAAGAGAACCCCATTGCCACCAGGAGCTGTGCAAGTGATTCTAGTTTCTTTGACATCAGATACCCACAACATCGGTTATGCAGTTCTTGAGCTCTCCTTTCCCTCTGGCGCTGGTGTTTCCTCTCGTTCTTAAGCCGAATCTTCTCCCTTCTTTCGTTCTCAGATCCTGGAACACCCTCCTGCCCAAAGGAAGACTTTCTCACTTTCTCTTTAGGGTCTTCTGATTCACCAGAGCAGCTGCCATTGTTAGAAACCGAGTCACACTCTGACACTGTCCCTTGAAGACTACTTGGATGCTCATATGTGTCATCTATCTTTTGAAAATGATTGTTGCCATTGGTTGGAGTGAAAGTAGAAACTAATGCTGTTTCCAGGGAAGGAAATGATGCACTTGAAAATGGATTATATGCAGTAGCAGAAGTACCAGTTAGATCAGTTCCATGATTACTGGTACCATATGTAGTTGGAGTGGTGTTCCTTTGATCCTTACCAGCCTTAGATTTTGATTTCAATTTCACTGGAGACATCTATTCAGTTTTCGACGTCTTGCTCTACTCCTGCCACTTATATATAGAGAAATTAAATGTCTACTTCCTTCTACAAGTACTGAACCAAAAAAAATAGACAATCTGGAAAATGGAAGAATCATTGAGAACCAAAGTGGTTGAAGAGTTACAACTTAGAAACCCCAGAAATAAGGTTAGCATCATCAATCCTTTCTTTAGGTCCTTAATTTTTTGGTTAGAAAACAAAGCTAATCAAAACACATCAAATTAATGAAAAAGTTCAAGAGTTTGATGCTAGCTTTCCCTCGACAATTTAAACAGATGAATAAGAGGTAAGCACAGCCGAAATCATCAATGCAAAGAAAATTTGAAACCTAAAAGATAGAAAAATGAATGAATAGACCAAGATGGTTTTAAACGATGATGACACGGTTAATTTTGCAGTTAGTGTTAGAAAATGAACAGATATTAAACCATGAAAACCGTCCATAATATAGATATTCAAAAGACAAATGTTAAGGGGAATGGAGAGCATTGTTAATAAGTTTAAAGTGGAAAGCTTTTTCATTGGAATGCATAAATATGTGCTATGATTTATCAATGCACTGCCATATGATTTCTAATAACAAAGTTGTTCTTTTGATTCTTCTAGGTCAATGGTTTAGGAACCCTATTCCAGTACTCATTTCAATAGATTTTTAACAACTGCATTTCACAGCCATTCCACCCTCATTTTCTCTATCAAACTAGCCCATCAAACAAACAATGCACCATGAACAACCCCATCTTCTTGTTTCTCTACCCTCTAAAAGCATAATCATAACCATCTGAAAAAGAAAAAATAGACATGGGTTTAAGAATACCATCTTCAAAATCCAAACTTTAACCCAGTTCCATCACTCCAACACACCGAAAGATTCAGATTCACACACACCACAAGAACAAGATGGAGAAAAAACCAAGACACCCATCAACAAAATAAATTCCCAGATCACTGAGCAATCTACATTGTTCAAGCTTCAACAGTTCACAGAAGCATACCTATGTTGTTGTTAGTGTGTGTTTTCCTTTTGCTTTCTGGTGTTGCTTGTCTTTCTTTCAATACATGACTTGTCATAAATAAACTGAATAGCAATATTTTATAATATCAAACTTCATCAATATTTCCACTTGTCTATTTGTCTTTGCTACACATGCCACAAATTCAAACATAACAGGGGCAAATGTGGGAGTTTCTAGGATGAACATTGAAAATGGAAATCATATGAAGAAAAGAGAAAAATAGTAAACTCGATTCGCATAAAAAACTAGAAGAAGACTCACTCAAAAATTAGTTGAAGGTCCGAGTCTAGCGAAATAAACCAAATTCATTTTTTTTATTTGGTTTTGAATTACAAATTTAACCTACAAAAAAATGTTGTAGAAAAGGAAAAGTCTTTGCCTATCCGTCATTCTCGTTCAGTCACTCACTTAGAATGTTACTAAAAAAAGAATTTTTAAGGAAGACCAGTTTGTTTTAATAAAAGTTCAATTGAAAAATGTAATAATAATATATTATATTAAACCTATGTGTGCATTTAGAACATTATAATAGTATATATTGATTGCGATATATACTTGGATTACATTTTAAAATTATTATAACCTTATTTTCATAATGGAGATCAATTTGTTTTTGTTTTGTTTTTTTTAATTCTTTATAAAGAAGTATTTATGTATGTTTTTTAACATAAATTTAGTTTGGTCTCATTCTTTTATTGTTTTCTTTTTATGTTTTTGTATTTTTTTATGGATTGTTTCATGTTATTATATATTTTTATTAAATTTTAGAGTGTCACCTAATTGAGGTTTTTGAAGTTCACAATCATGTCTAATGTGAGTTTTAAGAGAAAAATGAAAATATTTGATCAATGTACAAAGTTTTATCATTCTCTCAAATATTGTTATGCGTGGTAACATTATGAAAATGTTTTCATTAAAAAGAGTTAGACAATTAAACTATTTTATGCTTTTTCAGTTTTCCAGGTACTTTGAAAATAAAAAAAAATAAATTATAATTAACAACACATAATCTAATAATTATGAGTCAGATTAGCTTTAAAAAACATTTGTTTATATCATTAAAAGTTTATACTTTATTTTTAAATTTTACATTAGTTTATTGTTTAATAATTAAATAACTTTTATACAACAATTAAATTAATAAATTGTAAATTAGTCTTTCCACTTATTAAATGGACTGTGATTTTTTTTAAAATTATTTCAATTCAAATACATCAAGAGCCTACAGATTAATTACATATTGTGATATATCATAAAATTGTTAACATTGACGTACTTAAAAGTGATGTATAAAAATTTTATTTTTAGTAAAAATGTGGTAGAATGTATGATGGAACTTAAAGATACTAACATAGATTTTTGAAGAGAGTTACTAATAGATATGAATTGCAAATAATTTAATCATTTATAATTTAGTCAATAGCTTTATCGTTATATTAACATTGTATTAAGTAATAATTACCTTATTATATGAAATTAGAATAAATTTTAAAACATTTGAATATAAAGTTATTACAAATGAACATGTTCAACTTCTAAACTTCTTATAATGTATAAAAATTGATTTCAAACTAAATTAATTAGGTTTTGTTATCAATGTACTCAAACAACTTATCATCTAATATATTGTATCGGTTATGAAAATCTTATCTTACATACTCAAATATTTTCCTCAGATTGAGTATACTATTTATTGATAATTGAAGGGCTTTAAATAACCGTAATACTTACAATATTACAGAAATAAAAATAAACACTAAAAATAAAATATCAATTATCTTAAAATTAAAATATGCTTAATCTATCATAAAATAATATTATACCTAGATAAACCGAAAATAAAAAATCATAATTATGTATTTCTATTTTATCTTTATTAAATCAAACTAAAAAATCCAAAACTATTAAAATAAGATTTAAACAAATTATTAGTAAAAACCTAAATTTAAGTATATCTCAAGAGTATCATATTTGATAGAAATAACTCTTCATCGTTGAAGTACTTGAATAAAAAGATATCTCAAAGATTTTTGAGAATTTTGAAGTTGATTAATAAGAATATATAAACTTCTTTAACTATCATGAAGACAATTCTGCCATCCTCCATATTTTGAGGTGAAGGTTCCACCACCATGAAGTTGTGCATATTCACATATTGTTTCTCTAGCACAATGATCCCATGACATTGCAATATCCTTTAGTGACAAAGGTTCACTTAGCAATTTAAGAGAAAGTTTTAACTTCAACTTGGCTTTAATTGATAAATCATCTAAACCCTTGCTGTGCAAAATGAAAAAAACAGAAGAGAAACTAAGAATTTTGACTTTTTAAATAGAAATTTTGAACAATGCAATGTGGCATAAGAAATAGAATTATAATAAAATCAACTGCTAAAAAATATCTTGATAATATGTTAAAAAAAATAGAAATAGAAAAAAAATAATTCAATTTTCAAACCTGGTTTCTGATGGAGTTTCATCTAGAATAACAATTGAGCAATTTGGGTAGCTTCTTGGAATGTGCAACCAAAGTGGGTTGATTATTGGCTACATGATCAATATTATAGTTAAGAAAAGGAACTAAACAAAGCAAATTAAGGTTATGTATAAAATTAAACTTAAATCAATTTCACCTTTTTGTGAAAATCATGCATTGGGTTTAGATTAACAGTCACTGAATTGAAAAACAATTTGACAGTTAATCCTTCACCACCAACTGCAATTTGTGCTTCAATGGTAGTTGGAAAGATTCTATTATTTTTGTCAATGACTACCTCTGTGTCTATTAGTTGCTTGTTTATCTCCTTTATTTCTTCTGAAAGAGTATGATTTTCCTACAAAAGTTATCAATGTGTTATTTTTTTACATACACACATAACCATATTAATTCTTACTATAGCATTGTATTTTGGTCATTTTCATTTTTTTAAGCACACAAAAGTAATGAAGTGATGCAGAGAGTTAAGAAAAAAATGTAAAGGATTTGGATAAAATTATCTATAAACACTTTTAGGAAAGGAAAAAATAAATAAAATAAGTTTTTCAATGAGTTAAAAACCTATTTTCAATCTAATATGTGCAATTTTTTTTCATATGACTTCTCAAAATCATTATTTTTAACATCTGAATAGCTTAATTTTATATTTTGAAAATTTTATTTCTTTTTTTTTTCATCATACATATGCAAAATGATAAAATTTTCTAAATAAGGTGAGCTCACGATTCTAATAACACAAACAATAAAATATTGGAAGTTGTAGAAAAATAATATTGATATGAATATAAAAATATGAATAACAAGACTTTTTACCAATTATGAGAATAATATTCTTCACATCATTAAATTACAAATCATTGATAATTTCTAAGATATTACTTTTGCTATAATAAAATAGATCATGGATAATTTGATAACATTAGTTTTTTAAGTGCTAATCATAATTATTATAAGTATATATAAGAATAAACAAATCGTCAGTTAGACAATATACGACAAACCAATACAAAACACAAAACCATCTATAACAACACCATCTAAAGTAAATACAAAAATCTAGATGATGAACAAAACAGCTAGAAAATATACAAAGTATATAAAAGACACATAGTCTAGACAACCTCTACTTGAAGCCATTAGATATTAAGTCACATAGATATCATAAATGAAAATTTCATTTGCTAGATTGTCCATTCTTCTTCATCAAAAGCAAGTTTTGAATTCTCATAGTGATTTTGTCACGATAGATCAAATTTTTCTAAGTTTGTATGCTTAAATAAGAGTTTTTAGATATATAAAAAGGTATTCATAAGAACTACCAACCTTGTATGCAAAAAGGCTACCAACCTTTCCTAAAGCATTAACACAAGGATACTGATTTGTCTGCAAGCTTCAACCATCTTTATCATACTTGGAATCTCAACCATATAGAAATGACTCAAGATGTTAAGTGATTCTACACAATATTAAGTGCTCTACTTGCAATAGTATTATAAAGGTTTGTTAAGTGAAAGATCAGTAGATAATCTAATAAAGGATAGAGAGAATAACATTCACTTTCACAAGTATGTTTCAATCTAGCAAGAAATGTTTATAGTTGATATCCTATCTTCAGACAGTTCTCCTTGTAAGTCTCTAAAAAACTTTTTGTTGTAGCTTAAAGTGACAATAATAAAATACTTAAGAAAGTCGGAAGTAGCTTATTGGTAAAAAATACTTGTTCTTTATCTTAGAAGAAGATAAAGGAATATCTAAATGAATTTATGTATTTGATAAGGAAGAAGTGACAATGATAATACTTATAATCCAAATTTGATCAATGAAATCATTTACAAATTGTAAAGGAATGAATGCATCTCAATTATAAGGGAATAAGTATAAAAGTGAGTGTTGCAATGCTTCATTTATTACTCTTGTATGAAGTATTAGTTGTCATTTCAAAGCTTTTGCAATAACTTTTTTGAGATGTTTTCCAACCCTTAGATGATCATTTTTTTTATTGTCTAATCATTGTTCTATTATGAAAATTTTCAAAACATTTTTAAAAGATTTTTTTCAATCTTTGTTCTAAAACTAACATGTTATTTCAAAAACTATTGTTCTATCATACAAATTTAGTACTAAGAAATATTACTATGAACTTTTTCAATACTCAGGTTCAAATGAAATAATGATTACATAAACTTTATACATAAGAATCGGTTGATAAAATTATGGATATTAATAAATAAAATAAACAGTGCTTAATTCTAAACTATGGATATTAATAAATCAAATAAATAATGTTTAATTCTAAACATTACCATCAATATCATTCCATAAGAGCTCACTGAAATGATAAAAATATATTTGCGTAGAAAATGATGTGGCACCCATTGTAATCATGCATTAGATAAAAAAAGTCATGAAAAATTAAGTATATATGTGAACATGAAGCATTTTTTAGCAAACAATATTTTCGATAAACATACTAGAAAATAAATATAGCTCATTAGCATTTAGGAATTTTACCTGAATAATGCTTGAATTTGAGAAATGTATCTCTGAATTAGTTTCTTGCATAACATTGTCACCTATAGGCATTGCATTAATAAAACGATTAATTTTCGTTTCTCTTGGACCAAATTTGCTACGAGTCAAATATCTTGCTTGTGAATCTGTTACAAATACTTTCTTTGAGTTTGAGTCAATTACACCAATTGGTTGTCCATTTAGTGGTTCAAGTGTTGACTTGTCATCACTCAAATGGAATATCATTCCAATCTCTCCACAAGAAGCCACTAAGGCTTCTGTTGATATGGAAGTCAACTATAAATATATCATAATTATAACATTTCAGTATGTGTATAACAATCTTTATTATGAAATATATCATGTAATGAATTGTAATCTAACCACTTTAATCAAGTGTTGCATCGCAGGGCTTGAATCATCATAAATGGAACTATGATCTTGAAAATGTTCTTTCCCTTTATTGCAGTTTTCAAGTAAGGCTGGGGCTAAAATTGCAGAATTGCTAATGACAGGTGTGGTTTCACCACTTGTTTGTTCTTGTATAATAACATTTCCATATCCTAGTAAATAAAAATGATAAAAAGTATTTGTTATTAACGGTTGAGAAGTGGACTTTAAGCCTAAATCAACTCACAAAACTGGTTTGTAATGTAAGATTTGCATTCACTTATATACTTGACCTTAACTCTAGTTGATATGGTACTTCTAACATTAACCCTTGTATAAACATACATAATGAATATATTAATTGCATAGAATCATACCTTCTTGTATAATAACATTTCCATATCCTGGTAAATAAAATGATAAAAAATATTTGTTAACACTTGAGAAGTGAACTTTAAACCTAAATCAACTCACAAAACTGGTTTGTAAAGTGAGGTTCGCATCCACTTATATAATATAAATTAATTTTATCTCTAGTCGATGTAAGACTTCTAATATTAATCCTTATATAAAAATATATAATGAATATATTAATTGCATAGAATCATACCTTCTTGTGGATATGAAGTGAATAATTGTGGATATGAAGTGAATAATTGGTCTGTTACTTGTTGAAAAATTGGCATTGTAAAATAGGAGTTATGTGAGCCAAATCCTTGTGTTATTGGTTTCTGTATATGTGCTTCTTCTACTTTTTCTGTAGATGTCTCTCCAACTTGAAATTTTTTTGATTTGGAAGTAACAATTTTATGTTGCTCAATAACTTGTATATATTTTTCCATCTTATGAACTCTATGCTCGAAATCCGAAGTAATTTCAGTTTTGCTTGCTTTGAAGAGTGCAAAAGTAAATTCCAATGCCCGCATATGATGCTCACATTTTATCACGTCAGGTGTCTTTGGTTGTGGAGGAAGGGACTGAAACTTTAGTGCAATGGAAAACATTAGTTATTCTAAATGAAAGTTTTCAAATTAATTATAAACTTGAAAACATTGTCTACCTGCTCATATCTTTTACTCAAACCCTTGTAAAGAATGTTGAGTTTTGTGAAATATTTGCATTTTACAGTTTGGATCTGCAATAACGGTGTCACTACATTATCATTTCATAAGACTTCAACTTTGTTTATAACTATCAATAACAAAAACTAAATTTATAATACTTATTAAATGTTTTAGAAAAGGATAAAAAATGTCAAAAATATGAATATAAATGAACCAAAAAATTAATAATACTTATTAAATAGATTTCATTTTTCAATTATCTCCCTCGTATTCTTACTTTTTTAATTCATTCTTCCAAGCTTCACTGACATATTGGTTTAATCTTCACTCTTTTTTAACTTTAACCTTACTTATCTTATTTAATGCAAGTAAAAAGATCCAAATAAAAAGAAATTCGCCACACCTTACCTCCTTCAACAATTCCAAAAATCAATGGACTTTCTTTCAGAATCAAAGTAAAGCTTCAAATGTTCACAAGAAAATTTTCATTTTTTTTACAACGAGATTTGAAGAAAATGATATAAAAAAGAATAATTTTTAAAATCAATGGGTGAGTTGCATTGGAAAAGGATAGCATTGTTTAAGAAATGAAAAATTAAGTTGGTGTCTTTTATGTGTGGGGTCTAAAATAATAAAAGAGATGAAAATTCTAAAAGAAAATACTCAATTAGAGATGATAAATACAAACTAACAAGTGAGGCAAACAAAATACAATGAGGGAGAATATGAAAGAATGAGCCTAAAATATGCAAAAACATCTCATAAGGGAAAGACAAACATCACAAACACCATATGCAATGATGTATATTATTTGTTATAATAAAAAATAATATTATTTGTTATAATAAAAAAAGAATGAGATTGTTAAACTCAATTAGTATAATCATTAACTCACATGATAAAAAGATGATATTATCTTAATATTCTATCAAAGACAATATAGTCTTTGTAAACAAAGAAAGTCTAAATGACCCAAGATTTTGATCATAACATACAGTTTAGTTTTGATAAACTATTATCTTTGTTTTAAGTTTGTCCATAAGAAAAACTACAATATCATCATGTGATAAGAAACTTAGACTTTGTCATCCTCAGAAACTTAGACTTTGTCACCCTCCCTCCTATAACTTTTAAATGAAACTTTATTATAAGATGCAAAAATTTGAGAGATATACAAGGAATTGATATCACTCTCTATCCAAAACTTTAAGATAACGAGTCTTCACACGACACACTTACCTAGAACTCTTTGCCAAGAAGACTTTTGATACCTGAGTTCAATCACATAAGTAGTTGACACCACTCTCTACCAAAAATCTTAAAGTAATGAGCTAACGAGTTTTCACCTTTATATAATACTTTATTTTTTATTTTTATCCAACGTGAGACTTAAATTTACATTTAAAATTCTAATAAAATCTACATGCAAGTCTAGATGATTTTATTTAAGATGTTTATAAATAAGTCTCATTATACAAAACCTTCTAAAATAAAATATCAGGCATAGGATGTGTTACATCTTCAAATGATTTAGTGTTAGATTATAAAATGTCTAATGGACATAACACAAGAAAAATACACCATATTTATAAATCCTTCGTAATAGGAAGTTATTACCGGAAATAAGTGCTCATAGTCTATATTATCTGTAACACTTTTTATTTATTTATTTATGATATTTTCATATTATTTATATTAATTTTTTTAAGTATGACTTCCTTTATAATATAATATTAAGCGTCATACTCTAATTCATGTTCTAATTTAAATTTAGAAATTTATTTTTAAATTATAATTTTTATTATCTTATTAATCTTTTTAATAAAGCATCCTAAATTTTTTTTAACTTGTTCTTGTGTATCCGTATAAGAAAATTACAAAATAACAATTATTTAAAAAAAATAATTAATCATTATAACTAATTTAAATATCAATTTAGAAACTAAATATATTAATATCTAAAATAATATATATTATGAATAAAAAATTATAATTTAATTTATGAATTATAATTTAAATTAATCTCTAATATTAACTACAAATATTTTGTTCTAACTATGAAAAATTAGTATCTAAATTAATATTTAATTTATTCTTAAAAAATGTAATTGTTAGATAAAAGGTACTGCATCTGTTATATTCAAAAACTAGTGTTGCTTCTTTAGTAGTATGTCAAAATGAGTTTTAACTCACGAGTCAACCCAGTCACTACGGGTTTGAACCGAGTTAGGTTTGAAAAAACATATATTTTTTTATGCAGGTTAGTTTTTCACCTAGCTCATCCGGGTTGAACTCGTGGTGAGCCGGGTTGGTTCACCAACTCACCTAATTTAATTTAATTATTTATTATTTTTTCAATATTATTAGTTAACATTTTTTTATTATATTATAGATGAGATAAAAAAGGATGTTTCAAGAGAAAAAAATATTATAGATTTATCTATTCAAGACTCTAATATTATAAATGGACAAGTGTACAAAAATTATCAATATTAAAAACTAATTTGTTCACCTTTTGTGTTTATTTTTGGATTACGTTTGGATTGTATGATTTTTTTTTATTTTGAATTGTTAGAGTGAAATTTATTTATATTTGAATTAAACAAAATTTATAATTTTTTATTTAAAAAAAACTTATAATTAAGTGAGTCACTGAACCAATCCATTTAACCCACCATCTCGTGGTTGATCAGGCTGTGTTCAAATTTTTTTAGCTTGCTAATAAATGAATCAGATTATGTTGACTCACCAGGTGACCAACCCGTGATGGGCCGAACCGGGTCGAACCAAGTTACCTCTTTAGCCGGCTTATATTCAATACTAACCTCGTATTTTTGAATTAATAGACAATAGCTAACATATAAAAATTATGAAAGCAAAGTATAATGTTTAATGTTACCTTCTGATAAATTTGATCCTGCCATTCTGCACTTACTTCTTTTTCTCCTCCTAAAAACATAAAATTGAAACATATATTTAGTCAATTGTAAATATATAAAAAAAACTTGTAAAAATAACTTACGCGCTTACTTCTGTATATGTAATTATGATAAGTATAATGATTAATTAAATAAGCATATGTTCTCTTTTATATACGAAGATTGAAACTTATACTAGTCAAATTTAGTCTCTTTGGTTCAAAAGTAGAGGAAAAAACATATATTATTTAGTTAAAAGACAAGAATTATTACAAACTGATAGACTAACAATTCAATATTAATGACCCGAAAAGAAGAATGTAACAATTTGATTGGTATAAACTTAAAAAATGATCAGTCTTCTAACAAAATTCCAAAAATTTCAATTAATTAGGTTCTAATAACTAATTTATTTAGAAAAATATCAAATTATGTAACCAATACGAAGTTAAAGAAATATTTTCTTTCTTAATTTCTATTAGCCTAGAAGATCCAAAGCTATTATTGCAAGTCAAGTGGAAGCAACATTTAAAATTGAAAACAAGGGTTAGTTATGTTTTAATACCCCTTTAGTATCTACAACACCTTCTCATCACCTCAAAATATCTTTTTTATATCCCTTATATGAATATAATTTATTTTCCTTAAAATGAATGTTTATATGTCAAAAAAGTTATTTTAAAATTTGAAGGATGGAAATGAATATTTTTTTTATAATGACTAACAATAAAATTCACTTATTCTATACTAAAATAGTGATTTCAAATTTAAAAAAAATACCTTTTTAAAAGTTAATATTTTATAGATTAAAAACATTTAAAACTAAAAATGCATGAGAAAAATATGATTAGAAATCATTGCCGTTTTAAGAGAAATAGAGTGAAATAATAATAGATTTATAAGTACTCTATTCAATAAAATAATTAAAGATTAGTGATGATAATATAATTCTAACAAAGAGGTGGAGTTAAATTTTAAGAATAATAAAAATACATGATCCATTATTTTACCTGGAAGTTTATAAATAAATTTTAGAAAATTTTTAAAGAGAATAGATAGTTGTAAAAAATAAAAATTAGTAATGGAAAATAGTTAAAGATAAGTAATGCATCTTTCATAACAATTGTTCTGGTAGGGTTTAAAGTTCTCCCGCTAAAACACTCTTGGTTGTACGGAAGACTATATGGGCATTGAAGACCGGACGGACGGACATTTCTCGCTCTCCCTCCCCCTTCTCCAAGCTGGGCGGACGGACACCTGTCAAAGGCACTCCGACGCTCAAGTCAGTAAAATGACCGAATAGTTGGCACCGAAAATAATGCGTGTAGTGTGTATAATGAGCTGCGTGGTCCAGAAATCATACACTACAAGAAAATAGCTAGTTACCCGCGGATCATTATATACGGATTAGATTGGTATGTAATAAACGTATTATATACGGATCTTATATACGGATATTGGGAAATCCATTATATACGGATAAATCCGTATATAATGAAAAAAATATTTATATATGGAGGATCCGTATATAATTGGCGTACGTAATGTTTGTGCCTTTGAGCGCGAAGCTTTGTAGGGATAGTCCGTATCTAATATCCGTGTATAAGCTGATTTTAGAGAAAAACAAATAAAAATTAAACTGAAAGCTCCAAAATTTCCCCCCTCTATCACTCTCGAAAAAACCACATCTTCTCCCTCTTCTCGAACCTCTCCTCGAACCTTCAGTCCACTTCTCCCTCTTCTCCCTCTTCTCGAACCTCTCCTCGAACCTTCAGTCCACTTCTCCCTCTTCTCGAACCTTCAGTCCACTTCTTGACTACACTCTCTTCTCCGCTGTTAGTCCACCTCGCCGGCAGCGAGCCTCTGGTTCAGTGAAACCCGCACTCCACGTCACCACTCGCGATTTGTGTGGATTCAGATTTGATTTGTCGAACACGGTGAGTAATCGAAGCTTTGAGGATTATTTTTGTTTTCGTTTTCTCTTTTTGTTGTTTGGAGGTTTGAAATTGCGACTTTGGAAACCCTAGGTTGGTTTCTTCGAAGTGGTAGAGATAAGCTTGAGTTACAGTTGCGTTTTGCTCCTGGTAAGTTTGAATCGTTTAGATTTGAGGTTTATTTGAGTTATCTTTTCTCTAGGTGTTGTTACATTGTCCTATTTTTGGTCGTTGTTGTTTCAAGGTTTGAAATCGCGAATTTGGAAACCCTAGGTTGGTTTCTTCGAAGTGGAAGAGATAAGATCGAGCTGCTATTGCCTTCTACATTTGGTAAGTTTGAATTGCTTATATTTTGGTTTCATTTTATTGGCTGTTATTAAAAATGGGTCTTGACCAAAACTAGTCACTGAAAATGGTTTGCTTCGTTTTGGGTGCTTTTATTGCTTTCAGATATTAGTCATCATGGTTTTGACAATCATGTTAATGGATCCTATTTTGTTAAAAAAGTGGTAACATGGTTTGAAGTTGTTTCCTGGTTAGGTCATGTAATCATTAGTCATAATTTTCTTCATCCATTAGGTTATATTTTAGATTGACATGCACATATAGAATTAGACATTTTTTATTTACTGAACATTCTATCCAATTCTGCATTTTAGCATTAATTAACATCAAATTAAGCATTTACAAATCATAAAATCATCCAAATATATTCTTTATCACATCAGAATTTAAAATTAAGAGAAAACTTATTTGATGTTAAGACTAGTTTTGACTAGTTTGCTTCAAATTTGGGCTAACCACTGATTTAGAGTTTCTGTCGTTCCAGTTGTGTTAAGCATTTTATCATCTTCGTTAAATTATTTGAATCATGTATGAACCCTACATTATCCTATTCCATTCATTTTACTAGGCTACGTAAACTAGCTAGAATTAGGAATTTTATTCTGCATTAGTTTTTTTTATATGTTCTTTCTTTTAGACTTTGATTAGGATCATATTAAACATGTTTAGCTACTAAGATCATGCATTTATGCAACGCTAAACATTCAGACTCAAAGTTGCAAACATATGCATAACTTGCTTAATGTTCTTACTTTAAAATTTTGGTGTACGCATTGAAATTCTGCATTGTTGTTTACTAGATAGTTTTGAGCATTCAGTTTGCATATTTTAGTGTATTAAAACTTACTGACAACATTCACAGTTCAAGAAATCCAGTTCTCACATTCATTTGCATAATTTCACCAATTCTTATAAGCTTATTTGCATTCATCTAGGTTCAATTAGTCATATTCTGATTTCATTCATATTTAAGGGATTTTAGTGTTTTAAGAGTAATTTAGTGTCATATTATACATTATCAAATAGTATAAATATTCCATGTATGAAAAATCAAGAAACCAAGAATTCTGCATAGTTTGATTTTGCTGTCAAAATTTGTATTGACTAACTTTTTTACCAATTCTGATTCAATTAGTGTTTTTGCAATTTTTGAATATTTGATTAGGTTTATGCATTGCATTCATATCATAAGGAATATAGAAACTTAATTCAATCATAATTTGTGTCACACTCTATTTTAAACTACCATTGTTGTCAAAATTGGTGTGATAGTGATTTTGTGATTCTTGAGTTTCTAATTCAGTTTGAGCATTCATTTAACATAGTTAGAAATATATAAACATGTTTAGGTAATTTGCATTGCACAATACTTAGGTTAGTTCATTCAAGAAACACTTGGTGAAACCTAGGGTTTCATTGACGCATTTGATCAAACACTATTTCTAATTTCACATTTAGGTATAAGATTAGGACAACCTAGGACTTAGAAAACATTCATGGTATGTTTCTTTATAGTTTTTCATACTTACATCTCATTTTAAACCCCCTACACATCCAAGGGATAAAAGGAGACCACATAAATAGGGGTGGGAACATATGTAAGGCAATGGGGACACATGCAATTACACAAATCAACCTTGAATGACCCGCTAAAACACTCTTGGTTGTACTGAAGACTAGATGGGCGATAAAGATCGGACGGACGACGTTGCTTGCACTCCCTCCCCTTCTCTAAGCCGGGCGGACGGGCACCTCTCAAAGGCACTCCGACGCTCAAGTCAGTAAAATGACCGAACGGTTGGCACCGCAAATAATACGTGTAGTGTGTATAATGAGCATCGTGGTCTAGAAATAATACCTGGGATTCTTATTTATACTGGTTGTAATAGGTTTTTACCTTTTGTCGGCCTAATGAAGGCCCAATCAAGCCTTAATCTTCATTAGGGGCTTAATGAGTCATTAACAGTTGGCACAACCTAGGTGGACGACCTGGGAGGTTGACCTGGGAGGACGACCTGGGAGGACTGTACGGGAGGACGGCCAAGTGTGAGGACCATACGGCCAAGAATGAGGACTGTACGGTACAACAATGATAATAGATGGTGATGATTGTCATGAATTGTTGAATATCAATTGATGTTGGTAGGATGCTTTTATAAGATTATATATAAGGTTTTATTGAACAAATTGAAGAAGGTGATGAAAAGTATCCTATGATGTTTCGAATTCACTTTAGGGTTTAAATTTAATTTTTCTATAAGTAAATTATAAGGGATGTATGTAGAAAGGAACCTAATAGAAAGATTGACAATAATTTTAAAATGTAGGGAGATGAATTTATCTTTTATCTATATGGATTCTTGAAGGGAGAACATAAAATATGACAAAACTAGCTAGACATAAGGAAGAAACCTATCATTTGTAGAAAATGTAACATGTATAAAGTTTATCTTAAGTTTTCTAATCTTCTTTCTTCTATCATTTTTCAAAATATTTTATCTAGCAGTGAAAGAAACTAAGATGTACAACGAGGATTTCTCTATGGATCAAGTAGTGAGGGAAGAAAATTTGCGTAGGTTAAGTGGAAAACAATTTGTAAGTCAAAACACAATATAAGGTTGGGGGTAAAATATATAAAATGCTTTAATGAAGCACTATAGACAAAGTGAAGATAGGGACTAGCAATAAAGAACAAAATTTATGAAACAATACTAAAGAAATCTTATGGAAATGATAATGTTAAAATAAGACTCAAAATGCTCGAGGGATCTAACAAATATATGCAAAAAAAGAGAACAAAAGAAATTGAATTGACTAAAGTGTAGCATACAAAATATGTTCTAGAATAACTATTAAGTTGGGAGAAAATAGGTGCAACAGAGAGATCTTACCCAAAAGAACTCTAAAGTGTATAACATCTCAAACTTTAAAGAAGATAAAATATGGAACGTGGGCAAATGGAACCATGACACTTAGAAATGAAATGTGAAATGGAGAAGGGACTGATTAAGTGGGAAAGAAATCAAGAAACACTAATGCCTCATAATTCACTAAACAAGTTTGGAGAAGATAGTTGGATTTGGAAAGGAAACTATATTATGATAACATGGGAGGGGAGAATTATGCCTTTTATTAGGAATTCAAGTATGAGTTTGAGTCTCAATTGAGTAGAAATGAGTAAGTTAAACAATATATAAAAAGGAAAATTCATAAATTCATTATCTTAAAATTTTAGGTTAAAGGTGATATCAAATCTCTTGCATATGTTTTATAAAATCTTACTAAAATTAGACTATATAATAAGACTTTGTAATGTCTCATGTCTTTTTTGTTTTATAGATATTCATAGAATGAATAGGTGTGTTAGGAGTGTGTTACTCATATTTTTATATAAATCCAATTGTAACTTTTATAGTCATCATTGTTAATAAAGATTTTACAATTACTTAAAAAGGGAATTGAAAGGTCCATGTTCCTCCAAAAATTCTTGTATTTCTAGGTGGATCATTTTGACTAGATTCTCACCTCGAGTTAATTTAGGAACAAGAGGATTATTATCTCATGTACATGTATTATCTACATTTGAAAGAAAAGTCACAAAGAAAAGTCACAGTTTTAGTACAAATATCTAGTTAAATTAATTCATTTAAATTTTTTAATTTTTTTTAAAGGATGAAAATTAATTCTAAAATATAAACTTAACAAATAATTAGTTCATCTCACCAAATTGAGCACCCAAGCCAGAAACTTGTGAGGGCAAAAGATTGCACTCCTCACTTTGAAATGGTGGCCTGGTTCCTTTCATCTTTGTTGATATTCTTGTGATGTACTCAACCTACAAATATATGAAACGAGTAAAATATTGTTTATTTTAACATTAAGTGTAAAATATTGTTTATTTTAACATTAAGTGTTTGTAATAATATGATTTTTATATATGAGATAGAAAAAACATGTAATTTCAAAAATAAAAATGGACAAACAAAATAAATACAATAAAACGAGACATGTAAACTAAATTAAGGTACCTCGTCTTTGGCCGTATCAAATACCTCTTCTTCAAATCTTTCTACAGACTTCAAAAGCTTAGCTTCATTTTGTGTCCAAGATGAGAGAGGATCTCGTTTGAGAAAATGTTCAACACTGAAAAATCAATATTTCATGCAATTAGATTCAAGTGAATTTTACATAAATTAAACTATAAAAGAAAAATCAAGCTAATTAATAAACTATTTAATCTAACAATGACCCAAGCCGACTTGTGTCGACTTATGCCTCTAATGTTAAAAATGTGAAAACCTCTAAAAAACACTCACAAGTATTGGATGCACTTAAAGTGTCAATATGAGATGTTAACTCCAATGTAAGGATTGATATTGACAATGTTTTTTCAGCTATATGAAGAGCAAAACAAATGGAGAATGAGAATTTCATTATCCTTCATCTTTTCCATCCTTATTAAAGAAACAATGCTTTGAAGTAATAATTTAGAGTTGTAATATACCTCCCATTTTCTATCTTTATAACTTTTCTTCTTACTGTATTTCCTTTCATTTTTGTTTTGTTTCCTATAAGTATTCTTTGTAATTATTTTCTTTTTTCATCCAATACATGATTTATTTATAAGATTAAGGATTTTCTATTAAGTATATTATTGGATCAATAACAAATAAGCAAAGTCTTATGTCTTTAAAAGGATTACTAAGAGTATGTCACAAAGTTAAGGTCTTTGTCAACACCACATTTCTTTATTTTGTATTTCTTTATAGTATCTTCTTTGTAATTTGTAGTATTTAATAAGTAAAGAAAAACATCTTCGAGATCCAAATAGAAGTCTGATTGAAAAACATCATGTTTGGTCAAGAAATGTGCATTCAGAGGCATGAGAATTATGATAAAAGGGAAGAAAAGAAAGCATGAGCATGACATGAGCCACACGTATGATTATCAGTTAAAGAAGTTATGATTACAAAAATTTGAATTTTGAAATTCAAATTTTCTCTCTTATATTCTCTTTAGCAGTTTTGGCCAACACTTAGAGCCTTCTACATTCTACATTCATATGTCATGTTACATAAATTGAAGTGTCATTTAGTGATAATTTGTATATGGTCTTAAATAGTCAACACTTCTTTTTGTAGTTAACTTTGACATATTTAGAATGAATTGAAGGTTTATTAAGTTCTTTGAAAGAGGGTAGGTTCTCTTCTTGATTAAACTTTATCTTGTATTGAATCAAGTGGAAACTCATTCAGCACTTATCTTGGATTATCATTCAAGTGGTGTGACAACCTTTCATCATCACCTAATTTCTCTTTTCCATTTTCTCTTTGATTCCTTCTTACTTTTCCAAGTTTATATATTGGTTTAATCTTAATATTTGTGTAGTCTATGTCTTACTTACATATTCATGTTCTTATCTTGGATGCAAACCTTCACACTCATATAATTGAATTGAATTAAATTTGTGTTTAGTGGCAAACATCCTTAAATGCATCTACATTTTAAATCTAAACTTAAAAGCAACCATTATAACAAATACATAACAAGTTAAAACATAACTATACACTTGTCATACTTGTCATATTCCCTAATGTAATTCTTTTTTATTATTTAAATATCAATATAATGATTTAAGTTTAGTGTACAACGAGAAATATTGTAAAAATAATTTAGGATTAATTGACATGTGTTAAAGATTATCCTAAAATTGTGAATTTTCTCAAGTTCACTTAAGACAAGAATGTCAGAAACAATAAACTCTACAAATGAAGTAGAGAACAATAATAAAGAGTAAGAAGGAAAGAATAACATGACATGAGAAAATTGATGAGGTTTGACTAGATTATTACTCAAGTCTATTATATGTCCATAAAAATTCACAGTGAAACAAGTTCTTCTTTCTTAGTAAGCCATAAAAAGAACTTTAAAAATTACAGCTACAACTTCTCTCTTAAATGGATGCTCGTTCAAACATAATAACAATCAACATTCTTTTAACCCGACGTACTTATATATACATAGCATTTATAACAAACTCCAAGAATAATGCCAAATATTACATCAATATAATATATGACATGTGGTTTTCACAAGTACTACAAAAATAGTCAATCTATTAGATCATATAAACAATTTTGGTTCTCACAAGATAATCTACATCAAATGGTTTTCTTGGACACATGCCTTAAACAATCTTCACAAAAAGAATCCATAAGAGTAGAAAATGTGCCACTTTATACAAATTTACTAAGTCAAACTCTACAAATCTCCACCTTTGTTCAACACAAATATTTTAACCATAACTAAAAAAAAATACCACTAAGTCCATTACAAGATTAATCACCAATCAATTGGATTAAAGTTAAACAATGAAAGAACTTATTGATAGAACTTTTGTAATTATGTAAGAGGGTTTATAATATGTTGAGATCTTCATCACCATAATAGACTTTCAATCAACATATTCTTTTACAAAATGTAACTTGATGATAATGTTTGGTTTTATTATGATAGACTTACTTCTTCAATAAACGATGCCAACTTGGTCTATCACTCTCTTTACTCTTCTACTATTCTCCTTAACCATACAGCTTCTTTCACAACTTCTGACAATACAGTATACTTAGTCTTAGCTATTAATGTACTCACTATATATACATTGCATTAATAACAAACTCCATGAATAATGCCAAATATTACTTCAATATAATACATTACATTCAATTCACACCTAAACTAAGTACTGAAAACATAATCAATCTACTAAATGATAAACACTTTTGGTTCTCACAAGGAAGTCTATATCAAATGGTTTTCTTGGACACATGTCTCAAACAATCTTCACAAAAAAATCATAGGAGTGTAAATTGTGCAATGTACTAAACTAAGTACTGAAAACATAATCAATCTACTAAATGATAAACACTTTTGGTTCTCACAAGGAAGTCTATATCAAATGGTTTTCTTGGACACATGTCTCAAACAATCTTCACAAAAAAATCATAGGAGTGTAAATTGTGCAATGTTATAAATATTTACTAAGTCAAACTCTACAAATCTCCACCTTTGTTCAACATAAATATTTTAGCCATAATTGTTCATTACAAGCTTAATCACCAATAATTGAATTAAAGTTAAACAATAAAAGAACTTATTGGGTAGAAATTTTGTAATTATATAATAGGCTTTACAATATGTTGAGACTTTCATCATCATAATAGACTCTCAAGCAATATATTATTTTAGAAAATGTAACTCGATGTTAATGTGCTTAATTTTTTTATGATAGACTTGTTTCTTCAATAATTGTATGACATTGTTTTTAATATAGTGGATGATGCCAACCTGGTCTATCACTCTCTTACCTCTTTTACTATTCTCCTCAACCGTAAAGCTTCCTTCATAACTTCTAACAAGGAATTATACTTACTCTTAGTTGTTAATGTAGGCACTACATTCTACAAGTTGAATTTCTAAATAATAATAGTATCATACATTTTAAACACATAAGTTGATTTTTCGATGTCAAAACATTGAACATAGTTCAAATCTTCATATCTTTCTATAAGAGCGTCTTTGACCTTCGTTCTAACTCCCCCATGGATTAGAACTCTACTATGTAGTCCCTTCAAGTATCTTAGGATCCATTTAAGAGTTTTTCAATGAACTTGACTAGGATTTGACATGAACTTGCTAAGAATACTCACAACACATGGTACGTTTAGGCAACTAAAAACCATTGCATACATAACAAAATCAACAATGTTTGCATTTGGAATTGTATTCATACAATTTAGGTCCTCAACCATCCAAGGAGATTGTTAATTAAATTGGTTATAATGTTGATTCAAAGGTGTGAAAACATAGTCCAAGTTTGTTATGCCAAAGCTTTTAAGGCATGCTTCTTATGATAAGTATAAAAGTTTCTAGTCCTTCATCTAACAATCTCAGTCCTCACAATCTTCTTAGAAACTCTAATATCCTTCATATTGAATTCAATTTTCAATTCAATTTTCACTTTTTCAAGTTTACACTTACTATTGCTTGTTATTATAATGTCAGAAACATAAAACGATAGTACTATGAAACAATATTTTGCTAGGAATTAAAAGTGAACATAATTATTGTATTTACATCTCATGAAACCAATACTAGTATAATGAAATAATCAAATTCTATGTTATTATATGCAAGTCTCTGTATGACAATTTAATGCATGGTATTCAATATAATGGATTTTCCAATATACTAGAAAGACTAACTAAATTTTTTAGGCATGAGACATAAACTATGTGTTTGTACACTTGGTAGTGATGTGGTTACATGGAGATTAACTAAGCAAATTATTGTAGCTATATATCATCAATGAAATTAAAGTTTTTAGCACTAGAAATATAATGAAATTAAGTAGTTGAAAAGCTTTTTAATGAATATTTCTTTGGGAATGAAACCATTAAGTTTGTCTTCTCTCTTTCAATTTTTTGTTCTTAGAGTTTTTTATTTCTCATTTTTTTAGCCTCAACTTTGTTTGAAAGGTTCTTGTTATATCCTCGATAACTTGTGAGCCACCTTGAAAAAGTTCTTAAGAATAATGTACTAGGCAAATCTCACCTAAAGTTTCTATTTTACATTTTCAATATCTATGACTATTTATCATATAAATCTTTATTTAAACAATATATTTGTTTCACATAGAAAAAATTATAGTAAATTTTAAGAATGACAATTGTAACATTAAATGTGTTCTACTAAGTATATATCATGCATATAATTGTCTAACATTATGAATAATTTCTCATTTTCCTAATGAACTACATGGAGTTTTAGGAGTAAAATACCAAAGTTGTATATAGTATTATATGTTTAAATATTATAGTAAAAGAAATTATGGTTGATTTTATTGATAAGGATAAAGGCATATTTTTTACATGTATATAAGGGTTGTTGTACTCCTTACATCTAATGTCTATATCTAGTTTACCAAAGAAAAGAAAAAACAATGAAAAAAACAATGAAAAAAACAATTAGGTTCCAAAGAAAACCAAATTTCATAATACAAAGACAATGCTTATACAACAATCTAGGCAAAAAGAGCTTCAATATATCAAACTATTTAACGAATGTCATTATCATCAACAATTAGTAATATTTTGTAAATAAATTCTTACATTTTCTTTACCATCATGTTACGACTGTCTCTAGATCTCCATCCATTGGCCTCAAGAGTGGTTGCATTTGAAATAATTATCCTTTTGTTTGTGTCCATTTTGCATGTGAAAATACCTAATACTTATATGAACAGTTCATAAAAAAAATGTAAGGTATATATATAGTTATAATGACATATGAAGAATAAAGGAGAAACTATAATATGACACTTTTTTCACCTCAAAATCTAGCAAAAAGTTTCCCTCTTTTTTCTATTTATAAAGTAGTAGTCAATGTTACAATTACTATACTTAAACCACAAAATTGTGTTTCAATTGAACATGAATCCAACAAATTTTATAAGTTATGTTTAATTTCTTGAAAAGAGAGAAGTGAGTATTCATCGTGAAAACATGTACACACTAACTAAAAATTTGATTTAGATCTTTAATTCTTTTTTATAACTTATGTCGACTTATTCTATATAAGCAAATTAGAATGTAAACCCTAAAAATCTTAAAACTTGAAAAATACTAAAACCCTTATCACAAGAAAAAAATAATATAAGCTTATTCTCAATCACCTTAAACATACTAGTTTTCCCCAAATTAAGCACAAAAGAACAAAGAATAAAAGAAATTTCATGAAAAAATTCACTACAAACATAAACCCATAAATCACTCGCAAAAGAAAAAAGAAAAAGGGGAAATTGCATGCTTGAAAAAAGGAAACACAAAAATGTTGATACCTATGTTTTACTTCACCAACCAAGAAAAGTGTGTCTAAGGTATATTAGCTTTGTAAAATGTAGAGGTCTTTATATTGTGTGTAAAGATGGCACAACCATTTATACGCGTCATGCAATGTTATTTAAATAGAGACGTTATTTTATAGACTTAATGAATAAGTTTGAGCATAAATGTGTAACGTATCAAGTAAAATTAAAGTTAAAATTATATAATTAAACAAAGGTTCTTGTCTTTTGTTATTAAAAAAAATATTTATTATGTTAATTAAACTAGCATTTAAGATTAGATTAAATGAATATATCATAATAGAAAAAATTAATGAATTAGCCAAGTATTTGGTTGAAATAAACCTCAAGATAGAATCATAATAGTAAAAATAAGAACCAGAAGAGATAAAAGAAAATGTTGAAAAATTAATAAAAATCGACAATAATCGGCCAATAAATTTTTAACAAAAATGCCATTATGATTTTTAACTTCTTTAAAAAATTAAATAAAATGTAAATGAATAAAATTAAAACTGACCTATTAAGTAGTGACATATGTCAATTTAGGAAAAATCTAGCTATTTAATATATTCTATATTGTTTCATTAGTTTTATTGTGTTTAAATAATATTATATTATTAATTATCAAAACTCTATTGCGGTATGATGTGAAATAGATGATGACAAAAGTATTTGTGTACGTGAGTGTTTGTGAATAAAATCTATTTTAGTTGGTATTTCAAATATTTATTATATATGGGTAATGAATATTTTAATTTCCATTTATAAATAAGTTTGATTTGAATATTATATTATTCGTAATGTGAGTATCCATTATTAAAAAGAAAATAAAACAAAAATTAATTTTATTAAATTAAATTTTAAATTAAATTTTAAATTAAATTTTATTTATATTATATTTTATATATTTTTTTTATTTTAAAAATTTATAAAATATGTCTTTTAAATTTTCATATATATTCACTAGTTTTAAATGTAGATATTTTTTAACCGAATACCAACAAGTTAATAAATGAATTATTTTATTATAAATAAGATAACGGATAGGCATCTTATAATAAATCTAGTAGTTACTACATATGAAAGTAAAATTATTACTAATATTCACTGTATGTGTAATAATTCATTTATTACATAATTGTTGTCAAATGAGATCAATATTGTAAAAATAATTGTTCACTGAACACTACAACTTATTATGAATGATACTTGTGTAATAAATTTTAATTTTAATACGTTAGTTCATATTATAATTAACATATAATTATGTATTATGTATGTTTAGAATACAATTGTCATATAAACTAAATATTATATCTAGTTCTAATCTTGTTTTGGGTGTGGGGTTTGGTATCACAATCAAAACATTTTATTTTACATTTATCTTCAAGTCTGTTTTACATTTATCTTCAAGTCTTTTAGGGTTGTTTTCACCATTTCAGTTATAAAAGTTTTCCTAAATCCTTAACATTTATTTTCGAAGTTGTGGGGTGTATTTGTTGAAAGTATTCTGATACTTGAGTTAATAATATGATTGATCTATTAGCACAGAAAAATTTTAAGTTCGCAATAAATACAATCACCTCACTCTTTAACTCAAAGAGTATAAATCTCAACTACTATAATAAGTTTTTTTTTTTAATTTTCCTAGACTAAATCTAATCTTTCTTCTCCCTTTTCTATTCTTTCTTATATTAAATTAACTATACAAAATTATCTATTATATATATATATATATATATTATTGAATTATAGTGAAACCCATATAAAATAATATATTATATTTATTTAATATAACTGATATAAAATATTTTAAATAGTGAATTATTTTTTTTCAATATGTATTATTTAATTATAGTGAAACCTATCCAAAATAATATATTATATTTATTTAATATAACTAATATAAAATATTTTAAATGGTTAATTAATTTTTTTCTTTGTAACAGTAATAACTATAAATTCATATATATATATATATATATATGGAAAAACTCATTTTTTTAAGTAACAATAATTGAATTATTACATATTGACTAAGAAAAGTAGTTAATATTATTTAATTTTACAAATCATGTTTTAAAAATATTTTTTTCTTAACTATCTCTAGAACTTCTTATCACATTTACAAGAAAGTTATTAAAAATATAATATTAATTAATTGAAAGATATTTTGTACTGATATATTCTTATAATTTAATTAAGAGAAAGTATTTTTTTAATATACTTCAACTTGGCTACACATTTTTTATCTTTTTTAACTATGCCTAATACATGGAATATAATTAAGCTGAAAACTTTGATTCGGTAACTTTAAACGCAACAATAATAATTGAAGGTTCTATTTACAAAAGATGTGACAATATTGGCCTTAAACGATAAACCTTTCGCAAGATGTAACGCTTTTATAGTACTATACTCAATGTCATTTTTCTTGCAAAATGGACGTTTACTTTCTAATGTTCAATGTCCTAAAGCTCAAATGCTTCAAATATGATATTTAGTGGTATTCTGTTACCGCTTAACACCAAAACATTCATATTTTTACTGTGTTTAGCAGTACAAATAGACACTCAACGGTCTAGAGCTAAAATGATCCCAAACTAACACAATGAATTGCCTTGAAGCATATGCCACTATTTCTTCTCTTGCATAAGCACACAACCTAACCTCTGATGAGAAGTATCACAATAAGCCTCAAAGGACTTACCTGTGTCGGGGATTACCAACACTAGAGCACTCATCAACCTTCGCTTCAACTCTTGGAAACTTTCCTCACACTTGTTTGTTCAAGTAAACAGTTTATCTTTGCAGTTAGTTGTGTTAAAGGCATCACTATTTTAGATAATCATTTTATGAATCTCCTATAGTACCCAGTTAAACCCACAAAACTCCTTATCTTCGTCACCAACTTACGTTGCTACCATTGCAACACTGCTTTAACTTTATCTAGATCCATATCCCTTGAGTTGATATCACATGTCCCAAAAGCTAAACTTCTTGCATAAAAACTTACACTTTGACAGTTTGACATACAACTTCTTCTCCCTCATGATCCAAAGCATTGTCTTTAGAGTAGATAAATATGTCGTCTTTGAAGAGTATGACAAACTTATCTAAAAAAGGTCTGAAGTTTTTGTTCATATAGTCAATGAACAAGGTTGGAGCATTAGTCACACCAAAAGTCATAACTACATACTCATAATACCCATATCTGGACCTGAAGGTTATCTTTTGCACATCTTCTGCCTTAACGAGAATATGATGATACCCATATCGTACACCTATCTTCCAAAACACAACTGATTGTGCAGTTGATCCATAAAATCATCAATCTTTGGTAGAGGATACCACTTCTTGATAATTAACTTGTTCAACTACCTGTAATTGATAATAGTTGAAAAACTGTTATTTTATACTTAATTTTGACATCAAAAACACCCTTTATGACTTAGAATCTAGCTTGAAATCATGCTTTTGCTTAAGTTGTTGAAATAAGAGAGTTGGATGGGTTTTATGCTTGGTTTTCCTTGTTTTGGCAGGAATTTAGAGAAATTGGATGAAAGAAGTTGAAGTAGTAAGGAGTTGAACTCAGGGAAGGAAGTAAAAGTGCATAAAAGAAGAATCGCAGTCACCGCTGAGAACCATTTCACCGCTGAGCACCAAGTTTGCTTGTTGAGTACACTATCTTGCGCTTAAGCATCATCTCTGAGGGCTGATTCTGAGTGTTGCACTCACCACTCAGCGCCATTTCACCGCTCAGCGCCATTTCACTACTCAACCCCATTTCACCGCTCAACGCCATTTCACTGCTCAGCACTGTTAACTTGGGCTTGGGCCAATTTTATGTATTTTTAATAAACTATATAAGGGTTTAGTCGACCTAGGATTGGTATCTTTGGACAGAAAGAGGCAAAATTACACTCCTTTCACCCCTTGGAGGCGGATTTTGGATGGGGAAGCTCCAATCTTCAACTTTTAGGGTTCTATCTTTCATTCCTTTCATTATTTTCATCTAGTTTCACCGTGTTTATGGTGAACTAAACCTCCATTGTTGTTGGGGGAAACGATGTAATCCTTTGAAACTCTCATGTATTGAATTGATTCTTGATTATATATGCTTTACTTCATTAATTGTTAGGGTTTTTCCTCTATGCTCTTTGCATGCTTTGTTTAACTCATTTAATTGCATGATCATTGATGTTATCGATATGGACACATATAGATAAATCTAGAATTGGGGAAATTCTCCTGGAAGCAATATTACCTAGACATAGGAATAAGAGGATCGGTTGCCTTTAAGCTTCTATGCAAATGTAATGCATGATTAATTACTAGGAAGACAAGACAACTTGAACTAGTAATTAGGATTAGGTTTTCTTCATCCAGACATCGGGTTTAAGGTAAATTAGAAAGTGACATTAACATTAATGAAGAAAGATGAATTCATAAATACATTAGAGTGGATATGATAAGTCGGAAACCCCAACAATATAATCATTCCATATTTTACATCAATCAATTTTGCATCTTTCGATCCAATTGATCAACACTTGCATTCATGTTTATTTTTCCGTAATATAAACACAACAATTTTGTTTACAAGTCTTATTTAATCAAGAAATCACATAATTGTTTAGGCCTTGAGTCTCTTGGGAAAGGATATTTGGTCTTACCATTTATTATTAGTTGATACGATTCGGTACACTTGCCGAGGTGTTAACAAGTTTTTGGCGCCGTTGCTGGGGACTCGAGGTTTAACTATTCTATTTGTGTGGTTATTGATTAGCTTTGACTTGATTTTTATCTTTTTATTTTTTTATTTTATCTTTTTATTTTTTTATTTTATCTTTTTATCTTTTTTATCTTTTAATGTTAATAGTTGTTTCTAGGGTTTTGTGCCTAATGTTTGTAGGATGCAATTGGGACAAGAATTTAACTATATGGGCACTCAATTCTACCAAGGTAATTTCAACCACTGGAGGGAATCTCACTCAAGCATGGATGAAAGTCAATTTGGCAAGCTGCCGGACAATTTGAGAGACTACTACAACAACAATGGCAGCAACAAAGTTCTTTATCTGAAAGAATGGATAAGATGGATGACGCCTTTCAACAATTTATGCAAGAGTCCATCTCCACTCAGAAAAGCATTGAAGCAACATGAAAAATGATGAAGATGCAGATTGGTCACTTAATTGAGAGATTGGAAGATTTTGGGGTTGATACTGAAGTTAACCCTAGGAAGGAATGTCAAGCCATTATCATTGGAAGTGACAAGACTTTAGATGAGAAAAAGATAGAGAGAAAAGAAAAAGAAGAGTTGAGTGAAAAGATAAAGATGTAGAGAAAGAAAGAGAAGGGGTTGAGAGAGAAAAAAGAAAGAAAATTTGTGTGAAGATGAAGAAAGTGAGTGGAAAAAGAGAAGGAAAAAAGAAAGTGAGAGGAAAGGAAAAGAGGACGAGAGGAAACAAAAGAAAGAATCATATGAAAACCCCCTTCCTCATCCAAAGAAGTATCATTGGAAGGAGAAGGAATTTGAGTGCTTTATGGAAATCTTCAAGAAATTGGAGATTAAAGTTCTTCTGATTGAGACATTGAAACAGGTTCCTTCTTTTATCAAATTCTTGAAGAAATTCAGCAAAAAGAAGAAAAAAAAAAGAATATCTATAATGGGGAATACCGACATTGAAGATGGAACAGGAGCTTTATTGGGTCAAGCTAATGACGTTAAAAGAGCGCTTGTTGAGAGGCAACCCAGTGGTTTAAGAACTTTAATTTTTGTTATTTGGTGATATAATTGTTAACTTTTGTTATTTTGTTTTGTTTTGGTAATGAGTTTGTTACAGCTCAACATCTACTAATGGATGCTAGATGATAGAGTATCTACTGAAGGATATATACACACCTACTGCTAGGTGTTGATGAAAAGGATTTACATCTACTGATGGATGTTAGGTGGAAGAGTACCTACTGATGGGTATTGGAAGATTTTGGGTCAGGCTCGTGACGTTAAATAAGCGCTACCTGGGAGGCAACCCAGTTGATTGAATTTATCTTTGTGTGTTGTTTTTGGTTTTGTTCTAGTAGCATTATAGGGATTGATTGTTGAATGTTTGAGTGGGGTGAGAGACTAAGTGCATTGATTAAGTGAAAGTGTTGGAGTGAGTGGAAAATGTATGAGATTTGAAAAATTGAGAGTTGAAGTTGAGAGCCATTGGTGATGGACGCTTAGGGCAAGCTAGGAAGAAGGAGATTAGGTATCGCGCCTGCTGCTTAGTGCCAGCTACTGCTGAGTGCGAACGCTACAGATTTCTGTTTAGGCTTTTAAAAAGATGGGCTCAACGGGGTTTGGCCCATTAGTTATTTTGCTAACCCTAGGGCGCGTCTAGGCCGCCACTTTCAGCCTTCATTCTTCCCAAGCACTCTCCAAAGGATTCTCTCCACTTTTTCCTTCATCCTTCTTCACAAAAACCCTTTCTCCACCCAATTTTTACACCAATTCCTCACATTCATAAAGCATTCTTCAATCATTAAGCATCTCCACCCAAGTAAGTACATCCATTTTACATTCTAGGGTTTTGAAAGCATGATTGTGAATGAATATGGTTGTCTAAGCATGATTCTTGAAGGATTGTGATGTTTTTGCATGATTGATTGAAATTGGACCGATTAAATTGCTTGTTTAAGGTCTGGAATTTGGAAAAATTCATGTGGGTGGAGATAAGAGGCGAGCAAGGGTCATTATGCAGAAAAATCCAGATTGCTGCTCAGCGCCAGTTTACCGCTGAACGCGATTTTTTCAGAATTTTGATTTTTGTGCTATCTTTCTGTTTCTGTTCACAGGTGACGCTAAGGGGTATTGTTTTGCCCTCAACGATGATAGGAAGAGTGTTAGGAAGTTGTTTGTAGTATACTAATGCTTAACAATGATTCTTGTAGTTTTGTGAATTGTGTTTGATGTAGGGATGACCTCCTCATCGGGCAAAAGAATCAAGACTATGGGAAATAAGAGGAAGGAACTAGAGCGCCCCTATTCCAACAGGTTCCTCTCCCGCAGACATGAGCAACACTTTCTCATTGTTCAAGATAGAAGGCTCTTGATGGAGTGGGAGGCGAGTTGGATACCAGACTTGGCTCCACAATTTGGAGAGGAACTAGAGAGTAGAAAGTGGGAGAGAATAGCCACGTACCCTGCACCAGCTAACATAGCAGTGGTCAAGGAGTTCTACACCAATGCAAGACCACTGTGTGACTCTCACACAGAGGACTATATGAGCTATGTCAGAGGAAAAATCATTCGGTATGGTCTTGACTCTATTAACAGGTTTCTGCATACTGAATAGACTTGCGTGCAGTGTCAGTTTGCTCTGAACATGGAAGAAGGAGCAGATTTTGAGGATATGGAGAGTGTGCTATGTGTGCTTGGAGGGAATTTTCAAAGGAATAGAAATGGTGCAGCTGTGCATATTAAGAGAGTTGATCTGACTCTCATGGAAAAATACTGGATGGCGTTTTCTCATGCCAATATTCAGCCTTGTTCTCATGTCTCTGATATTACTGTTAGCAGGGCCCTTTTTCTGTATTTTATGCTTAGAGGGATGGGCGTTCATATTGGTCAGGTTATAGCAAGTGAGATTCAGGTTTGTGCCAGAACTGTGATCAAAAGGCACCCTTGGGGCATCCTTCTCTGATCACACACCTTTGTGAGTTGGTTGGGGTTAATACTTCTTGACCGCCATTGGAACGACCTAGGAAGACGATTGATGAGGCCTATTATAGACAATATTACGGAGGAGATGAGGTAGCTCAGCCAGTACCATCATGACATTATATGATGATATACAGGTGGTTGTTCACAAGCTATGTGAACAGATGCATGATGTTGCGATTGTAATTATGATGTTAAGCAGGATTTGTATCTGGAATATATGGAATGTTAAATGAGCCTATATGTGAGGTTTTGAACTCCATAGTTTTTGTGAATGATGGCTATTACTTTGAAAGCATGAATGATTTTGCCCAGGTTTCTGTGATTGAATCAATTGCTTGTATGTGTCATATGATCAAGGCCATATGTTGTTATCCCTTTTTAGCCAATGCATGATTGTAACCCAATAAAAGAGAGCACCATGTGTTCTATCCTTTGAACCTTTAGCTTTAAACAGGATTTGAAAACCCTTTTTGAAAATATTTACCTTGAGTTAAGTTGAAAATATTTGTGGTATTGATAAAGGTTCAAGTTTGGGGTTGTTGAGAAATTTGAAAAGGAAAAATATATAAGCATTGAGTTAAGTGTTGAGCAAATGAAAAGCAAAAGAAAAAGAAAAGAAAAAGAAAGACAAAGAAAAGCTCAATGTAAAGGAAAAGTTGGGAATAAGTAAGAATGGTTGTGTTTAAATGAGAAGAGTATGAATGATTCTCTTAACTCAAGGATTTTGTGATCTAGAAAAACCAATTTTCTTCTTAACCCAGCCACATTATAAGCCATAGAAAAGTTATTGTGATGATGCTTACTTGTGAATGTGTTTGATTGTGGTTAAATGAAAGGCAAAGTTGACTCATGTGACATTGTGATAGTAGAGTGAATGAGTGACCTCTATATTCACTTGTGTGATTGAGTGAAACACTTTATCTAGAGAGGAATGATTCCATGAGCACTTGATTACATCTATGCTTAGTTAATTGATCATTCATGAGAAAAACATCTGTTGGAGAGTATGTGATTATGTGAACACCATGATGAGTAGTTGTGAATCAAGGCATGTGTGCATCTTGACTGAATTCTATTTGATGAGTTGATTTGAGTAATTACTTGTGTTGAAAGAAAGAGTTTTTGAATTAGTTGAACCATTGTATTGATTGGTGGAAGACTGAGTTACATCTTGTTTGCTTGAGGACAAGCAAAGTTCTAAGTTTGGGATTGTGATAAAAGTTGAAAAATTGTTATTTTTATACCTAATTTTGACATTACAAACACCCTTTATGACTTAGAATCTAGCTTGAAATCATGTTTTTGCTTAAGTTGTGGAAATAAGAGAGTTGGATGAGTTTTATGCTTGGTTTTCCTTGTTTTGGCAGGAATTTAGAGGAATTAGATGAAAGAAGTTAAAGTAGTAAAGAGTTGAACTCAGGGAAGGAAGTAAAAGTGCATAAAAGAAGATATATTTGATGTGTATTGCAGATTCGTGTTTGATCCAGGAGGAAGAAAACTAGATCTAAAAGAATAAGGCCACTCCAAGATGGCCATGCTCCCAAAGATTGTGTGGAGCTTCTTCATAAGCCGATTGTCAGATTTGAGGACAAATCTTTTCTTAAGAGGGAGGGCATGATGGAATCCTCCTTGACGTAGTCCTCCTTTTATATTTTTACTGTTCCTAGCTTAGCTCTTAAGGAGCATGGGTTACTATAAATACCCATCTCCTCTCTTGTATTAGGACTTTTGAGATTAATGAGAATTAAGTTTTCTGAAATAGAAACAATTCTCTCTTGAAAGTCAGGCTAGAGAGTCCAAAGACTCCCTCTAGCCACCTTCCAAGCACACTCTTTCCCTTCCATATTCCATTCTCACGGTGCTTCTCTCTCACCATCCACGCATAATCACTTCTTCTCCAATCTGCTTCTGGCACGCGTCAGTCTCCTTAGCCACGCGTCATCCTCCTTCACTCTCGCAGAACCGCGCCTCTCATTTCTTTCTCTCGACGCATCCATTCACATCTCCGAGCATCTCATTCTCGCTCTCGAGAGTTCCTTATCTCCGACCACAGATCCACACTCCGTACACGAAGGTATCTTCTCTTCGTTCACCACACTCCCTCATCTTCTTCTAGTGTTTCCATTCATCTCCACCATTTTCCACCGAATATTTTCTTCTCCACTAGGGTTTCTTCATCTTTCATTATTTTCTCTGATTTTAGCCGATTAAAAACACTTTTGATCCATTCCAAACCTTTTCCACCGTTTAATCTTCATTTCGAACCGATTAATCGGTTCATTTTGAGTTTTCCCTCTTTTCTAGTGTTCATTCATGATTTTAGGGTTTTCTATTCAAGTTTAACCTTCTGTTCTTGTTCTTCTTCGAGTTTTTGTCCTTTTTCCGCTGCGTCATCTCTCTGGAGGAAGCTTCGAGGAGTCCGAATCGAGCTCGCACAGCTTCGGTCGTCAGCTTCTCGGGCATTCGTCCATCAAGTGGTATTCAGAGCTCAGGTTCGAGCACGCTTCAGAGGTAAGTATCTCGGTTCGTCTCTGTTCTGAGTTTTCTTCCATTATTGAGTTGTTTCGATTCTTCTGTTCTTGTGTTTGATTCGCGTCTCTGTTTTTTGTTTCTAGTTATGTCTCGGTGTGATTTTGATTCTGAGTTTATTCTTTCAAACTCGCGTTTCCGTTTCGTTCATTATTTCTGTTTTGAGTTTTGTTTCATTTGATTCTGAGTTGTTCATCATTTTCTATTACTGTCTTGTGATCTGGTTTGTGTCTTCATTGAATCAATTCCAGGTGTTTTCTGGTTTGATGTTAAACTCATTTTCTTAATTTGACTTGTTCTGTGCCTTGAGTCATTACTTTGAGTTTTATTTTCATTTTATTCGGTGATTTCACTTTATTTGAGTCTTTAATTTCTAAATCTATTTCTGTTTTGTCTATGTCATGTTACTTTGTTTTAATTGTCAATTAAATCTGAGTTTAACTGATTCAATTGAGTTCTTGCACTGAGTAAGTTCTGTTCACCTTAAATAAGCTATGATATTTGGATAAATGAGCTTGGTGACAGATTTCAGTGGTGGAGATAATGAATCTCATGTTCGTGAATCTGTTTAATGATAGCTTTGCTTGGTTTCTGCCTAATCAGTAACAAGTGCATACCAAGTGAGCAATGAAAGGCTCAGCCTAGCTCAGTTGCACATTGATTAATTAGCAGATTTGTTATTTGGCCAGCTACACCGAACTGGATTTTCTTTGCAGAGACTGAGTCATTCATACTTGGTTTTAAATTCTTTGCCAAGTTCTGATTCAAATTTTTTCCAGTATTGTCCTTGTTTCGTTGGCATCTATTGAGGTATTTGAATCTGCAGAATTGCCTTAAAACTGTTTACAACAGTGATTGAACTTAGTTTGAACTTCTGAGTTTGTGATCCATAGTGTGTATTCACTGTTTTCACTTTGCTATCAATTCTGCAATTGAGAATACATTTTTTTGGTCACTCAAGGAAGCCTAAACCAGTGATATTGAAACTATAATTGTGGCTGAGAGTGATTAGCCTCTTGTTTTCCTTTGGATATTTTTTTAGTTGAATCATTTGTTTCTATCATGACTCATATCTTGTGAAGTTGAATTGAAATAGAGTCAAATTATATGTTTTGAATTGTAGCAAAAGAAAGTTAAAGTATAAAAGCATGAGTTCTGGTGATTTGAAAAAAAAGAAAAAGCAATTAGAAAAGAAGTATTGATTGAGCCACATAAAGAGTCAAGTGGCAAGTGCAATTCACAACACAGTTTCACTCTTAATGTTTCTCTCCTTTTTCTGGTTCATCATATAATTGGATTGGAGTGAACATTTTAGAGCAATTGGCAATGCATTATTCTGTTTCATTTGCAAATCTGTTTGGTCATGTATGATTCAACTTGCTGTCATTTTCTTGTTTTATGAATCTGTTCTAGATCCCTTGTTAGGTTCTGTTTGTGTGCTCACCTTATTCATTACTTTGTTTCTTGCTTGTCATTGTTGAATGTTCTGGTTTTGTCTCAATGCAAGTGTAAACTCTAATCTGTTGTTCATAATTGAGCTTTTGTTGCTTTCATAATCTGATCTAGAGTTGTCTTAAGCAATAGATTTGCTGTGTTGTCCTTATTTGTGGCTGTTCTGTTCTGGTTTCTAATTTCTGACCTTAGCCTAGCCATTCTGATTGAGAAGTTTGTACACTCTGGATTTCTGGAATTTGAAAGAGGTTTGTGTGCTTGGTAGCATTTTAGGTGGTGGTGGTCTGGAATACTCTCCAGCTGTGTACTGCCAAGGGAGAATTTCCTTCCAAACCTTTCCATTTTGAGTGCTTTAAGCTTTAAGAGAGACTGATTTTTGTGAGTTTTGTGTGGCTACATCTAAGAGCCAAATATCCTTGTTGAGAGTGTGTTTTTACTTCAGTTCTGAATCTGAATTGTGCTTACCAATTAGATTTGTGCAGTTTTTTGTTTTGATTGCCATTTATAGGTGGTTTTGTGTCAAGAGTGAATTACAAAAAGCTGCAACAGTGAAGAAGTTGAACAAGGAGTCTCATGAAAGTTGAACTGAATGGGCTTTGGGAGTGCAGACCAGAACCTTCACTGATAGCACCTCAACAGAGTTTAGCTTAAGCAACCAGAAGCAGAAGCAATTCACGTGGGAGTGTTAAACTGAAGGGAGTTTCTTTCATCCTAAATTACTTCTGTTGTGATTGAACTGTTCCTGTTATAGCCTGTATTGCTTAGCATTATTTGGAAGTTGATCTGGTATGATAATTTTTGTACACTAGGATTAGCCAATCTGAATCTGATTCTGAATTGGAATTGTTCTGCATTGCATTGGATTAATCTGATTTTGATTAGACTAGGGTGGTTGTTAATCAGTTTGGTTTCAGCTTAGATTTTACATTTCTTTGAATCTGGTATAATGACCATTTGCATGTGTCTAATAGAATCTGGTTTGATTTTGGTGTGTGTAGAACTGATTTGTTGAGAATCTAGCTTGAGCAGGAAATTACTGAGAAAACAGCAACCTAAGCATTTAATTTGGAAGCTTTGAATTAAAGGGAGTTATCTAGTTTAATTGCTTCTGACTGTTTAAACTCTTTTGGATTTAAATTGTTCATTGTTGAATTACATCATCTGCTGAATTGGTGTGAATTATCTGTGCAGAATTGTTTTCATTAGAATTCAAATTGTCTAGGAGTTTATTTGAGCAGCAGCAGATTCTTAGTGGAAAGCTTGTGCAGCCAAGAGAAAGGGAAGTTTTTACTGCCCTATATCCTCTTTTGCAATCTGTTTTAACTAAGTGAATACTCAGCAGTTTTGTGCATGTGTGTTGTAGGATGAGACTAGCAAGGAGATTCAAGAGAATTGATTCCAGCAACATCAAAGTTGAGCAACAAAGCTGAATGAAGTGGACCAGGACCAGGACCGTAGCAGCCTAGTATAGTTTTCTTTTAGTTTCAATTTTGTTTGTAATAGGCTTGTGTTAGCCTACTGTTAGCTTTAGTTTATGTTTTGTAAAAGGGCCTTTTATAAAGTCCAAATGCTTTGGAAGAGTCCTTGGTGCTCTTTCAAACTCTTGGCAACTTTACTTGCTTTAAATTTAGCATAGGTAGATAGATGAATGTGTGATTAGACTTTCTCGTAGGGGTCATTAGAGTCCGCTGGTTTCTTTAGTGTTTTTTTTGTTTATTTGATTTTTGTGTTCACGTTTAGGGGTGATTAGGCTAAAAGGGATTAAACTCTAATTCTTATCATATTAGAGTCTGAGAGTCTAGTCTTTTAATTGTGCTTGATTGTTTGTGATTGTTTGAGTTGTGTACTTTGTTTCTAAAGGTGATTTTAGTTTAAGGGGTAATTAGTTAGTAGCCTAAGACATTTCTGGCAAGGCAAGACTTGGTACTTAAGCAGCTCTTTAGCTCACCTCTCTTACCTGGGACTTGTCTAAGTGAAAGTTTTGAACCCTTTAGATTAAGAAAACTTTTAAAAACAAAGATGTCTTGTTATTCATATAGGTCTTCTAGGTTAGACAAAGTTGATGAAATGTTTAAACAAGCTAGGAATCTTCCATCCTTTGGTAAAGACATAGGTGCATTAACATACCTAGCTTGGGAAAAAGAAATTGATAAAATAAATCCTTGGTTTTGTGAAGAGAGTGAATATTATGTTCTTAGTATATATCTCTCTAAGTTAGAAGAGCATGCAAGAGAGTGGTGGAATGAAAGACAATATCATGTTAGGAAAGGTAGAAAGACCTCCATACGTGATTGGCATGATTTAAAAACTTGCATGAGAAGAAAGTTTTTGCCTTCAAGCATTAAAAGAAACCTAGAACTAATTAGAGATTGCATTGATGATGGAAAATTATTTCTTGAGAGTTTAAATGATCATGGGTTTCTTCGTAGAGAATTAGAATTTGGGGCAAGACTTAAGGAGATCAAGGATAAGAAAAGAGAAAGAGAGATTGAGAGAAAAGAAAAGGAAGAAAGGAAAGAAGAAGAGAAGAGAGAGAGAGAACAAATAGAGAAAAGAGAAGAGAGAAGAAGAGAGGAATTAAGAAGAGAAGAAGAGAGAAAAGAAGAAAAGAGAGAAAGGCAAGAAAGAGAGAAGAAAGAAAAGGAGAAATTGTTACTGATGACAAATCCTATTCTTTCAAAGACTGTGGAACCTAAAAGGGAAGGTTTCCAAATCTTAACTTCTTTTCCAATAATTGATTACTTTTCAATTTTTGACTTCTCTTTCAAACCAATTGTCATGAAAACATTTTCAAAATATGACAATTCAAATCTTGAGTTATTGTTATCTTTAAGAAAACAATTAACTCAAGATAAAATTGAATTTGGACTTCTAAAATTTTCAAAGATTACTAATCAAAGTATTAGAAGTTCTTATTCTCTTGTTTTTAAAGAAAAATTCTTTCTTGGATTGATATTAACCGAAGATATATTTGATGTGTATTGCAGATTCGTGTTTGATCCAGGAGGAAGAAAACTAGATCTAAAAGAATAAGGCCACTCCAAGATGGCCATGCTCCCAAAGATTGTGTGGAGCTTCTTCATAAGCCGATTGTCAGATTTGAGGACAAATCTTTTCTTAAGAGGGAGGGCATGATGGAATCCTCCTTGACGTAGTCCTCCTTTTATATTTTTACTGTTCCTAGCTTAGCTCTTAAGGAGCATGGGTTACTATAAATACCCATCTCCTCTCTTGTATTAGGACTTTTGAGATTAATGAGAATTAAGTTTTCTGAAATAGAAACAATTCTCTCTTGAAAGTCAGGCTAGAGAGTCCAAAGACTCCCTCTAGCCACCTTCCAAGCACACTCTTTCCCTTCCATATTCCATTCTCACGGTGCTTCTCTCTCACCATCCACGCATAATCACTTCTTCTCCAATCTGCTTCTGGCACGCGTCAGTCTCCTTAGCCACGCGTCATCCTCCTTCACTCTCGCAGAACCGCGCCTCTCATTTCTTTCTCTCGACGCATCCATTCACATCTCCGAGCATCTCATTCTCGCTCTCGAGAGTTCCTTATCTCCGACCACAGATCCACACTCCGTACACGAAGGTATCTTCTCTTCGTTCACCACACTCCCTCATCTTCTTCTAGTGTTTCCATTCATCTCCACCATTTTCCACCGAATATTTTCTTCTCCACTAGGGTTTCTTCATCTTTCATTATTTTCTCTGATTTTAGCCGATTAAAAACACTTTTGATCCATTCCAAACCTTTTCCACCGTTTAATCTTCATTTCGAACCGATTAATCGGTTCATTTTGAGTTTTCCCTCTTTTCTAGTGTTCATTCATGATTTTAGGGTTTTCTATTCAAGTTTAACCTTCTGTTCTTGTTCTTCTTCGAGTTTTTGTCCTTTTTCCGCTGCGTCATCTCTCTGGAGGAAGCTTCGAGGAGTCCGAATCGAGCTCGCACAGCTTCGGTCGTCAGCTTCTCGGGCATTCGTCCATCAAGTGGTATTCAGAGCTCAGGTTCGAGCACGCTTCAGAGGTAAGTATCTCGGTTCGTCTCTGTTCTGAGTTTTCTTCCATTATTGAGTTGTTTCGATTCTTCTGTTCTTGTGTTTGATTCGCGTCTCTGTTTTTTGTTTCTAGTTATGTCTCGGTGTGATTTTGATTCTGAGTTTATTCTTTCAAACTCGCGTTTCCGTTTCGTTCATTATTTCTGTTTTGAGTTTTGTTTCATTTGATTCTGAGTTGTTCATCATTTTCTATTACTGTCTTGTGATCTGGTTTGTGTCTTCATTGAATCAATTCCAGGTGTTTTCTGGTTTGATGTTAAACTCATTTTCTTAATTTGACTTGTTCTGTGCCTTGAGTCATTACTTTGAGTTTTATTTTCATTTTATTCGGTGATTTCACTTTATTTGAGTCTTTAATTTCTAAATCTATTTCTGTTTTGTCTATGTCATGTTACTTTGTTTTAATTGTCAATTAAATCTGAGTTTAACTGATTCAATTAAGTTCTTGCACTGAGTAAGTTCTGTTCACCTTAAATAAGCTATGATATTTGGATAAATGAGCTTGGTGACAGATTTCAGTGGTGGAGATAATGAATCTCATGTTCGTGAATCTGTTTAATGATAGCTTTGCTTGGTTTCTGCCTAATCAGTAACAAGTTCATACCAAGTGAGCAATGAAAGGCTCAGCCTAGCTCAGTTGCACATTGATTAATTAGCAGATTTGTTATTTGGCCAGCTACACCGAACTGGATTTTCTTTGCAGAGACTGAGTCATTCATACTTGGTTTTAAATTCTTTGCCAAGTTCTGATTCAAATTTTTTCCAGTATTGTCCTTGTTTCGTTGGCATCTATTGAGGTATTTGAATCTGCAGAATTGCCTTAAAACTGTTTACAACAGTGATTGAACTTAGTTTGAACTTCTGAGTTTGTGATCCATAGTGTGTATTCACTGTTTTCACTTTGCTATCAATTCTGCAATTGAGAATACATTTTTTTGGTCACTCAAGGAAGCCTAAACCAGTGATATTGAAACTATAATTGTGGCTGAGAGTGATTAGCCTCTTGTTTTCCTTTGGATATTTTTTTAGTTGAATCATTTGTTTCTATCATGACTCATATCTTGTGAAGTTGAATTGAAATAGAGTCAAATTATATGTTGTGAATTGTAGCAAAAGAAAGTTAAAGTATAAAAGCATGAGTTCTGGTGATTTGAAAAAAAAGAAAAAGCAATTAGAAAAGAAGTATTGATTGAGCCACATAAAGAGTCAAGTGGCAAGTGCAATTCACAACACAGTTTCACTCTTAATGTTTCTCTCCTTTTTCTGGTTCATCATATAATTGGATTGGAGTGAACATTTTAGAGCAATTGGCAATGCATTATTCTGTTTCATTTGCAAATCTGTTTGGTCATGTATGATTCAACTTGCTGTCATTTTCTTGTTTTATGAATCTGTTCTAGATCCCTTGTTGATGGAAGAATGAATTGGCTGATTCGGATGGAGGAACAAATCAACCAAGCTCACCTATGACTTGGACCATAGAAGCACCCAGCAATGGAAGAGGTGCTTTGGCAATGCAGCGGAATGGGTTGAAGATGATTGGAGGAACAGAAAAGTGTGGAAGTCACTCTGAAGAGGTGTTCGGTGGTTGGATTGGAGAAGATATAATGACTCGGTGATGAAGATAAGGTTGGAATGAAACAATGGTTCAGTGAAGGAGAAACTGAAATGAAGGAAGTGTTTTAGGTGTTGAAATGTGATGCGGATGGGTGGAGATATGCTAGTAATGGAGCCTAGCTAGGGAGAGAGGCTAGAGGAAACTCTCAAGCTCTCTCTCGGTGACCTTCAATAAGAAGAATAAGAAGAACTTTCTGGACAGCATCAACAGAAAACAATTCTTCATTCAAATCAAAGGTCCTAATACAAGAGAGGAGATGGGTATTTATAGTAACCCATGCTCCTTAAGAGCTAAGCTAGGAACAGTAAAAATATAAAAGGAGGACTACGTCAAGGAGGATTCCATCACCTCCATTGTTGTTGGGGAAACGATGTAATCCTTTGAAACTCTCATGTATTGAATTGATTCTTAATTATATATGTTTTACTTCATTAATTGTTAGGGTTTTTCCTCTATGCTCTTTGCATGCTTTGTTTAACTCATTCAATTGCATGATCATTGATGTTATCGATATGGACACATATAGGTAAGTCTAGAATTGGGGAAATTCTCCCGAAAACAATATTACCTAGACATAGGAATAGGAGGATCGGTTACCTTTAAGCTTCTGTGCGAATGTAATGCATGATTAATTGCTAGGGAGACAAGACATTGTGAACTAGTAATTAGGATTAGGCTTTCTTCACCGAGACATCAGGTTTAAGGTAAATTAGAAAGTGACATTAACATTAATGAAGAAAGATGAATTCATAAATACATGAGAGTGGATAAGATAAGTCGGAAACCCCAACAACATAATCATTCCATATTTTACATCAATCAATTTTACATCTTTCGATCCAATTGATCAATACTTGCATTCATGTTTATTTTTTCGTAATATAAACACAACGATTTCGTTTACAAGTCTTATTTAATCAAGAAATCACATAATTGTTTAGGTCTTGAGTCTCTTGGGAAATGATACTTGGTCTTACCATTTATTATTACCTGATACGATTCGGTAACTTGCCGAGGTGTTAATAGTAATCCACAAGCAACCTAAAGTTACCATCATTCTTCTTCACAAACAACATCGGTGTGACACACTAGGTCTAATGACCTGGTTTTCCAACAACTCTTCAATATGCTTTTCTTTAGTTCAACCAACTTTGTTGTAGCCATCCGAAACGAAGCTATTGATACAGGCTTTTCCCTTGGCACAGTATCAATTGAAAACTCCACTTCCTTTTGAGGAGGCAACCCTGGCACTTTTCCAGGAAAAACATCCCCAAACTTATTCACAATAGAGATATTCAAACTTATATCATCTTTCTCAAAATTCCAATTAGTTAAGATTATAAAACACTAAGACCCTTCCTTGACTTCTTGCAACACCTGATGAGAAGACAACAATAGTAACTCCTTTGAGCTAGGAAACAATAACTTCTTCTCACTACAATCAATAAGAATATTATTGGTAGATAGTCAATCAATTCCTAAGATCACATCCAAACCCTATAGAGATAGGAATATAAGGTTGACCTTAAACTTACACCCCTCTGCTACTATTAGACATCTAGAACATTACACAAACATCTTAACCAAACTGAATGTTGGAGTAGATACCACAAGATTATACTACAACTCCCTTACAAGTAAATTCAGCTCTTTCACACAAGTTTTTGACACAAAGGAGTGTGTCTCTCTAGAATCACAAAAACCCCACACATTCCTACTTGCTATCAAACAACCATCAATGATAAGGTTACCCGATCCAGGTGCCTATGCTCTAGCTCCCTATAGCTTGGGGTTTATCATTCATCATCTCTTCTTGAGATGCCTGCTAAGGTTGAGCTACAACTCTTCTACTAGAAGGATAATCCCTAGCAAAATGTCCCTTCCACTACAAAGGTTACATCTCTTGTAACCAACCTTCTAAGAACAAACACTCCTTAGATGTGGTCCTCCACAGATATATCATTACATTTTGCCCTGTTGAAACTACTATTGGGAAGAACTCCTTTTTAACCCTTGAGATTGAGGTCTAGAGTAAGATTTTTGCCTCTCATCTTGTCCACCTCTTGACCTAGATAGTCCTGCCACACTCTATGGTTGTCTCTACTGAACTTCAATCTTAGCCTTTAACTTTTCCACTTCTCTAGCTTTATTTATTAAAACAGGAAACTCATTAATAAAGAGTGGCATTATCACGATCTTGATGTCACCTCTCAACCCATTCTCAAACTTCCTACACCTTCATTATTCATTAATAGTAAGGTGTGGAAACACCCCAAATGCTTGAACTTATTTGCATACTCTAGCACTAACATACTTCCTTACATTAGTGGCAAGAACTCCACCTTTTTAACATATCTCATACTGTTAGGGAAGTACTCAACATAGAACTTTTTTTTAAAGAGCTCCCAGGTTATATTCTCCTTGCCTTCTTCTCACATCAGTTTCATACTAGCCCACTAATGTATCGTTTCTTTAGAGAGCTGATACATGGAATATGCCAACCTATTTTATGCTAGACACCTCTTGGCATCAAAGATTCTCTCCATATCTCCTAGCAAATGATCTACCCCATTTGGGCTTGTATTCCCATCAAACTTTGTTGGATGGTGTTGTAGAAAGTTCTTAAAACTCCACTCTTGAACTTGAGGGGGTGTAACATCCGAAGGATCAACTGATGTCTTATTCTCTCCCAACTGCCTCAAAGCATCCATATGTTGTTGTTGGGTAGTTTCTGAAAACCTAGTAGTTTCCATTTGGTACAAGGCCATATGATGTTGTTGCATCACGACATCACTCTACTACTATAGGGTTGTTGCCATAAACTTAATTGCCCTAGACAAATTCAGCAAATCTAAAGTTGGAGGAAAGAAGGAGGTGGCCTAAGTTCCATAATGCTAACCACACAAATAAAAGTCATCAGTCTAATTTAAAGAAACTGAGATACTAGCAAACATAACCAAGAGCAAACAACAAAAACTAAGCAAGCATAAACCTACAGGTTTTCTAAGGAACAACTACTCTTATACAAAAAAATGTAACATCCCATTTTAATAGTATACAACTACTAAAAGAAATATCACACATCCAATATTAGGAATAGATAACTCATAGCTATATACATATATAATGTTATTATAGTTATTTAAAATATAACTATAATACCAAAAATATATATACACAACGATTGTATACAACTAAGATGATATTACATTAATTAAAAGCATAATAAGGTTTTTTTAAAGAAAACTTATACATGTCTAGATCATCCTAACACTACACCATTGCACCACCCTTGTCCTGTATTGGAGCAATTGTTACTTTCTCATCTACTCACACCATTAAGGTGATCATTGCAAACAAAAAAAACACGCATACATAAACAAATACAGTAGAAAGGGTTAGCTAATGTGCAAAAGAGTAATCCTACAACATGTATAAATATATTATCAAATGTAAGTCATTCATATCAACAACCATAGCGCATACAAATACTCATACTAGACTCGACAATCTAAATACATTGATTGATATCACACTTTGGCTAGTTATGCACTTGTGGTGACTTCTACTGCTCTACATAGTCATTGCCAATGGGTTTCACCCTACCACACACAAGATTAATTCGTTAAAATATTTGGCCAAGGTAAAACCCCTAGACTAAGACCTCTCACTCTTCTCACCACATACCACACCCTTCTCTACTTGAGATTGGATGATTATTAGAATGACATGATAACTCCCAATATGGAATCCATATATCAATACATATGAAATCACTACAAGAAACTTCTCCATGAAATTCCTTCAACAACATTTACCACATATATCTACAACAATATTACAACTCCATAAACACCATAATACTCTTAAACATACATAAAAACCATGGTAAATCTATCTCAAACAATTCAAACCAGAAGAAAATTCCAACATACACATTGATGCTCAATGGTGGTGCTTAAAACCAAACCTTTTGCAAAAGGTGACGCTCAACAACATTCCTCGCACTTAGCATCATTCTTCTCACAAAAGTGGGTGCTCAACAACACTTCCTGACACTCAACACCCTAGAGCTAAAGTGTTTCAGACCTATAGTGAAAGATGACGCTATAGATTTCATGATATATCTAACAATAAAACAATGCAATTAACTTTCCTTACCTGAGAGATAAAAAGAATTGTTCAAGAATCCTTATACACCTCCAAATGCATAGGAAGATCTATCTGCTCCTATTAATACAACAAACAAGATGAGGACACACCATTAGGACCATTGATCAACAAAGAATCTTATAGAAAGCTCAAATATTACATGCAAATTAAGATGGTCCACATGTAGAAAAAAACATACAGACTAAGAAAAAGGCAGAAAACCAACTTACTTTATTAAAGAAATTGATTGAGTAGAAGTGGAAAGCTCACCTAATGGATCACTCTAATGGTCTCCAATCTTCAAACAGATGAATTAATAGTAAGAAAAATCTAGAAAGAGGAATAAAAATCTAGAAGAAAAAGGTTTAGAGAGATAATGTGCTTTTAAAGTAATGAAACTCGTTTATAAAAATTATATTTATACTTTAAACTTTTATTATTAAAATAATTGAGTCTTTCTATTTTAAACATACTATCAATTATAAAATACAATTTTGTGGGCTTTTACCTAAAGTTATTGCCTTAAGGTTTTGGGTTAGAGGTAAGATCAATCATTTTATGTGGGTTGGACTAATGTTTTATCGGTGTTGAGTCTTCTAAGTGATCTCTCAAGTTGAAATATTCATCACTATTTGTTTAAATAAAAACTTATGTAATATATATTTAAAATATACTAAAAAAATATGAATTATTCATCATTTTATTATTGTTGTTCGATTTTAATAAAAATGAATGAATAATTATGATTTTGGGTGTTTGTAAGAACTAAACAACTCTTAGTGTAGAGGTCTATAGTCTGTTAAAAATCAATGACAATAGCATAGTGGCACAAGAGTAGACACAATAAAAAACCACAACTCTACAAGACAATTATATTAAAATGTTTAATTCGATCTTAGATAATTTTGAAAGTTGAAATTGGAAATCAAACTAATCATTCTATTCTTAGTAAGAAAAACTATTCAATTTTCTCAAAAAATTGTTACTGATTATTTTGATAGGTTTTAAGTTTTTTCTTTTCTAAACATCAATTTTGATAGAGTGATCTCTTCTCAACGTGCTCTCTATATGAGGAGAGCTCATGTACTCATTTTGGAAACTTTTGATTGAATACAAAATGCGTGAATAATCTTAAGTTTGTAATATCTCAAGTAGCGAGCCACTCCTCCTTTGTAATATCTTAAGTTTGTTGAAACCAAATAGTGAAGGCTTTAAAGCGAGGATGCTTCTCGTTCCAACTTACCACTCTTAAAATTAGAAGTACATTTTTTAGATGTATTTGTTTTTTAGTTTTTGTAATTCAAAAAAGAAAAAGTCTATTAATACAAAAATTATAGAAAATATTATTTGATATTTTGGAACTCCTGCTGTGGATGAAAATAATATGCTTGTAAAATATAGACGATTAAATTGGACAAAAAATATATGTTCAACATTACTTCAATTTAATAATTAGTTACATTCTGTTTATGGAAATATTTGAACCCTTTGAGCTATTAGACTCATTAATTATACCTTGTAGTTAAAATCATTTTTGGAATATGTTCTTTATGCAAAGATCTTTGACAAATCAGTTCAAAGTTTGTTCATATTTTCACTCTTTTGCTAGCATGAAGAAAAATAATATTTGTAAATAATCTATGAGATTTTTTTCTTGTTTGTGAAAGATACGTACATGAAATCAAGTTTTTAAATAAAAAAACATGGCCACACTCCTCTTAATGTTTTATACGAGTTTTTACTAATTTATAAGAAATGAGAATGAGAATTATAGCATATGAAACTATAGAATCAAGAATATGAATAAATATGTAGAGTACTAGTTGTCTATATATTTACATATCTAAGATATAATATCTTCTTATATTTGTTTGAAAAAAAATAATTTTTTTAATAATATATTTTATAAGAATTTTGTATTTTATAAATATTAATCCAGTGGAGCATTTCAAAAGTCATCTATATATCAATACCGTTAAATTAATGAAATGTGTAAAGTCCCAAAAATATAGCTTAAAACTATATAATGGAGTTAACATATAATAATATTATAGGACAGTTAGAAGATAAACAATATGAGTTCTAGATGCTCTAAAAGACTAAAATATTTAATATTTTACATTAAAACAGATTTTAAGACAAAGTCTGATATTAACCAAACGGTTCCAAAATTAAAAGCTTAGACCGAACGGTTATACTGGACAATACTATCTTTTTTTGTCCGAACGGTTCATACAAAAGATACTAATCCTACTGACCGAACGATCTTAAATTAAACTACCGGGTCCTTGTCTTCCAATGCTTCTTCCAGCGAACACTCTTCAACCTCTGCTCACATCCACAAAATGATCATTGCAAGATAAAAGACAACTGAACGGGAAACATAAGACAAGACAAAAAATGTAGGGTAAGCTAGTGTAATTTAATTAATCATAACATTATAGACAATCATATTAAATCAAGTATTTAAACAATCATCATCCAGCATTTCAGGCAAAAACCGAACATATCATGCATGCAAAGAGCGACCACTTGACTTGACCATCAAGATTGTATGAATATGTAGCTTGAGGCGTTGCACCCAGGTGGTGTAGTAACTGGAAACCCCTCAGTTGCCACCTGAGTAGGAATGGCAATGGGTCGGGTTGGGCACGGATAGTGCCTACCCGCAACCCGATCCGACAAAAAAAAATTCACCCGCAACCCGACCCGCTACCCGCACGGATACCCGTTTAAAAAATATCCGCGGCTATTTTAAAACCCGCGGATACCCGTGGATATCCGCGGATACCCGCAAATATTTAAAAAATATATATTTTAATAAATTATTAAAATAAAATTTAAATAGAATTACAAAAAATATATAAAATATAATATAAATTAAATTAAATTTAAATTTAAATTCAATTTTAATTAAATTTAATCTTGTAAAATATAAATTAATGTTAATTTTAATTAAATTTAACTTAATAAAATATAAATTAAATTTTTAATTTTATTTTTTGCGGGTAGCGGGTATCCGCGGGTACAGATAGTATAATTCCCGCACCCGACCCGTTTATAAGCGGGTATTAAAATATCCGCTATCCGCGGGTTGCGGGTAGTAAATATCCGCAGGTATCAACTATCCGTCGCGGATTTTATCCGCGGATATCCACGGACGCGAATTTTTTTGCCATCCCTACACCCGAGGTTAGTGATGAGTCAATATTTTGTTTACTTCACTTAGTCTATTGTACCAAATTTAGTCAGGGAATCATGCTTAAATGTTCAGTATTTTTCCGTTTTTCATAATTGTACTTAATTTGAACGATAATTCTTATTTTGATTAATTTGGATTGTCTATGATTAAGTATTTACGTTATTAATTCTTTGGGAAATTATTGAGTAATAATTTGTCATATTTAGAGGGCATTTTGGTCATTTTAATTTGTTAAAGGGGTGCTTGATTATTGGAAAAGGGTGACATCCAGCAGCTCTCGGTTTTCATCCATGTCCAGCCGCATCATCAACACGTTCCAGCAGCTTCAACCTGCCACGGCCTAGGAGAAAACACAACAGATTGCCACATGGGAGAGTGGAGGAGAAAGAAGCCAGCATGCTTCACGGAAGCAAGGAGCAACGACCAACACTTCACTGTCCAAACACCTTGCTCCAAACGGCCATGACAGCAGCTAGGCCTAGCTTTCTTCACGCTCATCCATTCCTTGTCCAAGCAACATGCACATCTAAGCACGTGAAGGAGATTGTCCAGCGAGGGGCTACACCATTTCATTTTCTGTTTGGAGAAACGTTGGCAGCAAGCAACCCTTGAGAAGCGTTCCAGCAGCTTGGAGGAACACGTTGATGGCTGGAGACGGAGAGAAAAACCAGCAGCACCTTCCACTGTCCAAGCTCCAACTTCAACACGTCTGGACCAATTCCAGCAGCAAGGTCCGAGAATGAATGTATGGACAGCAGAATGATGAAGCATGGGCATCTGAATCCAATAATAAAAATTGAAGAGAAGTGTTGGGATTTGTGGAGAAGAGGATGGCAAGAAAAGAGAAGCTGATGGCTTTGCAGTCTTCACGTGGGGAACCAGCATGGGAGTAAGCTAGAAACTTGGAGTAGCACATCACATTCTTTTATTGAAGATAATGGCTCCAAAGCATGCGTCAAGGGGAGCATTTAAATGACTGAATTTTCCACTAAGATTTGTCCCTGCACGTGCATTATATGAGTATGGAGAGAAGATGGCTTGGTCTAGGATGAAGAGAATGCCAACGGTGCTGCCAAGCTTTCACGTCCAGCAGCTCCAACACGTCCAACTCCACCACTTCTCACGCATCCAGCACACCTTCATGTTGCAGCTGCTATGGAGTTTTTACAGCCTCATTTGGCAGCATTCCATGCAACCACCGAGAGGGAGAGAAAGTCATGGCCAGCTCATGGAAGCAGCTCCAAGACGCATACTGCAGCACTTTGGAGTGGAATATTTCGTGGAAAAATATGGGGGACACCATGTCCCACATGCACTCAAAGTATGGAGAGGAAAGATGGCTTTCACGTGCAAAAGGAGCTAAGTCTTTCAGAATTTTATATTCCACACGCTCCTAGAAGGAAAGGCCACCACTTACTTAATTCTTGTAAGCTGTCCACACACTTAAGCTGTCCATGGTACACTAAGTTTCACGTGGGAAGGTATGGTCAGCAAGGCAAAAGGAATTTGGTTTCTTTGAAAATGTGCAAAAAGGAAAAGAGTAAACGTCCAAACCAATTTGTTGACAAGGAAGTATGTATGTGGACATTAGATAAAGAAGGATGTCCTTGCACACCAAAGATGTTTGTCACGGCTTGGAAAATGAGTAAGGTCAGCAAAGCTACTGGAAGCACATACACGTTCATTTCAATTATCTGAAGCATAGCTCCATATTCACGGCCAACTTCTTGATGGGAAGTGGGAACCACACACATGCATGGTTTCTGTGGGAGCAGCTCACGGATCCATTCTTCACTACCTCCTAACCATCCGGCAAACATCCATCATCCAGCAAGGATTTCCATCACTTGTTGAGCTGGAAAGAAGAAACAGTCACGGACATCCATTGTTCACACAGCTGCACAAGTGGAGGGTCCTTATTCTCTTGTTTGGATTGAAGAAGAGTGGAAGAAGTTGGGCACACCAGACGGAAAAGAAGGAGCAATCACACACGGAGTACGTGATGACAAAATTTCAATCATCTGTGAAGTGGTGAAACCAGAAATGGAGGGGCCTTACATTTTGTTTTGGACCATTAAAGAGCACACAGATACAGCTCTTACCACAATAAAAGGAGAGCTTTGGACAGAAGAAACGGTAGTAGGAGTAGGAGTAGGGGTAGCAGACAGATTCCAGTAGCGTAGGAGTAGTGTAGTCTGGAGTTCATTTTTCCCCCTCCTCCTTGGGGAGGTTTTGGGTTTATTTTCATTTTCCAGTTTGATGATGTACTGAATCTTAATTTTCCAGTCTGCGTTTTTCAGTGTTGTTGATGTTTATTTCCATTGTTAATGTAATTTTCAGTCTGCGTTTTCAGTTGATGTTTAATTTTCATTTTCATCTGCGTCAATTATAATTCTGTTTTTGAAGTTTAAATCTTTAATCTAATCACTGCCATTTTCCAATTCACTTCAAATTGTTGCATTTCACGTTTCTGCTCAACTCATTTCATCGATGTTTCCTATTTTAAACTTTAATCCTGTCGGTTTTCATTTCCAATTTACATTTTCAACTGCAATTTAAGTTTCTCTGTTTATTTTGTACTGCCCGGTGATTTTCGTTTTCCTGTCATGTTTACAAAAGTCAAATTTTGTTTTTACCATTTTCAGAATTTATTGCTTTTAGTTTTTACTGTATTTTGTATTTTTCAGGATTTACTATATTTATGTTTTCTGCACACTATTTTAAATTTCGTTTTTACTTTTACAATATGTTGATTTTATTGCCTTCAGCTTTTAAATTCTGTTTGCTGTTTTTAAATTTTGATTTTAATTTAAAATTAATTTTCTGCAAAAAAAAAAATAATAATCAAACCCCCCCACTTCGTGTTAAGATCTAAAACTGAACCACAATAAAATTGATCCTTGAGAGACGACCTAGGAGTCAAATCCTAGTTATACTGTATTGCATTAATATCTGCAATCAACTTTTGATGGGCCGCGACAGCCTTAATCAGTTAGTCCGTCATACCTCACCCAGATCCCCTCTAGACTAGGACCTCTTGTCATTCTCACCACATGACTTACTCATCTCTACTTGAGAACTAGTAATCATTAGAATTTCAAGATGAACGCCGTGAATTTCACTATCCATATTCATACCTTACCATTTCAATAACCATTCACCGAGACATTCCTCCTTCGAATTCTCTTCCATACCAACTTTAATAATACCAGCATAATTCCTCATCCATAATATATTTAAGTAAAATTAAACAGAACAGTAAAATAATCACCAACATCGAATACAACCAAACGAAAGAGCTTAACAACTCCTATGAACAAGACCGAACGAGATACTGTTCCCTAAAGGTGAACATGACCAAACAGTCATTTAGAAAATGTGATATTCAACCATGAGCCGAACGTCTTTGAAGCTGAACACCATTACAACAGGATTCTAAGGCTAAAATAGAACATTAAAGACTTAGGCCGAACACTATTGGCTTAGACCAAACACTATTGGCTTAGTCCGAACTCTATTGAAATAAGATATAAGAACAAGACTGAGTACTAAGGATAGATCGAGTGTTGGCAACGGACCGAGCATTACCAAAATAGTATATGACAGAGCGATCAATAATAGTTAAAGCCTATGATAGACCGAATGTTGTTTACAATCAAATGTTATGTCTAGACCGACTGTTATATTCACTTGAATATCAACATAGGACCGATCGGTCGTTAACTAAGGATCCACAAAAGTAAAACTTAGTTAAGACCGAACACTCTGAACTTGTACAAAATGTATAAGTATACCCGATCATCGAAGTTACTGAACCCAAATTACAAGCTAAGTACGATTGTAATACTGAGAGCTTAAATTAAATGAATACTTTTATCTAGGCTAATTTATGTGTGGAAAAATAGAAAATTATACTTAGACCGAGCACTGTATTCACTTATACCAAATATAGAACCGATCGGTCATTAACTGAAACTCTACCAAAGAAGAATTCAGTTAAGACCGGGCACACTAGGAAGAAACCAAGCGGTCACGAATGACTCTCGACGAAAAGTAAAATACTACAGAATTATGATCAGACCCTATTCCTACCTAGTTCACGCCATTTATCAATCATCAACCCATACAGACAAACATACAGTAACACCAATATTTCATATTCATCAAATAATTAAACAAAGTATCATTCAACATACAACCATTCAAAACAGAGAATCATAATTAAATTATACAAGCTTCTCTTACCTTTTTAACAGACCAGCTACTTAATCAACAGTAGAAATACGTCCATTAAACACCAACTTTTCTAGAATGCCTAAAACCCACCAAATAATAAGGACAGATCAATTAAAAGACCAAAATATTATCAGGATTTGTGAAGATGAAGCTGATGAATACATGCAACCAGAACTTTTGGCTTGCATGTGCCCGAAACCAGTTTTCTTAGAAAGAGAAGGAACTTACCAGCTCAGAATCACAAATTAATCGGTGCAAAATGAAGTCCTTGACCCCAGGAGTACTCAGGCGTTGCCTGATTGATGATCGGAAGAAGAAAAGATAAGAGTTTTGTACACTACAGGAAATTCACTGTTTACCGGCGGGCTATTAGCGACGGCCCCTAGGCCTTCGGTAAACTTTATTTACCGAAGGATTTTCCGAGGGTCTGTAAAGTAGTACATAATTGGAGGATTTTGGCCTTCGATAATCGACATGGGACATTACCGAAGGAACTTGACCTTCGGTAAGTGGGTGGTGTATAAGAAAATTTTTCCCTCCCCCTCATTTCGCGAAAGCTCTTCTTCCCCCAATATTCAGAATCTCCCAACTCTTTCTTCCCCTAAGTCCTTCTCCCAACTCCCTGTACTACTTCTGCACAATGTTCCCTCCACCATTATTGCGGTCCAGCCTCGTGGTTCACTCAAGGAAGCCATCTTCGTCATTCGACCGACCATTCGAAGAACGTCCTTAGAGTCATCTTCTCGAAGGGTATTGGTCGTTGGCTACCGGTGTTCGCCTGCGTTAGCTGCCGGAGTTCGCCGCTCACATTATCATTAGGGCGAAAATCAGGTATTCCCTCTCACATTTTCATTTCGCATTCAAACACTTTTGCCCTCCCTTCTCTGATTTCCCCACTCTAAAAATGGTCACAATTATTTGTTCCAAGGGCCGTAGGCGCAGGGTGCTGGAGTTCGCCTCCCTCCATTGTGCTTCAACTGCAACGTCAGGTCGTGAACCGCCATTGCAGTTCAATCGTGCCTCTGCAAACCTGTATTAGCCTGAACTTCACTTCCGGTTTGAGGACTCATGCTCGGGACACTTCACTCGCGAGGTAATATTCCTTCGTTCCCCACCTGAAACCCTACAGATATGATATACATGTGTTGGAAATGTGGTGTGGTGTGTGATTATGTATTGTTGTGATTATTGAATTGATGAATTTGTAATTGTATAATGAGAAACATGAGATTATGTTCCATTTATCTTCTTTCATTTGATTTGCCTGATCTTGTATAATGGAAACTAAGAGAGCTTGCTACTGGAAAATGGAAAGAGGCCAGAGCCTCCTCTAGCCGTGAGTGGATACTCCTAAAGTTTACTCTAAAATCTACTGAAATCTACTCTGCTGCTGGTGCCCATTTATATGCCAAAGATTTTGTCTTCTCCCGTGGCCACTCCTGCTTTCAGTCGTATTCCAGTTTCTTGTCTGGCAGCCTAAATTCCTTCACGTTTTGTTTTTGTTCCCCTAGCTTGCTGACTTCCTCCCTCCTAGATGTGCCAAGAAAATAGGTGGGGGCCCTCCAATTTTTATCTTCTTGAATCACGTTGCACACCATTTAGCCCTTTTGCACACGGTTGCTTGTTGCTTCGTTCAACTCTTTGCTGCTGGTTGTGCTTCCACTACTCACGGGTTATGCTTCTTCTTTACATCCAACTCTCTACCATAAAAATGTTCAAGAGTCAATTCTCAAACAAGAAGTGGCTGTAGTTGTTCCAACTCCAAGCTGCTGGACCGTGAATGTTTTTCCATGTGTTTTCCCTTGCAAAATTCTAATGTCCGTGAGCTTTGCCAACCATGAGTGGTTGCTGGACTTTCCTTCCCTATTCCACTTCTTTCACACGTCCAACTCCATTCAGCCGTGAACTCATCTCCTTTTCTCTCTTAGCTCTTCCACTCCATAGAAGCCTTTCTTTTGAACGTGAGCTGCTGCCATGCTTCTCAAAGAAACCGTGAGCTTCCTTCTTCTTCCCAACTGGATGTGATGGTAGCTACAGCTGCTGGACATGTTTCCCCTCCTTCCAAGGCCGTGAGTGAAGCTTCTCTACGTGGCTGGACTGCTGCAAACTGGACCGTGTAGGTAGTTGCAGCTGCTGGTGGAATTGTCTTCACTTCATTCACGCTGCAAGTGGCTTCTCTTCACGCAGCTAGCTGCTTCTTGCAAGGTGTTGGACCGTCTTTAACCAAGCTGGATGTGCTCTCTGCTGCCATTTATTTATTTTTGTTCCAGCAAAGAAGGATGTGGCAGCTTTCTCTCTTTTCGTAACAGCACCAAAGAGAATGAAATGCTTTCTCCCAAACCAATTGAAAACCACGTTTCCAGCCAACAATAGAATGTGGTGGCCCCAACTTTTGTTCCATGTGTTTAGCTTTGTCCTCTGCAAAATTCTGAAAGAAAGGAGTTGGAGTTGCAGCCGTGAAACATTGAATAAAATTCAGCACTTTGTAGCTTCTTTTGGATGTGAGATTTCAACATGTGGTCCCCTCTTTTCCATCCATTTTCACGTATACACTTCATTCTCATGTGGCAGCACATTTGTTTTCTTCTAGCTATAAAATGGTGAGGTTCTAATAAGTGCTGACCCCAATTTTATTTTACAACTTCCTTATGCCAAAGAAAAGTTATCCAATGCTAGGTGGTGGCTCCCATGTTTGCCAAAAGAATTGTTCATGTGGATTCTTTTCAATTTGGTTTGGACGTGCATATGCAAGCTACTCTTCTGAATTTGTTTTGCCAATCATCATATAAGCTTCTCAATAAAACCGTGAACACTTGCAAAGTGGTCCCTCCATCATTTCACTTCAACTCTTTGAGTGATTTCCAACGTAGCTTTGCTACATGCTTTGCCAAAATACATTTTCCTGTGGCATGTATGTAACAAACTATCAACTATCTTCCAAATAATTTAAGAAACCGTGAACACTTGCACATGTGGTCCGTGTGTTATTCCAACTATGACAAGTATTACAAACAATGCAAATAAATTAGAAGTAACTCAAACAGTAAGCACTAAGCTGACATAGGGGAGGAAAAAAAATACTGGGAACAGCACAGAAAGAATTTGAGCAAAATAAAAACTATACATTAAAATAGACATCCAGACGAAACTATGAAAAAAAATTGCATGGAAAACGGATAAGAATTGAACTCGAACGAAGACACACAAGTTGACACAACATTCACGCAGCATTATGCGAAAATTGAGTTTATACTTTTTTTTCCAGCTATTCGATAATTACCGAAGGCTTTTGTCCTTCGGTAATTACCGAAGGCTTTTGCCATTCGGTAATTACCGAAGGCTTTTGGCCCTCGGTAATTACCGAAGGGCAAAAGCCCTCGGTAAATGTTAGCGACAAGGGATTTACCGAGGGCTCTTTGGTCGTCGATAAGCCTTCGGTAATTACCTTTTACCGACGGTTTTGGGCTGTTTCCGAGGGCTTCTGGCCTTCGGTAATGCTCTTCTTTTTTGTAGTGGTAGAGAGAAGAAGAAATTTAGAGAGAAGCTAGAGAGAAGGAGGAGAAAATGAGATTTTCAGAAAGTTGGAGAAGAAATGGTGCATGCAGAAAGTGGAGCGTGATTTGAAAATTTTCTTTAAATACCACCGTTAAAACCGAACAGTCCACACCTGCCTTCCATTTTCTGAAATTTCAAATTCCTTGCACCAATACTTGGCTTCCACTATCACTGCTGAATTTAAGGGTTCTAACAAAATGTGTTGGATAATTGTTATTTATGGAATGCATTAAAATGATTTTTCTTTTACATTAATTGATTTGAATTAGTGTACTTGATTGTTATCTTTTGATATGTTATAATAGTGTTTTAACATTAAAACATAAGTAATACATATTATAAGTCTTGAATAGTCAAAGAAAGAATGTATATATTACTTGCTAACACTTGGAATGGATAAAATCAGGAATTATAACAAATCTAAGAAAGAATACTATTTTCTTTTTTGTAAAGAGGCTAAACTGATTTTGATCGATTACGCTGTTTAAGGATCTTTGATAAAATTCAAAGGAGAAATAATAATAATAATAAGATCTGAGTTAAATTCACATAAAAGAATTATATTACTTTTAATTCAAAATATGTAAATATTAATTTTTTTAAATTGATGTAATGATATGGTGACTAAATCTCCACATTCTTATAATGTAAGGTAGTGTTCATTTTTCTCATCTTTATTTAATAAGAGACTTAAAATTATACTTAGATTTTTAATATTGTTTAATATAGATATGAGGTGTTTTACTTAATGTAACCAAACATATATATGATAGTAGCATGCTATAAGTTCTTGTAAAGTTATGAAACTATTTGTTACTTTTGGAGCTCTTATTTTAGTTTTTTAAACTATTTATAAATCATATATTTTAGATGTAATAAGAGTTAGAAAACTTATTTAATTTTTTGTTAGATAAAAAAAATATGATAATGCACATTGATACGGGTCGCACCGCATACAAATTTGATTGCAACTAAAATGCAGTACAGTGCTAGGAAGTGACTCCTAGGTCATCTCACAAGGACCAAATGTGGTTCAGTCTCAGGCTACACCAAATGGGGGTGTTTTGAAAATGTTTTTGGTTGCGGATAAATTAAAAAGCATCGAAATAAAATTCAAAACAGTAAAACGAAATCAAAATAGTAAAAACGAAATTGGTAAAAGAAAAACGAGATTACAGTAACATGAAACAATAAAAACAAATCCAGAACAGAAAAACAAAAATACAGAAAATCATTTCAACATATGATGTAAAATATGCCAAAGGGCCTCGGGTTAGGGGAACCGAGGCCGCATGTTCCACCCTACTGCCTCGGTTGTAGCTTGAACCGAGGCAGTAGAGGTCTTTTTTTTTTACGCAGAACTTTCTGCCTCTGATGTGATCATAATCGAGGCATAAGTTGCTTTTTTACCTCGGTTTTGACACTAACCGAGGCATATGTGCTTGTTTTTTTTTAAAAATCAGGTCTGTTTCTGCAACATTCCCAACAACAGAAACAGACCTGCATATATATTTACAGCCAGAACAGTCGAAAATAATCCAAAAACGCATATTTTTGATGAAAATTATAATAAAACATAAATACATTCAATTGAATCATAAATCAACTTCTTATAAGCATAAATCAATCCAATTATAATCATAAATCAAGTTTGAAGCCTAAATCAATGTAATGTACAAAGTTAAACTAATAGTAATGTAGATAAGCATCAAACAACTTAGAAACATAAACTTAAAACTTACTATATCCTAATATCTACTATATACTATTATATAAATGAATTACATATTTAGCCAGTGCTTTCCTCACTAGTTGAAGTGACTTCTCTGGAATTGGAGCAGTCCTATTGAATCTCTGCATAAAATACAATGATTTAACTTAGTGTATTTGAAATCTAAACTATAAGGAAAATAAAATTGAAACCTAAATAATATCGTTTCCCATCCACTGGTGTAATGTGCACGAATAATGGTCATCATCCAAAACATGACGTAGTAACCACATTCATATGACCTCGTTTGTATATTGCACTACAATATATCATCATAATTATAAAATGTTAAGTAACATCAATTGAATGGAACCAAATGTAACAAAGTATGGACTAAAAAACCAAACCTTAAGGGCAACCCATGCAAGCTTTTTAGCTGTAGCAGTAGATCTCCCAGATAACATCATATGTGTTGCAAGGGAACTATTAAAAACAATTCCTTTAGCATACATTTATATAAAAAAAAAGTCGAAACATTGAGATTCTTACCAATCTACTACATGTCTAAGAGGGCTGGGAGGAGACTTCTGCAATGAACAAAACCAGACAGCAGTGTTCTCCGGTATGGAGATCACAAGTAGCTGCCAATGACACCTGAAATTGGTAATAACTTATGAATCATATACCAAAATTAATAAATGAATGTGTTGAAGTTAACAAACTTCACTTACCCATGTATATAAGGGAGAAAATATATCTCCTTCCCCATTCCAAAGCAGGTGGTGATGTATGTTTGGATATCATCAAATTTATTTCTTTCATGAGTCATAGAGGGGTCAATGAACCCATATACATCGTTGAACCCCTTCTTGTTACTAACATCAAACATATACCTAAAATGAAGAAATAATCCGATATAAGTAAGTTGATGAAATAGAATTATATAAAAAAGTTTCCATAAACTTACATCATCCACAACTGAATGAGTGTAATATTAATTTCTTCTCTACCCGACGCAAGCTCCCTAACATCTTGATGATGCAAGTACAATGGAATCTGAGCTTCTCATCCAAATGTAGTACAATCCCAGTGTACCTTCATCGGCGCATCTGAAATGATTTTAGCAAGCTCGTCTAACGCACCAAGAGGGTCATCCTTAGATAAATGAGTCTTCTTCGGTGTAGGACTTCCCTCTTGACCTATCTGCTGTTAAATGCAAAAATGGTTATGTTATAACGTCAATTAGAAGTAAATATTAAAACCGTGTGAACTTAGTTGAACCCGCATACAAAGGAGTCTTCGCATCAGTGGACATCGTTTCATACACATGCGCTTGGGCAAAAGCTTCTGCGCCAACATCGCGGATCATGTCCTCTAAGTTGTCTTCTTCTGCTTGATCTTCCATATCCATTGTGGAATCATAAACATTTTCAGTTGTAGAGACAGTTGGAAAGTCTTTTAATTCGCCGTGCCATATCCATGTTGTATAACTTCGTATGAAACCATCACAAATAAGATGTTCCCTAATATCAGTTGCGTTCAACTTCCTCCCATTCAAACAGTTCACACAGGGACATCTGAACTTGACTTCATCATCACCACTTGTACTCGCATTACGTTGCGCAAACTCTATAAATTCTTCTACCCCTCTCTCGTACTCAGTGCTGATGCGTGGTAAATTAATCCACCCTCTATCGGTACGCATGTTTACTGAAATTGTTTACACAATTTCAATAATCTTGAATGATCACTTTGATCGTGTTTGTATTCAAGGTGTGACCCTATCCCATTCAAGAAGATTAACTTTTTTTAGTTTATTAAACATATCAATTTTAAACGACATATCTTAAATTTCACGAAATTTTGCCAGCATTTCGCATTGGTCTTCAGGTTACACGAAATGAAAGTGATTATAAATCACAATCAAATATGCACCCGAAGATCAATACAAAACACAACAGTAAATTTTCATGAATTTAAGATATGTATATTAAAATTGATATGTTATAATAAACTATAAAAAGTTATTACTCTTCTTAAACTGTCCAGCCGGACAATTCAAGATTCAATACTTATAAATTATTATTACCATCTCCTTTGTATTCATTTTTAAAAAGTACATTTGTTTAAAAAAATCTGGAGATAGTAAATAATTTCTGTATTGAATCTCAAACGGGAATCTAAGGCTAATTAAAAACAAGAATATATCCAAACAAACAAAGAATTACATATGCTACATACAACATCAAATAAAAGCAAAGGACTATTAAAATCACCACAGACAAATATCAGTCAAATACTATTAAAAGCAACTATGAAATGTTTTTCATAAGTATTAAAACTTTAAATTTAGTCACGAGTTAATTTAGAGTTTTTCATATTATAAATTGCATTACCCCATTTAAAAAGTAAAATTCTCATCTCTTTTATTCTCTTTGATAATGTGCATTTTCGTTCCAACCTCTTAAATTAACCTCTTACTTCTTTACCTAATTTTCTTAACCACTCTCAGAGTAGTTTTTTTATTTAATTATAATTAGAAGTAATTAGAATGACTCATATAAGTGAATTGGTAAATATAACTTTAAGACTTAAAAGTATTTTTTTCCTTATATGTTATTTAATTTATTTTTATTTAATGTAAAATTTTTAATTCACTACAAAAAAGAAGGGCATTACCGAAGGCCAGAAGCCCTCGGAAACAACCCAAAACCGTCGGTAAAAGGTAATTACCGAAGGCTTATCGACGGCCAAAGAGCCATCGGTAAATCCCTTGTCGCTAACATTTACCGAGGGCTTTTGCCCTTCGGTAATTACCGAGGGCCAAAAGCCTTCGGTAATTACCGACGGCCAAAGAGCCATCGGTAAATCCCTTGTCGCTAACATTTACCGAGGGCTTTTGCCCTTCGGTAATTACCGAGGGCCAAAAGCCTTCGGTAATTACCGAGGGCCAAAAGCCTTCGGTAATTACCGAAGGACAAAAGCCTTCGGTAATTACCGAATAGCTGAAAAAAAAAAGTATAAACTCAAAAGCCTTCAATTTTTGCTTATGAGAAATGAATGTGGCCGTGAAGCATAATGGAGGGGACCACGTGAATGAACCAAGCACGGCAACCAGTACACAAAAATGGGGAATCTTCTTTCTCTTTGGAAGTGGGAGCCGCACCCTTGTTGGCTTGGAACGTGATTTCCAATTGGCCATTAAATTGCAGCAAACAAATGGAATAAAAGTGGGGATCTCCACTAGAAAAGGGAATAATATTCTCATAAAGATGAGGGGTCACGTGAAGGGAAGAGCTCACGGTACTTATACAAGTCCAAATATTATATGACCCACAAAGGAATTAATTTTGGTGGTGCACTTGTGAAGAGGCTGCACTTCCACGTTCGCAAATGAGAAGAGGTATTACGGCATGCTTGAGGCTGCACACCGTCCAGAATTGGCAGCAACACCCAATTGCAGCCTTGGTCCAGCAGGAAAGCTGCACGGTGATGAAGAAAAACACAAACGGATGGAGGCAGCCACCTGCAGCAAGGCCGTGAAGAGAGAGCTCCAAGATACTGCTGTAATTGATTCATTAGCTGGCTGGAATGGAGAAGGAAGCACAGTGTTTGATGATGGATCCAGCAGCTGCTCCCTGCTACACTTCAAGCGTCAAGCAGCAACATTCAAGATACATGTCCAGAGTTGGTGTTCACGTGATCAGCGGAGAGGCGTGTGCAGAGGGAAGGATGAAAATGGAGAGTCCCTTGCTTAGTTTTGGTACCTACAGGAGGTGCATTGGAGTAAGACAAAACTTGGGCAGCACCACTTTCTTGCTTTTAAAATATTGAAGCATGGTGTGGGGAAAAGAAGGGGAGCAGCACGTCCCACACACAGACAGCAGCAGCTGTATGGGCAAATCGCACTACCATGATTTGGCTTCAAGTGGAAAAGAAGGAGTGGATGGTATTTAAAAAGTAGAGGCCGTGAAATAGGGGTGTTCCAGTAGAGAGGGGGTGACGGCCTGGGAGAGGAGTTGATGTTTTGATTTTCAAGTCTTACCATAGTTGGTCTCACACAGGACAGTAAGCGTAATGAAAATCCTTACATTTGAGCTACCTTTTCATAGGTTCTTTTAATCAAGAACCTGTGAGTAGCACTAGAAACATGACACAGAACAGATCCTCTGAATTATACAGCCTCCTTCTCCTTTTATTGCAAAAGAATCAAGAAAAAGGTGAATACAAGGTACTCAGAGAGCTTAACCTCTCACCAAAGAACTAGAACAGTTCTTGCACAATCAACAACACTCCAAAAACTCCCTCACATACAACTCGTTCCCCCCTTTATGGGTGAAAAATGAAGTGCAGCTGCACATTTTCTAAGTAAATGCCACGGCCATTGGTTGGAATCTTTCAAGAAATAAATCAAATAGAAAAGAGGGGCCACCACCCACGGTTTTGGTTCAGAGCATTTAGTTTTCTTGGCACAATGTGCACGGTCCAAATCCAAATTGAAAAGCACGCATATGACAAAAATATGGGTTGCCACTAAGAGAATATTATTCTTAAAAAGTGAAAAGCATGACAATGAAGGGACCACGGGAGTGCAAGACAGAAGGAGTACTTTTTCTGCAGAAAAGGAAGGAAGTATAGGAATAGCATCAGGCCTGATAGAATGACTGGGTCTGGGTTCTGCAAAGCAACCGGCATAGACAAACTACTGTACTCACAAGGTGGAGAAGGCAAAGGCACCAAAAACTATTGGATGATGCATGAGTGATCCAGAATTTCCTCTTCTCCTTCTTCTTGGCGCACTGAGTGTCCGCGAACCCTCGTAGCCGGAGGGACTTCGGAGCGGGGTTCTCGCCGTGGTTCGAAACGGCGTCGTGAAACTCTCCCGCGCTGTTGTTGGCGTGGTTCCGTGAAGGACCAGTTCCGATCTCGAGCGCAGGCTTGGGGAGCGCGGGTTTGCGGGGTCGCAAGTTCCACGGCTTTTGCACAGCCTCCTCGGCATCCTCGATGTCGCGCTTCACAGCTTCGTCGTTAGTTTCATCGTTGCACGACGGCGCCTGAAGTGGTTGTGGTGGTGGAGCTAGCGGCTTGAGGGAGCAGGTGGGGAGTGCGAATCGGTTGCGATTGGTCCTGGATCCAAGGCGGTGGGGGCGGGAGTCGAGGTCGGAATCAGGTTCGGAGGCGTGATCGGAGGGGTAGGAGGAGGGGCGGCGGTAGCGGTGGTGATGCGCTGCGTTGGTGTGGTGGTTCTTGCCGCTGGCTCCCCATTTCAAGAAGGGAAGGGCGAACTTGTGCAGAGGCTGGGACTTCACTGGAGGCTGCGCCGATGCGGTGGAAATTCGAAAACGCAGAAAGCTCTGGAAGCTGGGGGAGGATTGTGTATTTGGAAACGGTGTTGTTGGGAATGAGAGTAAGAAAATGGGGGAAAAGGAAGAAGAGAAGAGGAAACGCTCACGGAATGTTTCATTCGAAGAGGGAAACTAAACCCTTTAATCCAATTTCTTGAGCCCTTTACCGGCGGCCCACATCCTTCGGAAGATCCTTCGATAAAAAAAAGATTACCGATGGCCTATAGGCCTTCGGTAAATACCCGCCAGTAATTTTAACATTTCTTGTAGTGATTCATATTTTTATTTTTAATTCATATTTTTATTTTTGTAAATTTTAAATAGTGTATTCAGAATATCTGCATAAGGTATTTTAATGTAATAGGGTATTTCTCTTCTATATCTGCATGCCAATGTTCATTCCATTTTCGTCCAATATGGTTCTATTTTTTAAAATTGTAGAGAGTAAGTCCCATTTTGTTTCATTTTTTGTGAATTATGTGATAGCCGACCAACTGGGCATGTGAGGTTCTCAAGCAATATTCCAAGTTCCACATGCGAAACACCCTAAAATGGTTGGAGAAATGGGGCTCTTGATTTAGAAGGAAATGGTGAGAAGAAAAAATAGAAGAATATTCAATTTCTCTCTATCCGGTTTCTCCACTGTATATGATTTGCCTGCTACACATTTTGCATTATTTTCCAAAACAGAAGGATATCTCATACACAAAAGAGAATAACTGTTGTCGGAGAATACAAATTTCAAAGCTTATCATTTTTGTCTTGACAGCAAAGGCAGGTAAAAAAAATAAAAAACAAAGAAAAGATATCATCGAGACGCTGTTCCAAGTTTGGGTCCCATTTCGTGAATCGTCACCTTCCACCACCCAACGTACACACCAAGGGCAACATCCACAACAGAGATACTACCACCATTGTCTCCATACAATAACAAATAAGCCAAGCATGAATCGAAAATCTGGTGCAGTAATTACAAAATCACTAATTCGTGCTTCAATGTGGGGAAAATTAATTCCAATCAAGGGCAAAAAATCAGGAAAATAAACCAATATCAATAACCACAGACATTTCTTTCTTCATTCAAACAAATATCAAACCACAGACAAATGAAATTGTAAAGAACTTACCTACTGGAGCAGGTAAACAACAACAGCAAAGGTAGTGGAGCGACGGTGGAGAGGCGGGAACGATGGCAGAAGCAACGCTCGGAGAGAATACTCCTACTGTTCGCGAGAGAAATAGAGCCACCCAACCTGGACAGCGCTTCGCCGGAGACAATGGAGGTGAAGGAGGGGGTGGAATTGTAGCGGCACGGCGGTGGATGCACGGAGAAGACGACAAAGGCCACCCGTGACAAAAATCGAAACCGAGGTTCGCCGGGCAGCAGTTCACGTTTGGTCTTTGGTCGAAGAGAAATCGAAACCGAACTCTGGTGAAAGAGAAAGAAGGGCTGGTGGAAGAGAAAACTCTGGTGGAAGACTAAGAACTATAAATCGCTTTGGTAAAAATAAACCAAACGATATTACCTCGGTTTCATAGAAACCCGAAGCCGTATGCGAGCTACTAAAGCGGTTCTACGAAAACCCGATGCCTAAACATCTTTAAAAAAATTCAAAAAAATTATATATGCTTCGGTTTCATTTAAGGCCGAGGTTGTATCGAATTTCGGCACCGAGTCTAACCTAACCGAGGTAGTCTATGCTGCAGTCAGAAGAAAATCAGAGACTTTTATGAATGGAACAGTCGCAGAGGGAGGGGCTGATAAAGGTATACTGCTTCGGTTTTTAATACTAACCGGTGCCTATACTAGCAGAAAATAACAAAAAATAAAAAATATAATAGCTATATGCCTCGGTTGGAACCCAACGATGCCATAGCTTAACCTTTCTGCCTCAGTTCTGCTGATAACCGAAGCAGTATAGTTGTCAATCAACTGCTGTAGTGGATGTGCAGAGGAGCAGCAGAGAAGTAAGGTACGTGGCAACGTTTACGCCTCGGTTCTGACTGTAACCGAGGCAGTAAGCTGAATTTAAAAATGTTGTCAGTTGATTTACATTAGAGCAGGGGCAACATGGCAATGCTTTAGGCATCGGTTTCTGACTCAGCCGAGGTAGTAGACCTCTTGGGCTTCGGTTCCATCTTAACCGAGGCATATCTCCTTCCCCAAATTTACAATTATGTCACCGCGCTTTTATACGCTTCGGTTTCAGTAAAACCGAGACGTATATAGCGCGTTAAAAATCCATATTTTTACTACTGTACCAAGAGAATTTAAAATTTGCAAATGCTTCTAAAAAATCTCCTTGACCGTGCACTTTCATGTGTTCCATTCAAAGAAAATTAAGACAAGTCAAATGCTTCCTTTGGTTACTCCTTGGCCGTGGCAATTCTATGAGTTGCATCCAAAGAAATATTAAAACAATGGTAATGCCTCTTCCTTACGTGAATGGTGCACTTCCAACATCTATCTTATTTTAATCACCACATGCTCCACCCATAACCAAAAAGCAATTGAAAAGACTTTACTTGATACCTATCACCGTGCAACTACTACTTCAAGTTGTCAATTCATAAACAAATAAAAGAAATGCTTCAAATGGCCTTGGGCCACTTCTTCCTTTCACGTGAATCAACTTTCACGGTTCACTATTCTTGCTTTCTAGAATGGATGACTTCTTCTCCACATGGCAGCTGCATTCTCCACATAAATAATTCAATTTATCTCTTAACTAAATGAAAGATGTGCTTCTTTTGCTGCTATAAACCAACTCACGCCCCCTTCCAATGTGCTGCTGGACCGTCCACTTTAACTCCTTGCTGCCTTCCTTCCAGCCATGTCCTCCTTTTCTCCATGTTCAATCACCATTCCATTCTCACCAAAAACCACTTCTCCTCCGTAGCAAATCCTTCTCTTCCTCTCTACGTATGCTTACATGCAGCAAAGCAAGTCAGCGTGTGTGTGGTGTGCTTCTCTACCGTCCAGCAAAATAATAAATCAGCACCTCAAAAGTTTCTCTTCTTCAACCATAACGTTGCAGCTGGTACATCCATCCAATCTAGTTTCCATCTTCATTTTTTTATCCATCACCGCATATGCTATTCTTTCCAGACAACTCTTTTTCTCATTTTAATACAATGAAATGTGCTCTTGATTAAATATGCCATGACCACTCCCCATACTACACTTCATTCTAGCAAAACCAAAGACTTATTCCTCCCTAAAAGCAATTAAACAAATATCATACTCTTCTCACACAAGCAAATAATTGATTGTGGCCGTGCATGCAGTGACAAAGCTCATGGAATAAAATAGATATGCAACAAGTGAACTAAGCATTTAAATACAATTTTTGGTGGAAATGGTATTGAATAAAAACGTTGACAGTGAGGGAACAAAGCTTCTTCCGTTAATGCTTTTCAATGTGCCGAATAATAAAATGATTCTTGGTTCAAGCATTAAGATACAAGCAAAACCTATTGAAGCTAAGCTCCATTCCTTCGTGCTCACAGAAACTCAACCGGAAGTTCTTGCTTGGTGGCAGCTAAACGCATTCATCCTTGCTCCTTGCCCTCTAACCAATTTTTCCAGAGAACTCCAGCCAAAAGAAAAACTTCTCTCTCGCGTCCAGACTCCAAGTAGCCCCCTCTTGTGTGTCTCTTCATTTTTAAAGGGAAAACCAGCCAGCTATGAGCCATCTCTTCCGTTCACTCGTGCCCCCCCCCCCCCCCCCCCCCCCCCCCCCCCCCCCCCCCCCCCCGCCCCCCCCTCTCCGTGTGCAAGCTTTTCCATTGAGGATAATATTGTAGCTGCTCCCTCTTTTTATCCGAACATATATTTTTGCTGAATGCTTAGTTGTCCATGGGCCGTGTGTTTTTTTATCTTTGCTGCACCGTGACTTATACAATGAAAGGGTTGTATCTCATTTGCACTACTTTTTCCAGCTGGGATTTACTTGGGTCCGTGAATTCTTTTACCAATGGAAGGATAAAAGCTTATGTGTGGAGTGGACAAAGCAGAGAGATCAGAATCTTGCATCATGGAGCTCTTCCCAAGTGTACGTGAATTGCTCCCAAGGTATCAACTACATGCCAAAATAAAACCTTGAGTGGGGAATAAAACCGTGAGTGGTTCTACTTCTTTGATCAACGTGAATTGTCCATGGGCCATACTATTATTATTTTTTAAGCAATCTCACTTCAAGAAGTTCAGCACTTTGCATGCCAAGTAATCAACTATACTTCCCTCTCCCTTCTTTACGTGAGCTGCAGCAAAAAGAATGGAGAAAACCGTGAGCTAGTCCCTTCTCCATGCAGCTTCACGGGTTTACATTTCTTAAACCAAAGAAAACTCTCCATGGTGGCTCCCACTTTGATTCCAACTTTGCTGATTGCTTTTCCAAATTGGCTTCTTCATGGGTCCTAGGCCGTGTGCTTTTAGTTTTGTAGCAATTATAGCAAGCTAATGTTAACGTAGCAAAACCATGAGGGGCCCTCCAATCAGCAGACCGAGTATTGCTTCTCTTCCACACGTTGCAGCTGCTCCAACACGTCCAAGCTTTCTTGCTTGCTGCTGGACTGCTCACTTCTATTTTAATTCTCCAAGCTGCTGCCCACAGTGCTGTTGGGTGTTGCCAAGTGTGCATGCTTATCACGGCTGGAACCGTGAGTTGCTGTATACCAAGACTTCTCTAATTTAACGGTTGTTTTCTTAATGAAACCAGGGGTTTTTGCACCAAACTAGGCATATTTGCCTTTAATATTATTAAAATGGGCAAATTCAACCAAAATTACGAAAATGGAGAAGTCGTGGGGGGCCCAAATGACTTCAATTGAAGAAGTCGTGCCCCTCTGCACGACTTCACACTGTTCATATCTACAGTGGTGAAGTCGTGCACTCCAAAAACGACTTTTGATAATCGTAATCGATTATAATGTAATGGTAATCGATTACAGAGTGTTGAAATCGTGACCCCCTGCACGACTTCAAATCAGTATGCCAAAATCGCACTGGTAATCGATTACCAGACTTGTGTAATCAATTACCATCACACTCAAACCTCAGTATCCGCAGAGACTCAACACACTATTTGGGCGATCACTACTTGGCCGAACACTAATCGGTCGAACACTATTTGGTCGAACACTATTTGTCGAACGCTATAACCGAGCACTATATTGGATTCAACGCTATTAGGCCGAACGCTAAAACCGAGCACCATATTGAATTCAACACTATTAGGCCGAACGCCAAAACCGAACACCATCTTGGATTAAATACTATTAGGCCGAACGCTAAAACCAAACATCATATTGAATCGACTACTGTTTGGGTGAATGCTTATAAAGATCAAGCCTCATCAAGTCCGAACACTACCTTTGACGAGTACTTCCTGAGGATAAACATCATCGAGAACGAACGTTCCCTATGAACGATCACTAACTGAGAATAAACATCATCAAGACCGAACGCTTCTTGCAACACAACAAACCTGGTAATCGATTACCGAAATGTCGTAATCGATTACCAGTACGTTTTGTGCCTACTCATTTCAAGTCCTGCAGGGGTCACGATTTCAACACTCTATAATCGATTACCAAATCAATGTAATCGATTACAGGACCCAGAAGTCGTTTTTGGGGTGCACGACTTCAACACTGTACATATGAACAGTGTGAAGGCGTGCAGGGGGGAACGACTTCTTCAATTGAAGTCGTTTTGACCCCCCACGACTTCACTTTGGGTCAAAATTTTCCCATTTTGGTAATAAATAGGGCATATTTGCCTACTTTCGTGCAAAAACCGAATCCAGGTGAAGCCACCACATCCGTAGTGGAGAATAAGTTTTCCGTGGCATGTGTTGATGTGCTTGACAAAATGAATTGTCATAGGGCTGTGATGGGGGGGCCGTGTGCAGCTGCACTTTTCAGTATTTCTTTGCAATCAATTTAGGCAAAAGGAATAAAAGAGGGGCCACGTATGTGTGGTATTCCAGCTATGGTAAGCACAATGTCGTGGACTACTTTGCATCCAAAAACAACAAACCGAAACTTCCTTCATGAGCCAAACATCTTCATTTTTTTCCACTTCAACACACGGAAATAAATCAATGGAACTAGCTTCTCCCAATTAAATAGCACCGTGTACAAAAGAATGCTCTTCCAAATGTCCACGAATGTAATTCAAAATTTTCCTGCAATCATTAATTAAAATAATAAGCTCAGATAATTCAAATTAATTAAAATAAGAATTTCCGACCAAATTACGCACAATTAACAAAAATGGAATAATACCGGACATTTTAGCACAATTCCCTGATCAAATTCGGTACAGTAAACTAAATGAAATTGAGAAAATATTAACTCATCACACATTAACACTAATGCAGAAAATGCTTTTCATACTGGTTAAACAGGGATATTTATACAAGTTCTAGAACTGGTATAGATACAGTTGACATAAAAAGTTTCTAGTTTCTATACTAGTTCAAGAATCAGTGTAAAAAGTGTTACATTTTAGGTTTAATACCCAATTTTGTCCCCAGTTTGGTTGGAAAATCTCAATTTAGTCCCTCGTTAGAAAAATGTTTGAAATGGGTCCTTACTTGTAAATTTGTGAGTCAAGTTAGTTCCTTCCGTTAAATATAACCAAACGAGGTTAATAAGATGATGATGTGGCAGTAGTTAGTGGTTACGTGTCAAATTGCAATTGTGTGCGTGCTTACGTATTGGTTAATTAGAGAAGAAAGGGTTTTATTAAGAAATTGAGTTTTTTTAATTGGGATAAATTGATTTAGGAGTGAATTGTGCCAGATTAGGGCATTTTTGTTTGTGCGAAAGAAGAGAGAATTGTTATCGCGAGAATCATTATCGCGAAGACACAGATCATGTAGACATCGTTCTAGAGGGGATTTGGACGCATATTCGCGGAGATCGTGTTGGTGGGGTAAACTACAAAAAGTCGCATTCGAAGGTGTGTTTATGGTAGGTTTTGTTTTGTGTTTGGTTGCTTTCGGTGTGGTCCCCCCATAACTTTTTATTTTTGTATGGTTTGTTTATTTAGTGTCCCCCATTGTCAGTGCATTTGCTTTGTTTCTATTGCGACATTGTGGTTGTGGTCCCCCCTAATAGTGTGTGGTATTGTGTTGCGCCATTTGCTTTGTTTATTGTGGTAATTGTGTTTTTGCTTTGTTTGACTTGTTTATGGTCTATATAGTGGTATGTTTATGCTTTATTTTTTGCTTAGATAACATTTGGATTAACTGTGAACAATTTTCATATTAGATAATATGGCCAACTCAGACATTGAAGTCGTGTTTCACCATGGGGGTAAATTTAAGAATAATGGGATATTCAGATACCACTATGGTCAAACCACAACTTTAAAAATAGACCCTGATCGATGGAGTTATTTTGAAATATTAAGCATTCTAAAGGAGATGGGTTATAGGAATGTAAAGGAGTTATGGTATTTGATGAGTCAATATTTTCTTGACTTCACTTAGTTTATTGTCCCAGATTTAATTAGGGAATTGTGCTTAAATGTCCAGTATTTCCCCACTTTTGCTAATGTTGCTTAATTTGACCAGATATTCTTATTTTAATTAATTTGAATTATCTGAGACTAATTATTTGCATTATCAATTGTAGGGAAATTGTTGGATAATATTTTGAGACTCAAAGAAAAATGTCACGTCAATTATATTTTAAGCTAAATTGAGTGAGGAGGTGCAAATTTCAATTATGGGAGTGAACACGGAGATAGACTTGATTGGAGAAGCTTCTTTTCTTTTCTTTTAAGATGAAGAAGGGGGTGCTGGAAGGAGGAGCACAAACACGTCCACCAGCTGCCACCTAGGAGGCATTTTATTTGGTTTAAATGAAGAAGCGAATGGAATGAGAAGTGGGCAGCCGTCCCCACACGGTCCACACTTGGAGCGTCCAGCAAGGCATGTGGTGACATAAAGCAAATTGCTGCCACGGCCTACACACATTGATTTTTTGGGTGTTTCTCCCTCCACCACCACCCTATACTTCCTCCACCTCCCCATACTATTTTAAATACAAATATATCCTTAAGTTAAAAAGATTTTTACTTTTATCCTATTTTAAATAATTTGAAACCCTAATTTTACTTTTCCAGCACCCACCCACGGAACTCTCTTCCCCTTTCTCCATTTTCGTTTCACCTCCCCACCTCCCGCACTTCCATTCCTTTTTCTTCCCAGTTTAATTTTTTGGTTTGAAAGCTTCCATTGTCGTCGTAGTGTGAAGGAGCGTCGCCGCCGTGGTGTGGAGGAACATCGAGGAGTGTCCAGAGCATCAACCAGTGTGAGGAAGTATACATCAACGGATGTCCCCTAATAAAACAAACCCTAAAATAAAAAACGTAACCGGTGACATCTTCAACGGATGTCGACATCCGTTGAAGGATGTCACCTCCGTTTAAAGGTTACGCTTTTTATTTTAGGGTTTTATTTCAAGGTTTATTCGCACATGGAGGAAGCACGGCACGTACTGCACCACTCCACGCACTACACCACGAGAGCGACACTGCACCACGAGAATGACACTACTTGATAATTCTTTCCACTACCACCAATCTTTGCAACTTGTAGTATCTCACAACGACGAAAGAAATAGAAGAAGAAATATAATGTTAAAATAAAAGAAAAGTATTTTACTCATACAGGACTAGAATAGGTTATTAGTGAAATAGGTTATGAATGGGTAAAATTAAAAAATAATAACCCGAAAAATAAAATTTTACTGAGAAGCAAAATAGTAAAGGGGAGGTGGAGGGAGAAATGTGTGGTGATGGAGGAAGCAACACCCTAATTTTTTTCAGTGTTGGGAGAAATAGGCTTGTGCACATGACCTGGTCCAGCAAGGGACATTAGGAAACGCTGCTGGCTGGAAGGAAGGAGGTGCTTCACGGTCCTGCTGCTGGCACAAGCAAATTGAAGTGGCGTCACGGCCCGTGAGAAAAGAGGCGCGAATTGATAGGTTGGCTTGGAGAATAAAAAGTGCTGGATGGGGATTTTAAGTAGTAGCCACCTAGGAAGCATTTTTTTGGATAAAAGGAATGTAACGCACGGAGAGAAGGAAGAAGTGCTGTCACGACCGGGCTGGAGGGAAAGCACACGGCCCAAAAGAAAAAGGAGTTGCTGCACGTGGAGAAGAGGGAATCCACAATGTAGCGTCCATGGGGCTTCATATAAAAGGGGGAGAAGCTTTGGCGTGCTACGTCCAGCAGAGGCAGCAGCTGGTTCAGAAGGAGGAAGCGGCCCATGGGTAAATCATTCTTGGAGCATCCAGCAGCACGTTGTTGGGAAACAGCGGTACTTGTTCCCTCCTTTGTAAACCCCAAAATGGGCACTGTGCGGAAGCGTAAAAATGAAAGCGTAAGGAAAGAGAAAATTAACACTGAAAATTTTAACGTGGAAAATCCTCTCGGAAAAAACCACGGGACCTAGTCCAGAAAAATATCTCCACTATGAAAGTAGGATTACAGTGTTTCTCTCACTCTCTGAGGATCTCACAATTAATCTCACCCTCTCGGATGGTATACAAAACTCTCACTTTAACACACTCACAAAACAGACTCTCTCTGTTTTTCACTCACACTAATATGGCTTCACTTCTCTCTTCACCGGTTTTGATTCTCGGTGGTTCTTCCCTTGCTCTCTGCTTCATGAATCTTCACGCTGCATTCCTTATTTATGAAGGAAGAAAGATGCAAGAAAACAAGAAATGATTGGTGTAGTGGAGCACTTCATTTCCGTGAAACAAGGAGAAATGGGAGACATTTTCTCCAACTTTCGGTGCACTATATTTTGTTCAGCAAGTGGTGGATGGGTCCCTTCTTTGTTTTATTCCAACAAAACTCCCCCATAAAACAAAAAATGGGTCTTCTATCTGGAAGATACCACCAGACCAACACCTTGGCAACAATCTTCAACCTTCTTGGTTGGAATTGACTTAGTCATCATATCAGACCAATTCAAGTCTGTATGGATTTTCTCAATCTTCAATTTCTTCTCATCCAGCGCTTCTCGTATCCAATGATACCGCACGTCGATGTGCTTCGAGCGTGAATGGAACATGGGATTCTTGGTCAGATGGATGGTACTTTGATTATCACAGTTCACCACATAATCGTCTTGATTATGTCCTAATTCACTTAGGAAATTCTTCATCCATAGCATCTCTTTAGAGGCTTCAGTCACCGCTACATACTCTGCTTCAGCAGTAGACAATGTCACACATTTCTGTAGTTTTGACTGCCAAGAAATAGCTCCCCCTACAAAAGTAATCAGATAACCTGATGTTGACTTCCTTGAATCGACATCTCCAGCCATGTCTGAGTCTGAATATCCGATTAGCTTTAGATCTCCATTGCCAAAACACAAGCTTCTTTTGGCAGATCCTCTTAGATACCTCAGTATCCACTTAACAGCTTCCCAATGCTCTTTTCCTGGATTAGACAGGAATCTGCTCACAACTCCTACAGCATAGCCAATATCTGGCCTTGTACAAACCATTGCATACATAAGGCTACCCACATCAGAAGAGTAGGATACCTTGTTCATTTCTTCCTTTTCTTCTTCATTCTTTGGACATTGAGACTTGCTGAGTTTGAAATGTCCAGCAATTGGAACACGAGCAGATTTGGCATTGTGCATGTTGAACCTTTTTAGAATCTTCTCGATGTAATCTTCTTGAGATACCCATAGCATTCTTCTAGAACGATCTCTGGAGATTTTCATTCCAAGTATCTTCTTTACTGCACCCAGGTCTTTCATGGCAAAAGACTTGCTCAATGCTTTCTTGAGAGCAGCTATTTTAATTTTGTCCTTTCCTACAATCAACATATCATCAACATACAAGAGAAGTATGATGGACTCACCATTTTCATAATGCTTCACAAACACGCAATGGTCTGCGGAGGTCTTCTTGAAATTATGTTGGATCATGAAGGAATCAAATTTCTTGTACCATTGTCTTGGAGCTTGCTTCAGACCATAGAGGCTTTTCTTCAGATGACACACCAAGTGTTCTTTGCCTGGTTCTTCAAAACCCTCTGGTTGCTTCATGTAAATTTCTTCTTCTAGGTCTCCATGTAAGAATGTTGTCTTGACGTCCAGTTGTTCAATCTCCAGGTCTAGTGTTGCTGCCAGACCGAGAATCGCTCTAATGGATGTCATCTTCACCACTGGTGAGAAAATTTCATCAAAGTCTATTCCTTTCTTCTGGTTGCATCCCTTCACGACAATTCGTGCTTTGTACCTTGGGCTTGGGTTGTTCTCTTCATTCTTGAGCTTGAACACCCATTTGTTCTGCAATGCTCTCCTTTCTTTTGGTAGTTCTACCAAATCATAAGTCTCATTTTCCTTTAAGGATTGCATTTCTTCTTCCATGGCTTGCAACCATTTGCCTTTGTCTTCCGTCTCCATTGCTTCTACAAAGCTTTGAGGTTCACCTTCATCAGTAAAATTAACATATTCATCTGAAAAATACCTTCTTGACGGTTGCTTCTGCCTTGTTGATCGTCTCAATTGGGGTTCTTGCGGAGCATCCTCAATTGGTTGATCTTCTTCCGTCAGATTAGGTTGATCAGCTTCTTCAGCCATTTCATCAAGTTGTAACTCTGGTTCGGCTTGATGAGACTCTCCCCCTGAGTTGTTCATCACAATAGGGCTTTGATCACTTATCATCTTAAGTGTTGGTTTCTCCACTTTCTTGATGTCTTGGATTGTCTGTTCTTCAAAGAACACCACATCTCTGCTTCGAACAATCTTTCTGTTTGCAGGATCCCATAATCTGAAACCAAATTCATCTCTTGGAGAACCAAGGTATATGCACTCTTTCGCTTTAGCATCGAGCTTTGCTATTTCATCTTTCGGAATGTGAACAGATGCCTTACATCCGAAGACTTTCAAGTTGCGATATGAGGCCTTTTTACCGGACCATACTTCTTCTGGTATCTTACCGTTTAATGGTCTTGACGGTGATAAGTTGATCAAATCAGCTGCTGTCACCACTGCCTCCCCCCAGAATGTTTTGGGAAGTTTTGCGTGAGACAACATGCTCCTGACCTTCTCGACAATCGTTCTGTTGAATCTTTCAGCCACACCGTTCATTTGAGGTGTTTTGGGAGGTACTTTCTCATGTCTGATCCCATGAGTCTTGCAATAGTGCTCGAATGGACCTCTGTACTCTCCACCATTATCACTTCTCAAGCATTTCAACTTTCTACCAGTTTCACGTTCAATTGAGGCGTGAAACTCTTTGAAGATTCGTAGAACTTCATCTTTTCTTTTCAATGGATAGACCCACAATCTTCTAGAGTGGTCATCAATGAAGGTAACAAAATATTGAGCACCACCAAGGGACCTTTCGGATGTTGAACAGACATCTGAATACACAAGATCCAAAATATGCTCTCTTCTACTTCTATTATCAGATTTATGGAAAGATACTCTGTGCTGCTTACCTGCTAGGCAGTCTTCACATAATTCAAGTGGTTGTCCTTTTATACTTTGGAGATGATCTTTTGCGAGGATCTCTAATCCCTTCTCGCTCATGTGGCCCAGTCTTTTATGCCACAACTCCTTACTTTCTTCTTGAGCAACATTCGTCTCTCCTTTGTATATTTTTCCTTGCATGCAGTACAAGGAGCCTTCCTTCTTGCCTCGAGCAACAATCATGCTTCCTTGACAGAGTTTCCATCTTCCATCGCTGAATTGGTTGTTCATTCCAGCATCATCTAGCTTACCGACTGAGATAAGGTTTAGACGTATCTCTGGTACATGTCTTACCTCCTTCAGCACAAGTTTGTTTCCATTTTCTGTCGTCAAAGTCACTTCTCCTATGCCCACAATTTTGCTTGTGACATGATTACCCATCTTCACTGTTCCAAAGTCTCCTTTTTTATAGGATGAGAAGAATCCCTCATGAGGAGTAACATGGAAAGATGCTCCGGTATCTACTATCCAAGTGCAGTCATCAAAAGCAATATTTAGATAGTTTACCTCAGTGATAAGGAATACATTCTCATCATTTGATACCACCGCTGTTGTAGTCTTTTCCTCCAACTTCTTTTTGGGATCTACCACATCAGGGTGTACAGTTCCATTCTTCTGATCTCTTTTCAGGAATCTACATTCTTGCTTCTTGTGACCATCTTTTCCACAATAGAAGCATGTCAGACCTTTGGAACGAGACTTGAATCTTCCTCGTGACTTTTCACGTTTTCCTTTGCTTCTGTTTTCACTCCTTCATCTATTCTCAACAACATTGGCTTCTGAGTGACTACTCGATCCCCTTTCTTTCCTTCTGGATTTTTCATTCAGTAAACTGTCTGTGATGTTATCCAGACTGAGCTTTCCATCTGGTGCTGAGTTACTGAGAGTGACCACCAACGTGTCCCAACTCTCCGGTAGAGAACTAAGGAGTAGAAGAGCTTGTAGCTCGTCATCAATCTTCATATCCGCCTTCATTAATTGATTCACAATACCTTTGAAGGTGTTGAGGTGCTCGATCATATTCTGGTCGTCAGTGTACTCCAACTTTACGAGTCATCTGACTAGGTGAGCTTTGTTCCTGGGAGTCTTCTTTTGAATCATTGATTCAAGCTTTGTCCATAACTCATACGCATTGGTATAAGTCGATACATGCTCAAAGAGACTTCTGTCGATGTATTTCCGAATCATAGCCACTGTTTTACGATTCAGAATCTCCTAGTCTTTTTCGGTCTTCCCTTCCGGAATTTCCAGATTTGTGATCGGCTCATACAAATCCTTGCAGTATAGATGATCTTCCATCATCGGCTTCCAGTAGGAATAATTATCTGCAGTTAGCTTGAACATGTCTCCTTCCATCTTGAGTTTTACAGGATTCTGACTTTTTCGAACCGGTAGCTCTGATACCACTGTTGGGAAACAGCGGTACTTGTTCCCTCCTCTGTAAACCCCAAAATGGGCACTGTGCGGAAACGTAAAAATGAAAGCGTAAGGAAAGAGAAAATTAACACTGAAAATTTTAACGTGGAAAATCTTCTCGGAAAAAACCACGGGACCTAGTCCAGAAAAATATCTCCACTATGAAAGTAGGATTACAGTGTTTCTCTCACTCTCTGAGGATCTCACAATTAATCTCACCCTCTCGGATGGTATACAAAACTCTCACTTTAACACACTCACAAAACAGACTCTCTCTGTTTTTCACTCACACTAATATGGCTTCACTTCTCTCTTCACCGGTTTTGATTCTCGGTGGTTCTTCCCTTGCTCTCTGCTTCATGAATCTTCACGCTGCATTCCTTATTTATGAAGGAAGAAAGATGCAAGAAAACAAGAAATGGTTGGTGTAGTGGAGCACTTCATTTCCGTGAAACAAGGAGAAATGGGAGACATTTTCTCCAACTTTCGGTGCACTATATTTTGTTCAGCAAGTGGTGGATGGGTCCCTTCTTTGTTTTATTCCAACACACGTGAAGAGGTGATTGATCATTCATTTTTTGAGGGCAGTCAGGCGGAGAGGGGAGGCTGACGTCGAGAGAAAGAAAGAAGCACACGGACGTGGATGATGGAGGGTTACGGTTAGGGATTCATTTTCCTTTTCTTGGCTTGAGCTGCTGCATCCAGCACATTGTGAGCAGCAGCCGCCACACTCATTTTAAGAGCTTTCTTTGAATGTTTACGGGCTGAACCTTATGGAATGTTAGAAGCACTTTTTATTTGATTTTTTCTGATTCTTCATTTGCGTCTTTCAATGCTCATCATCACAGAAGTACACTTTTACATTGCTTCTTTAATTCCAGCCGCATAGTGATTATGCTAACGCATCCCTTTTATTTAAGGGAAGATGCGTGTGTTGATTTGTCCACTGCCATTCAATTGAATCACGCACCTTATGCATTTCATTTCACTTCCTAACACTTTGAGCTCATACGTTGCAAGCTAATAGCATTGGATACATGTCTTATTCATTGCCTTCAAGTTGTTCACGGTGATTTATTTTTGGAGCTGCACGGCGCATTGCTTTCTTATTCCGGCTTTATTTCAATGTGCATTTAATTTGTTAGCTCAACATTAGCATTGATGCGTTTTGTTATTTATTTCATGTATTTCAATTTGTCACGCACCTTGAGCATTCCATTTTATTCCCGCTGCATTGGGCTTCAAAGGGCGACGCTTTGCAATTCAATAGTGTTAGATGAGTTTTCAGATTTCTCTAGTGCATTTAAATTAGTTCACACACCTTGTTTTAAGACCGTTTAGTTACTGTTTTCATTTACTTTAATGTTGTCTATTATGTTCGGCTTCTTTATCTTCCTGCATTTCCAATTTCCTCACTTGCTTTAGAGACCATTCAGTCTCAATGTAGAACTGTTCGGTCATCTGTAGGGTCGTTCGGTCTTCATGCTTTGTTCATTTATGACAATGTTTTCAATTATGTTTGGTTGTATTTAATTTCCAGTTTTAGTTTAGTTAATTTCTAATCACAAAAACACTTTCAAACCCTTCCACTGCGTGTTTGACCTAATTCTCGAACCACATTTGGTCTTTGAGAGACGACCTAGGAGTCACTTCCTAGTCTATACTGCATTCTTAATGCAATCAAATTTGTATGGGGTGCGACACCCATCAGTATTCATTGGGTCGTGCTCCTGTATTTGAAGATTGTTTTGAACCTTTATTTGATGACAAAGGTCCTTGTCATCTGATCAATATTGCTATGTTGAATGGTGAAACTCACCTTTATGTTATACACATGGTGTGTGAACCTCAATATCTTCTAGAGTTGGAATACTTTTCTTAACCCCAAATTGATAGACCTAGTGGTGAAGGACAAGTTGAGAGAGAGTGCTGAAAAACAAGTTGAGATAGAGTTGGTGAAGCAGATGTTGAGGCAATGGGTGAAGCAGAGGTTCAGATAGTGGGTCATGTAGAGCCTCAAGAAGAAGCTGAATTAGAAGTAGTAGGTGAGATAGAAATTGAGGTTGATGTAATGGCTGATGTAGAGGCTGTGGTAGAAGTTCAGACAAAGACAATGGTTGATGTACAACCTTAGGTAGAAGCTGAATTACAAGTACAAGGTGAGATAGAAGTTGAGGTTGATATAGTGGCTGATGTAATGGCTGATGTAAAGGTTGTGGTAGAAGTACAGAAGAGGCAGTGGTTGATGTACATCCTCAGGTAGAAGTTAATGTAGAGGATGATGGTGTGGAGGCACAGGGTCAAGCAGAGAGTGAGTCAAATGGTGAGGGAGACATGCATGTTGGTGATGCAGAGGGGCAAGTTGATCTAGAGGGGCGGGTAGAAGTAGAGGGTGAGGTAGAGGGTAATGGTGTGTAGGGACAGGGTGAGGGTGATGTAGAAGCTTATGAGTATGGTGTTAGAAGTTGGAATGGGTCCGAAGAGGATGTATTGACTGACCATGGAGATGAAGTGGGATTTGATATATTTGAAGCTACTAACCAAGTCCAATTTGGTGGACCTAGGGGTTTATCTGACAGTGATTGGGAATCCGAGAGTTTGAACATTGTTCTGGAAAGTGATAACACAGATGATGATAGGGATGGGTATGGGGATTTTGTTGTTTTTTCAATGCCCAAAACTATGGAACAATATAAATGGGAAGTGGGCATGTACTTCCTTGAGAAAAAAGATTTTACAAAAGCTATAAGATCGTATGGAGTAGAGAATGGTAGAAAATTAAAAGTTTATAAAAATGACAAAAGAAGAGTGCGTGTCAGATGTTGTGGGGCAAAAGGGAAATGTCCATGGAATGCATATTGTGCATATAAGGCAGTTGAAAATACATGGCAGCTAAGGAAAATTATAGACAAGCACACATGCAATAGAGAATTTAACATTCGTTTAATGACTTCAAAATGGTTGAGTGGGAGGTTAGAGAAGACTATAAAAGAGAATCCCAATATTAATCTGTATAACCTCCATAACAAAGTTTCTAAGAAGTGGAACATTGGTGTTTCTCGGTCTACAACATGTAGGGCAAATTCAATGACTTTTAAACAAATAGAAGGTGATTTTAAAGAACAATATAAAAGAGTCTATGACTATGCCAATGAGTTGCTTCGGTCAAATCTTGGTTCATATGTCAAAGTTAATGTTGAACCTAATGAGGACTCTCAAATATTCAAGAGACTATATGTGTGTTTGAAGGCTTGTAAGGAAAAATTCATGTCATGTAGGCCTATTATAGGTTTGGATGATTGTTTCTTAAAAGGAAAATATGGAGGTGAGTTGTTAACTACAATAGCAAGAGATGAGAATGACCAAATGTGTCCTTTAGCATATGTTGTTGTGGAGGTGGAGAATAAGGATAGTTGAGGTTGGTTTTTACAATTGCTCATTAATGATCTTGGTGGTGTGGAGCTTTCTCCAACATTACATATATTTCAGATCAACAAAAAGTGAGTAACGTAGCCCATTGCTTTTTTTTTATTTATCTTTTAAGCCTTCATGTGTTTTATTTTAACTTGTAAACCTTTATGTTTTACTTGGATAGGGACTTTTACCAGCATTACAAGAATTTATCCCTAGTGTGGAGCAAAGGTTTTGTGTGCGTCACATTTATGCTAATTTCAAGAAGAGGTTTCCTGGCCAAATTCTAAAATGTCTATTATGGAAGGCAACTGCATCAACACACCCTCAAACATGGGAGGCAGTAATGAGAGAAATTAAAGATGTGAATCCATATGCCTTTAAATACTTGCTAGCCATTCCACCAAGGTATGTCAATCCAGATGCCTTTAAATCCATTGTTCCTATTTACTTTTGTGTGTTTTCGTAGCTGATATATTTCACTTCTTATTTGTATAAGTAGATTTTGGTCACGGTCAAGGTTTACGAGTAATGTTGTTTGTGACACCTTAGTCAATAATATGTCTGAAGTATTTAATAGTGTAATATTACATGTAAGAGGTAAGTCCATCATCACTATGATGTAAGACATTCGTATGTACCTTACGAAGCGATGGGCAACAAATAGACAGAAAATAACTACATATGAAGGTAGTCTTTGCCCAAAGATTAAAAAAAGATTTGAAAAGGATTTCAGATGCTTCAATTCAGATTTCACATTCATTTCAAAACATCATATTACAATAAGCCCAAAATGCTCTTCACATAAACTGTCTAATAGAACACGTCATAGACTTTTAAACAAAATACATACAAGAATGATGTTAATGAACCCTATAAAACATATCATCGATATTAACATCTTCTCCCTTTTCTAACAATCCATAACACATTTCTCCAGGTTATTAATCTTTCTCCTTTGCCTAGCAATAGTACTAGCAGCATCATCTACATAATCTTCATTACACCATTTAAAGAAATTGCATCCTTGAAGTTCTTCATTTCTTGTCCGTTGTTCAAAGTATCCAACCACAAAAATTTCATTAATCAACAAAAAATATTCATCACAAACATTAAACTACAAACCTTGTAATTAGGGTAGCCGCAAAATTGCTTTCCCTTGTTCTTAACTGCTTTTGCCACTCTCAACACAACAATCTCCCCACAATGGCATATTTGGCTTCCAACCAGTCCTCTGGATGAACCACCACGAGAGCTCCCCCATGAGCAAGACGAACAACCTTGATTCGAAGATATTGCGAATTAAAAGCGAAGCCCAAAGCGAGACAACCACGAACCACGAAGCACTAAGCCAAGCAATTGCGAAAGAGGGAAGACCAACTCGTCAAGCACTAATCTAAGCAGGACCCGTAAACAACAACAACAAAAATGAGAAGAAGACCAACAAGAAGAAGAACACCCACCACTGTACCGTGTTTGCATAGTACGTGAAGAACTCCAGCTTTCCTAACTTTGTTTCTATTGAATTGCACAAAATTAGTTAAAAAAACCCTAACTGCTGCCAATTTATCCCTAATTAAAAAAAACTCAATTTCTTAATAAAACTCTTTCTTCTCTAATTAACCAACACGTAAGCACGTACACAACTACATTTTGACACGTAACCACTAACTACTGCCACATCATCATCCCATTAACTCCATTTGGTTATATTTAACAGAAGGGAGTAACTTGACTCACAAATTTACAAGTAAGGACCTATTTCAAACACTTTTCTAACGACAAACTAAATTGAGATTTTCCAATCAAACTAGGGACAAAATTGGGTATTAAACCTACATTTTATATTGGTTAAACACACAACCAGTATAAAAAAATATTTTAAACAGCGAAAACTAGTGCTGTCAAAATTGGTTGTAATTCGCGAACCAACCTAGCCCACCACAGCGAAAACTAGTGCTGTCAAAATTGGTTGTAATTTTTTTATGCGGGTTAGTTTTCAACCCGGCTCACTTAGAACCTGGCTTACTGGGTTGAATCCGTGGTGAGCCGAGTTGGCTCACCAACTCACCTAATTTAATTTAATTATTTATTATTTTGTGTTTCAATATTATTAGTTAACATTTTTTTTATTATATTGTAGATGGGGATAAAAAAAAGATGTTTCAAGAGTTAAAAATATTATAGATTTATCTATTCAAGACTCTAATATTATAAATGGACAAGTGATACAAAAATTATCAATATTAAAAACTTATTTGTTCGCCTTTTGTGCTTGTTTTTAGATTACGTTTGGATTGTATGATTTTTTTTATATATTTTGAATTGTCTTTGGAGTTTAACACCATTTTAGAGTGAAATTTATTTAGATTTGATAATTAAAAAAAATTATAATTCGTTTTATTTTAAAAAAACTTAAAATTTAGTGAGCTAGTTAGTGAGCCAACCCATTTAACCCACCAACTCGTGGTGGGTCGGACCGGGTTCGAATTTTTTCAGCTCACTAATAAGTGAGTCGGGTTGGATTGGCTCATTGAGTGATCAACCCGTGGTAGGTCGGACTGGGTTGAGTCGTGTTATCCGTTTTGACAGCTCTAGCGAAAACATTTCCTCAATCTTTCAAACAACAAACACAGATACTACAGGGGTTCACCCATCCATGAATCACTCAATGCCACTATGAAATACTTTCCACAAATCAACAAGGAGTAGAGGTATGAGTTTCGAGAACCTCTTTACAATTTACTTTAATGTAGAATAGGATAAAAAACTTGCATATGCTGGTTATTATGGATGAAGAATAAAGTGATGGTGGTCCAAATCTACCACATTCACGTTCCTACTCGTCACCTCACCTTCTTCGACGGCGTTGACGTCGACTTCTTCCTTATCAACAACATCGTTGTTGATTACCACCACCTTTACCTATTCGAGCTCTAGTGTCGCACCTTAAATTTCGTGACCAAACTCATAGTCCCCGCCACTATTGAGGGAAACCCTTTCATGCATGTAGTCTACACTTCTCGTTCCTTTGGTGGCTAGCATGGGACAAAGCTTCAATCTTCCCACTACATTACTTTGATCAAAACGACCATGGTGTTGGATGAACACTTTTGCAAATGATTATGAAGGAGGCGAGACCGATAAAAGGAAAAGTGGAGAATAAGGGTTAAAGATTTTGGAATCCCTTTGTTTAGAAATAAAAAAATAAGAAACTATTAATTAGAACCGATATATAAATTTTCTTCTTTATTACAAAAATGTCGCTGCAATAATTTTTTTATAAGAATTATAATTAAAATCAATATAGAAAGTCTTTTTCTTTATTATTAAAATATCAGTGTTCACTTTCTATATCTGTTATAATTAGATTCAGTATATGAAGTTTTTTTTATTTATTACAAAAATATCAACATGTTCACTTTTTATAGTGGTTCTAAATTGGTATAGAAAGTTTTCATTTTTATTACAAAATTTCACCACGTCTATACAGTTTATATCTAAAACTGGTATAAAAAGTTTTTTTCTTTATTACAAAAATGTCACCACAATCACTTTCTATCCTGATTTATAATTACAATTGATATAAAAATATTATCATATTTACACTTATGCCACCGCGTCACTTTTTATATATGATGAATTATAGTATAAATAGTTGCTATAAATTTTTTTTTTACTAATGTAAAAATATTAATTAATATATAGAAAAGTTGTCCATATATATATATCTTTGTATACTTTTTAAAAACTATTTTTATTTTAATGGAGTATACTGAAAATAATTTTTGTAAATATTATGAACAATAAATTATATGGTAGTGTTTATTTTTTGATATTATGATTTTTTTTTTGTGTGTGTTTTTATGTCTAGTAACTGAGAGTTAGTATTACCCTAAAGTGAAACTAATGTTTTTACAGTTCATGAAATATGTTTCTATATTTTTTCCAATATTTTCTCATTTATTTTATAAAAGGATACGTAGTTATTATCCTTTATTTAATATAACACAAAAAGTAATCCGAATATTTTCAGTTTTCCCTCCTAAAGGAACTCTTCAAAACAAATTAATGAATGAGAAGAGTACATGACATTTATTTGGTCTTGCGTTATTTTTTAATTTATAAAAATAACTGTTTTCAATCAGATTCGAACAAATCAAACATTAGTAATTTGATTAAGAGTTAATTGAGTTTAGGAGAGGTCCAGGGCTGGAAGTAAAAAATAGAACCTCCATAGGTTAAAACTAAATAATTAAATGAAATGCTAATTAAGAGAACCACAATTAAGTGCGATATTTTAATATTTTCCTTCCTTTTTATAATCTTCTTTGAATGAATTAAGAAATATAATAAGTTTTTTATTTTAATAAAATAGTCATAGAATTTATTATTTGACTCCTCTTTAAATATATAAATTATTTACGGATCAGAAAATATATAGAATATTTAAAAAGATATAAAGATATAATTCATACCAATATATAAAGAAAGTACATCATTTGATAACTTCTTTTGGTATCATTTTTTAATAGAACATTTTAACCCATAAATAAATAAAGAATAATTTATATATTAATTACTAAAATAAGTTATTGAATAACTTGTCTTTAATTTAAAATAATTCAATATTTTTTCAAAAATAACGGCCACATAATTCTTTAACACTCTTTTCATAAAATTATATATATTTTAAAATTAATAAAATTACATATTTTTTATGCAATGAAAATGTAAATACATATATATTTTTCACGTATGATTTCGTTGGTAAATAAGCAAAAATAATCAATGTAATATTGAACTTTACAAATTAAAGAGTAATATAGGAAACAATATGTCCAAAAATCTGACAATGGAAAAGAAATAACTGTTTAAAATTGTATACTTTATCAAATATATACGAATACTCATTGCCTACGTGTAAAAATATATGTAAAATAAGTAAACTAGTGTCTAGTAATGTTTTTAAGATAGCATATATACTCATGATTATTTCTAATTTTTATAACAATAATATTTACATGATACATACGAATATTGTTCAATTAATTAAGATATATTATATAAATATGTCACTATAACGTTTTAAAAATAATTAAAAAGAATTTTTAACAAGGGGCTAAAAGAAGAGTAGAAAATTAACATAAATTACTTCCTTCCCACCCAATTGCCATTTTTCATTGAATTATTGACCTTATTACTTCAACTTTTTCCTTTCATAACCATGATCACATGTTCAAATGACAAATTAAAATTTCATAAATCAAGAGTGTTTGGTCCTTTTAATAATGATCAAAAGTCATTGTGAAAAATCAGAAAATCATAACTAATGAGTCAATAAACTCATACACCCATCTATAAAGTTTTTAAAAATATAATTTGACACTAAAACATCATAGTACTAAGGCAATTAAAATAAAAGAGTAACCCCCATGATTACTCACAATAAAATAAGATCAAACTAAAGTTTAAGTGACAAATCAATTTCATCAGAAGAACTAGGATTTGAAGTTCCTTCTTTCTTGGTGCGATCATTATCATTGTCTTCCACATGATTCAATGGAGTCAAATTTGTTTTGGCAGTAACATTTGCAGAAGATTCTGCAAGGAATGGAATACTGTGTCTGATATTACCATGATCACGTTGTGCCCTAAAAGTTGTGTCTCTCCCCATAATCTTGATTCCAGCATTTGCTTGCAAACCAACAGCAGAAGAAGAACAAGAAGAAGAGTTCATCGTCTCTTGTCTCAACAACCCTTGACCAAACCTTAAACCTAGTGAAGAAGATGAAGGATACATAGGTTTGTGAATCATTGACTCCATTCGAACCCCAAGTGCCCTATTGTAAGATCCATAGAAAGAGTGTGTGGGATTATAAGGGTAATAGAGAAAATGAGGGTTTCCAAAAGCACCACCATCAATCCCTTGTCTTCGTTTTGCTAGAGCACGTTCTTGTTTATGGGCATTTTGGTGTCCTCCCAATGCTTGTGAAGAAGAAAACTCTTTCTGACAGAAGTTGCAGGAAAAGGTCTTGTTGGTTTCTGATGATGGCTTCTCCTCTTTATTGTGTTCATCTCTTCCTTGAGTGTGATTTGCCCTAGAAGATGAACCCTTGGCATTGAAAAAATCCAATTCCACTTTTGACCCACAAAGTGTTTGATCATTGGAAAACTTAACAAAATCTAACACCATGTGAGTTTTGGAATTGGAAACCTTACTTTCTTCAAATTTGATACCTTTCTCCTTCATTGTTGTCACCTCATGCTTCTTCCCTTCTTCAACATTAGATTTATGAATGTCTTGTGAGGTGCTTGAGGCTTCAGATGAATAATCTTCCAAATCCCGTGAAGATGCCATAGGAAAAGAAATATTTTTTTTGAATCTTTTTGAAATTTGTGGAAGTGATTGAATAGAGAGAAACATGACTATGGTTATTTATTTAAACATATATGTGTTAATGCAAATATCTTTAATGAATAAGGAATGAGATCTCATGTGTTTTGCAGTTACTATTTAGCATAAAAAGTTTGAACAGGTTTAAACAAGGTTTTGAGTAATTTGTGCATGATCTTTGCACACAGAAAATTCCTAAATTGGATTTAACTGCACCTTGTAATGTGTTATTTACTCAAGTAGTTTAAATCAGGATATAATTGACATGTGGTTAATTGTTGAAATAGCTTCAGTGTAGTTCAAATTTTAAGTCAAACCAAATTGCAAATTACTTGTTTTAAAGTATAAAATTACTTGGGAAGTTTCCATTTAAAGAGATGAATATATGGAAAAAATTTTGGGATATAATTTTGGCTTAATGATTTTAATTACACAGTCTAATATGATGAATAATTACTTAAATGGTTCAAATCTTTTAGGGACAAGAATGTGGCTAATTACTCAAATAATATACCATCTCTACTTCTATGTAGTTCAAATTTGATGTCAAAAGCAAAAATGGAAACTTTGAATTTACTTGCTGAATTAAAATTACTTGGGCATTCAAAAAAGCTCCTTTGGTGGAGAAATTAATGGAAGTAATTCTGTGATGTAATTTTAGCTTCATTAATGCTTGATATTGTCATAAACACAATCCCTTGATTTCCTAGCAAGTTTAAATATTTCAAATATTTTTGTAACCCCTAATTTACATAATTTTGAATGATTACCTAAGCCATATATATCAAACTATTAAATAACATATTATACTACTAATTCTTTTAATAAACATGCATCTTTTTGTTTTAGTTTCAATTAAACCACAATTTCATAACATGTAATTACTTAGGCTTAGTTTCAAGAATTAACCCCTTTTTTAAAAAAAAAAAATCAGTAAAATTCTTGTCAAGTTCATTATTAAGGACTAATGAACAAAATTTCAATGGTCCTAATAATTTGTAGATTTTAGTTCCAATGACTCACACAAATTCCTATTTTAATTACAATAATATTCATGTCATTGATTTTCAAAGAAGAACTTATGACAATTTTAGTGGCTCTAATTTGTAAATAATCCATATTTTTTTTTAATTTCAATTACATTTGTGGATGTTCATTTGTATGAAGGGCACAGTTTTGTAACATTAAAAAATTGAGACAATAGAAATTTGTAAAATTTTGTATAATTAATAAAGTATACCACACAAGTAAATAATGCTAAAACTTGAGGAATGTTTTCTATTTAAGTACTGATAACTAAGGAGAGTTTTTTTTTTAATGAGAAATAATTGAAAGATGATTCAACAAGTGAATTTTATTTATAGCTAGGTTTTACACCCAATATTGCACATGTTTTTTTTTTGTTATATATTGTCAATACAAAAAATTAGATTTTTACCGGGGGTTATTTTTTCCGTTTCCGGCGGTTTTAACCCCCGGAAAATATGTTACCCGCGGTTAGGAAAACCGTTGGGAAAACCTGCGTCGCTAAGTAATTACCGGCGGTTTTTTTAAAAACCGCCGCAATTAGCGGGGGTTTTGTAAAACCGCCGGTAGTAGTGGGGGTTTTTAAAAAAACCGCCGGTAATTTTGAGGGTTTATGAAAACCGCCGGTACTTTTGAGGGTTTTCCAAAACCGCCGGAAATGTAAATAATTTAATTTTTTTTATTATTCAAATGACTTGATTATCATTAATAAACCAAAATTAAATAATATGAAACCAAAATTAAATGTAAACATTAAATATAAACCAAAATATTATTATATAAATTGTAAACATTAGAAATACAATTAATGTTTCTTAAAATTTAAAATTAACATGTTATGAATAATAATTATAGTTTTGTACTTCTTCAATTGTCTTCATCATTTGATACTTTTTCATTGTCTTCGTCATTTGGTACTTCTTCATTTTTTCCATCATTTGATATGCTTCCTTTTTCAAATACCTAAAATATAAAACAATAATTAGTTAATATTTTAAAACGCGGCTTCAATATCTAATGATGAATATAAAAGAATGAACTCATTTGGCTTACCTTGACAGAGAAGTATGCCCACACATTTGGCTTGCTTTTAAAGCTAAGCTCCTGCACAAATACTTGAACTTAGTACATGTTACAAGATGAATGAAGCAACAGATGATATTGATGTTGGACTTGGTAGTTAACCTGCACTTTGCCACTCGTAGGCTTAAAGCCATCATCGGGGTCCTCACTAGTCACTCGCACAGCCACACAATGACCTTTTGGCTTTGTGGATTGTGCTTTGTCAAAATCAAAAGGGGTAGCTAAAGCTGAAGTTTTTCTCCAAGCATCATATCCCCCACCATGCTCCACCCCATAGAAACGCCTTATCTCTATTAAAGGAGACACATGAAATACATGTAAGAAATTAAATAATAGAAAATAGGAAAGCAAATATCAGTAAAGAATAATTTAAACTATTCATTGGGTCTCAACCGTTTCCTCATTTTAAGTTTAAGTCTATACGAGAAAATTGTAATTTTTAGTCCCTAATAAAATTTTGAAGAAAATTAAACAATGCAAGGCTTAGTAGCAGATTTACACTGCAAGAAAAATCTCTAGTTTTGGGTACAAGGCAAAAACTTATCTTTTATACAAATGTAGGGACTAGTACTTAATATTCTCTCATGTAGGGAATAAATTTAAAGCTGGTACAACTATAATGAAGTACCAACTCTGATCTAGACACCAGACACAAACTAACATGGACATCAGGATATGGCTAATGTCCAAAGTATAGGACACATCTAATATTTATTTTAATATAACAAAAATCTCAAATGAAAATGAAAATTTATATGATTCACACTAAAAACAAATTTGTAAAGTTATAGTTTTTCGATAATAATGGCTCTCAATTAAATTTTTGGAAACATACATCTTAAAAGTTAGAATAACTAGTTAAGCCTTATGAAAACAAACAAATTTAGGCTTCTAAGTTCTAAGAATCTTCCTCTAAAACAAAAATAATGGTTGTTCCAAGTCGAGAGGGATATCAGATTCTCCAGAACCAAGTCAGAAAAAAAAAGGAAATACTCCTTCAAATGTGAGCATATGATTCCCACTTTTACCTGGCAAACGAATAAAAATGCATATTGGGTTAAAATTTGAAGGATCAATTCTGGAACCTAATGCAGTTTAGAAATTGATATTTTCACATAACTTTTTTTACATATCTAAATGTTAAAAATGTTTTGATCTATATGCAATTCCTGCACAGGAAACCCATGATGTGTGTGGAAAAAAGGTTGTGCATGGAAATAAAAGTAGACTATTTCCGAAGTTTTATTACTGCTGTGGAACTCAAATGGAAAGTACTATCTGAGAATGGAAAATGGAACTAGAAAATGGGGTCCACTGGTGAACAAAAGTAAGAAAGAATAATATCTAATTTTCAGGTCACCGCACAAGGATTAAGTTGGGTTTTCTATTGGTTCTATCCAAGATTCCATTGGATTACCAGCTCCCCTCCAGCTCTCATATAAATACCAGTTTCAGCATGATTTCCACTGAAGAGAAGTGTGTATAGGAGAAACAAGACAAGCACAACAAGCATTCAGAAATTATCTTATTTGTTAGTTCCAGGGCTTGTAACAATTAATCTTGAAAGTGATCAAGAGAATCAAGAGAAATATCATATCATATCATATACCAGGAAATACAATAAAGAGAAATATCATATCATATCCCAGGAAATACAATATAGAGAAATATCATATCCCAGGAAATACATGTTCAAGTATAATTCTAAAGGACCATCACCTCAAATTCTCTATCAGCATCACTATCCTTAGGTTCATATTACTGATATAATTAATGTACATTTTAAAATAAAATACTGACTGATGTTAAAAAAAAATATTCTTTAAAACAAACTTTTGAAAAGACAGAAACCAAGTGATGCAAAGAGAAGAAGGCTATGGAATTATTAATGGGGTAGATGTAGATGAAGTTCAAACCTTAAGATTAAGCTCGTTATACAGGGCCTTTACTTTAACATCATTTCTGGCTTTTATCAAGCGAAGCAGAACTTGTTCTGCAGAAGCTCTCGGGTGTTGCTTCTCATAAAGTTATGCCAACTCCTTCTTTGATATCTTTATCTTCACTTTCCCACTGGCATCAGGAAAAACTCTCAGTCTTTTTTTAAACTACCATTGTAAAATGAGATTAACCACATGGTTTGAACACAACCTGTTTGTCAATATGTCTTGCATAATAATAATTAGTATACCTTAGCTCTTTTTATCTGATAAGCATTATTATTCAATACCTTAGCTCTTTTTATCTAATAAGAATTATTATTCAATACCGTGATTGATGTTGAGCTGCAAAAAACAAAACCAAGTTTATGAATTCATTCATACTCTAAAATATATGGAAGAATGTAAAAAAAAAAAATTAGAATGCTCAACAAGAAAACCAAGGAAGCCATGACAGAGGACATCACAAAAGGAACAAGGTTTTCTTTTCTCTCTGTCTCCATTACCAAATATATATCCTTTTCACCATCACATTATACTCAAATCAAATTTAAATTTACTAGCACAAGAAAGGGAGGATGAAAACCCTATGTTGCATCGCACGACGATTACTCTGACCGATACCGAATGCGGTGACACGCCTCGCTAGATCCTTCATAGGGAACCAGATTTGGGAAGAATGAAGAAGGAAGAGCAAAACCCCTCCCACCAGATGAAAAAATCGAATGAAGAAAGGGAGGGAGCTCACAACGATGCCGGTCAGGCCAGAAGCAACTACTGTCGTCGATGAAGGAGAGCTGGATGACGACAGCTTCAACCGTTTGACGAAGGTGCAGAAGAAGAAGAAGGAGTGGAGAGTGGAGCTGGCCGCACCAGTACCGTCGCCACCATGCTCGCAGTGATTCTGGTCAAGAAGAAGATGAAACATGGGCACGGTGTGAGAATGAAAGTTATTTTCGAGAAAGACGAAATGTAAATTATGAGCGCGGCAAAACGAAAAAATACTTTTATGGCAGTTTCTTATTAAACCATGGAATTTATTTTATTAAAAAAAATTACAATTTATCTGCGGTTTTCGACAAAAACCGTAGGAATTAAGAGAGGTTTTCAAAACCCCCAGTAATAAACCCCTTCTAAAATACGTTAATTTTGTAGTGTGTTAGCATAAATAGTAATATATATATATATATATATATATATATATATATATATATATATATATATATATATATATATATATATATATATATATATATATATATATATATATATTTACAATAAAATGTTTTCATATCATCACATACAAGTTCGTATATACATGGTAAGTTTTAATTTTATAATAACTATTTTAAATATTATATTACCAAATATTAATTCATAGTTTATTTTAATATTGATGGTTATCATTAAATTTTTTTTTACATAAATATAATTATGATATTTTTTAAATACTCACTACATTATCAATTTATACTAATAACATTGATTTGGGTTAGGCATACAAATCATTAATTATGAATACTACGCTATTGAATAATGAATATTTTAAGGATAAAAATTACAACAATTAAAAATATATCTTATTATTTTTCATAATTTATTCTAATAATGATTATTTTGGTTGAGTTACTTTAAGAGAATAATTTATGTATTTGGTGAATTTAAAAACTTTTTGGTAGAGCTGTCAAAACAGGCCATCCGGCCCGACCCAACTCGATCCATCACGGGTTCGTCACTTAGTGAACCAACTCAACCCGACTCATTTATTAGCGAATCAGAAAAATTCGAACCCGGCTCGACCCACCACGGGTAGGTGGGTAAACGGGTTGGCTCACTGGCTCACTTAATTACAATTTTTTTAAATAAAAAAAATTACAAACTTTTTATAATACAAATCTAAACAAATTTCACTCTCAAGTGTTTAATTAATTTTGAAAATAAGGAACTTAAATAATTTTTTCAAGCAAAAACAAAATAATAAATATTTTTTATAAAATTAAAATTAAATCTTAATAAAATAAAATTATGTAGGTGGGTTGGTGGGCCAACCCGGCCCACCACGGGTTCAACCCGCATGAGCCGGGTTTAAACGAGCCGGGTTGAAATCTGACCCGCATAAAAAAAATACAATTTTTTCTAACCTAACCTGGCTCAAACCCATGGTGGACCGGGTTAACTCGCGGGTTGTAACCCATTTTGACAACTCTACTTCTTAAAATAAAATAAGTTGCTTGGATGATAATATTGAAAAGGATTGAAATTTTGGAATATCTAAAAAGTATTTCAAAAAATTAAAACAATGAAATTTAAAATATATATATATATATATATATATATATATTAAAAAATAGAACTGTTAAATATTATTTAAATATTTAAATTTTATTATAATATTATTTTGTAAAGTTTAATTTTAAAATGAATGTTTGCAAAATGAAATTTTGTGTTACTAATTTATAAAAAAAATGTAAGATATTTTAATTATTTTATCTTAATAAAATATTTAAAAAATAAAAATAATTCATTGCAAACAATTTAAATATTATATATTTTAATTTGTTGAAATTGCATACAAAAATAATATATAGGATTGTGAGATTAGTTACTTTTAAATAGACGCTAATTTACATTATGGATAAGATTAAGATAATTAAAAAATATTCTAGCTATAAATTTAAATGTATTAAATGACAATATAATAACCGTTTATCATGTTAACTATCATTTTATATCATATGACCGTAAAAGAAGAAGTTATGATGACACAAAAAATTGTTCTTACATATAATTGGTTCATTATTATCAATATTGATATAGTTGGTTTATATTGCAATAAAATAAAAAAGAAAAAGTAGTTTTAGTACATTAACTTTAATAAACAGAGCTTTATATTTTTTGTTTTTACTTTGTAAATTTAAAATCTTCGGTATCTCTTTTAAATTTAATTGTATATAACTTTTGATTGATTTACTCTTTAATAAACATATGTAACTGCCATTAAAAATTACCATAAATAAAGCGTATTATATTAAGTTATCATTTCTTTCTTATTTATTATTCTATAAAATAAGTTACATATATATAATAATATTTTTTTAAAATATTATTATTCACGTTCTTTGTAATGTTATTTTTCATTAAGTTATAAAGATTGAAGACTTACGAGTAAGTTTATACAGACTAATTTTAAATATATTTTTTACTAGGTTGTATGATGTATTTAATTACTCCCATATTTCAAATTATTCCATGATCAACTCCAATTTTTTTTTAGAGTAACAAAATTATTGATTCGAATTACTCATGAAAATAAAATTATTAGGCTCATTAACTGGCTATATTTTCTGAAATAATTCTAACTACTTTATCTAATATTACTTTTATATTAAAGATTCTATGTTAATTAAAAATATTATGGAATTAATTAATATACATAAGTAACCATGCCTTTACAATTTTTTTTTAAAGATTTGTTTAGGTAACAAATTCAAATTAAAAAAGTATAAAATTTACTTTGTGATAGGTGTCTTATAAACAACTCATTATTTTGTACTAGATTGTCTTATGAAAACATCAAACATAAGTATGATAATTGGATGTAGAATATACATATTTTTACAATAATTATTTTTAGCATATTCCAATGATATTTCAAACATTGAATAAATATAAAGCCTATAATAATAATAATAATAATAATAATAATAATAATAACTATTATTATATTATAAATTTGTAGCATTCTTTAAAATCAATTGTCATTAAAAAAATATTAACATCTTTTTTTTTTTATATTTATAATAATGATTTATTATTTTAAATTTAATGTAATTCTTATATATTTTTTTTAAAACTTCAATATAATTTATTTGGTTAAATCAACGTTATTATTTTTTTGTTTATGTAAAAATTACAAAATAAATATATAAAAAGAATTGATTATTATATTAGGATATGTTAATTCCTCTTTTGAATAAGAGTAAATTAATAAAAAAATCTTATTAAACTTTTTTAAAAAATATAAAGGACTACTTTCTATTCAATAAATAAATAAAAATTTCGAATAGTTGTTTTTTTTTTTTAAAAACATTCTTTAACAACCTATGATGTTTTGCATCATAACTTTTGTTGTCAGGTGTTGTGCAACGATTGGTCCATCGGAACCCTTCCCTCACAGCTGTGTGACGTTGCAGGTTCCTTCTATCGTCAAACTCGTACGGACGGGTATTCCGAATCAGAGACAGCCACCTTCGGATCTGAGACGAGACCAGATCGTTTCGCTTCCTTTGATTTTGTCTACTGCTTCGTAGTTTCCTATTCTCAGCTTCCTGATTTTCTTCTTCTTCTCGTTCTTTTTGTTGGAAGTTTCGTTCCTCTTCGTGTGACCCCTGATTCGATACAATGAGGAAGAAGCTCGACACCCGTTTCCCCGCTGTAAGTAAAAATTCGTTTTTCAGCTATCAAAGTTTATTCTTTGCGCGTAACTCTGCTATTTGGGGTCTCAGAAAACTGTGGAAAGTGAAAGGAATGTTTTTTCCGACTTTAATTGAGTGTTTCTCATTTGGGTTTATGGTTATTGGGAGTTTCTGGGACGGGGGAGGGGGGTTGAATTCATTGGTTAAAGTGTAATTCAGTGTAATTTCTGGGAATTTCTTTGTTTGTGGTTGGTAATTGGATTTGGTAATCAGTACTCTTCGAGTTGGAGTTTTGGGTATGTGGCCGAGTTTAATACTTGGAGGAAGAGTTCTGCCAGGTTTAATTCTAGGAAGTTGTTTGTTTGTGGTTGGTAATTGAATTTGGTAATTTAGTATACTTTGAGTTGGAGTTCTGGGCATGTGGTCGTGTTTAAAACTAGGAGGGAGAGTTTTGTCGATTGTAATACTCCTACACGACTTGAGCAGAATTGTCTCTTGTGGAGAATGCCCGTGGCGACGTACTAAAAATGGATTCATACTCATGAGGGTGGTTTGGAGATTGTGATGCTAATTTTGGGTGCTTGGCGTAATTTGGGTTCTGTGTGTTTAGTTATTGATGGATGCATGTGTTGAGACTGTTGAGGAGATTTATGATGAAAGGTTCATTTCATGTGTAGCGGGTTTGGATTTGATGGTTGTAATGTTCTTTCCCTTTGAATTGTTCTTATGAAGCTGAAATTTAATACCTTTTTTGTGAATCTTTGATGGAATGGGTTTAGAAATATGATGGTTTCTTTGATGATTTTTTCTGAAGCAAAGATATTATATAGACTGTAAAGTATATTTGTACACATGTACAGGAACATGATTTTTTACTTCAAGTTTATACTCTATTTATAGGTTAATGATCGTCCATGGATATGTTCTCTATAATCATAACGACTTTAAGTGCTCTAGAAGATTTATCTAAATGTTTATACCTTTTATTGTTTTCTGCTACCATGTATTTGCTGTTTTATCTCTCAATTCTCGGATTAGGTGACAAGTACATTATTGTTCAATATATAGCATGATATTTTAAGTCTTGATTCACTTTTCTTACCTAGCTAATTTCTCAAGCTTTTAATGTGTACGCTGATATGATAACCTCTGATAACATGATATATGATAATCAGTGTTTTAAAACCCGACTTGAAGACAATTGGTCTAATGGAACAACATATTTGAATTTACTACTTTTGTGTTATAACCCGGTCTTGATCTGTGGATATAACCTTGAGCACCTACTTCATGAATGGCTTTCTCGAGCGCCTATCCGCACAACTTCTCATGCTGGCTAGCTGGCAGCAGCTTTCTCCAACAGCTTCTCACTTGTTACTTCAAGTTTAAGGAAAATAAAGGCTAAACTTCACACTTTAGGTATCGAACCAAAGAGCTGGGATATTTACAACTTCTCAATTTACCACCATGACACTAATTGTTTGGAAAATGTGCAAATAATATATCTACTATATACAAATATTATGTGCCTTTCATCTGTTCTTGCGGTTCCACTATCCACTGGTTTCACCTGTAACCCATTAACTTTGTACCTCTACTGAGTTGACGACTGGTCAATTTTTAAAACAATGATCATAATGCAATTATTGTTTTAGGAAATACACTTGTCATTATAATTAGGGAGAGACACAATAGCATTACTGCTAAGTTCTATCCATCAGTTTTAACCATTATACTTTCCCAACACAGAAGTAATGTCTGATTAATAATACTTTTGATTACATTGTTTGCCTTGCCTCTGGTACTTGCATTGTTTACCTTGCCTTGCTTCTTGTCCTTACATGATTTTTCTCTCTTCTTGTACCCTTTATTTTGTTAGGTAGCTGACAGAGATACCAATCTCCATATCATCAAATTTGAAGCATGCAGAAGGGGGAGGGGATGGGGTGGGAATTAGATTCTATGAAATGGGAACTAAGTTTTCAGTTGAACTATAATTCTCTTAACAAATTGGAGTGTTATTCAGATTCAATTCTTCCACTTTTCTGTTCCATTATTTAATTTAAAGGAAAGAGATATTTTTAAAGAATGCTTTATCTGATGGAAACTATAATTTTCAGGCTCGGATAAAGAAGATAATGCAAGCAGATGAGGATGTCGGAAAGATAGCATTGGCAGTTCCTGTTTTAGTATGTAAGTTGCTTTTACATACTACCTAGTCAGTACCTTCCCACAGTTTCGTCATTTTCCTCATTGTTGATGTCACTCTTGGCTTTTTTACAGCTAAAGCTCTGGAGTTATTTTTGCAAGATCTCTGTGACCGCACTTATGAAATAACTCTTCAGAGAGGAGCTAAGACCATGAATGCATTGCATTTGTAAGTCAATGAATATTTTTTATTTAAAGTTTCTTCTTCATTAATGAACCTTTTGAACTGAAGTGTGTTCATTTTTGGGCGTATTTTACCCTGTGCTGAAATTTATTTTAATTTTTTTAAGGTGTGTTTAAATTATTAAACACCTGAGGTAGCAAATACCAGTCCTCATCACTTGGTTAAAGATGGTCAAGTTCCATTTTACGTATGATAAAATCATACTATATATTTATATATTTCTTAACTGATTTCATGTGATAATTTATTGATTTTGGTAACTCCTTTGAAATCTTCTTTTTGACTGGAAAAAGTCATTTAACTCGAGCCTTTAGTTCAACCAAAAAAAAATCACATGTTTGTCCTATGTTGATGAGCATAATTTCTCATTTGTTTTTGTGTGTTTAGTAAATAGGCTCATAGGCCGTAGCTCATGAAGCAATTCAACCCTTTGTTGGGTCAACCAATTAACATAATCATCTTTGGATGGAATAGTTGCTCCTTTTAGCAATAATGGAGTTTTCTTGACCACACATAGCATGAAAAGTGCACATTTTTCTTGAAAAAGTTTAGTTCGTGAGCCAAAATTAAGCCCAGCTAAGTGAAGGGGGCCATTTTGGCTTTGTTCCAGTCAAGCGCTGTAACTATGCTAGACATTGGTTGGCTACATCCATTTGGGGATTATAAGTGGTGCTCATATGAAGTTTGGTGTCTTTCCTCCGAAACAATTCTTTCCAAAAATGATTCAAGAAAATTGGGTCATTATCAGAGAAAACTGAGAACGGAAATCCATCCAATGAACCACCTCCTCAGCTGAACATGGATGAGGTAAAGGGAAAAATGTACAAAATCTGTTACTCTGTCCACTAGTACAAAAATAACGTCCTTTCCTTGTAAAACTGGTGACTTCATCATTAAGATTTCAAATATAATTAAGATTTTGTGCTTTTTTTTGTATCTTTTGCTATGTTTGAACATAAGTTGACTTACTTGTCTGTAACTCCTTTTAAACTGAAAACCCTGAATAAGATTGTATGATAGCACTGTAACCAACCCTAGGAGTTACAAGTTCTATTTCTCTGATATCTCTTTCAAATTGTTAAATTAAACTATATAAGAGTCAGGTCCTGTTTATTTATGACATAATACCACTTCTCTTTCCAGTTTGTCCATCAGAATTATATCTTGAGTACATTACAAGTCTAGTCTAACCAATGGCAAATGTAAATTGCAGGAAATATTGTGTACAAAGTTATAACGTCTTCGACTTTCTGAGAGACATTGTCAGCAGGGTTCCTGACTATGGGCATGGACATGGCCATTCCGAGGCTGGAGCTGATGATCGTGCCCTTTCAAAGAGAAGGTTTGAAGTTCAGTAACCGTTATATTTTTTCTTATGGTGTTTGATTTAACCATCCATATTAGCAATTGAAACATTTAAGAATGCTATATCTATCAGGAAAGCTGCTGGTGTTGAGGGCAATGAAAGTGATGAAGAGGCCAAGAGGAGTAAGATGGTAATTGCGTTTTCATGAAAATCCGTGATAATACATAATTATATTTCTTAAATAATGGTAAAGTGTCACACACACTGACAATGGTGCAAAAGTCGTTACATTTATACTGTCTCATAATATTTTCTTAATTCTACCATTGAATTATATCTAGTTATCATGTTGAAGTTTCACTTCATTCTAAATCTTTTTAATGTTTAAAGCAAAAGCATGTGTTATCAAGTGGATATATTTGTTTTGCTTTGTTTTTAGAGTAATATTTTTCATTAGAAGTTGTTCGTGTTAGGAAGGGAAGTTGTGTTGTGTGTAAAACGGCCTAATCTTGGACTTGTATTGTTTTGGTCAATAACATTTGTTGTGTTCATTGCAGCGCGAGTTGGGCCACACCAGCACAACTAGTAGGGGAAGAGGCCGAGGTAAAGGAAGAGGCCGTGGACGAGGGGTTCGAACTGTTGAAAGAGACATCATTCATCAGCAGGTTGAATCTGAGCCTTGCTCCTCTATTCAACAAATTAGCAATGATATGCCTAACACAAGTCTGCCAATAGATAATGGTGTGCAATCCAAGGAGTATACAAAGGAGACTTCTGCAGCTCATGAGGAAAGTGCTCAATCTTTCCGTAACATTGATCTGAATGCTAACTTAAACGAAAATGGAGACAAAAATGCCAGTGCAGCTGTTGAAGCTCCATTGCCTGAGCCTGCTGACATGGACATTAAACATGAAGAAATTCCAGGCTGGTCCCTATCGGATGCCGACAAGATGGCCATTGACACTATGCAACTGGCAACCCTCGCTAGTAGACTAGAAGAGGATGATGAAGATTATGATGAGGAAGGGTAAATAACATGCACCTTTGCAGGAAGCTCATGGTAACAGAAGAATAACCACTTACTGCTAGCACTATGATCACTATCTTCTAGTAATCACTGTATGTGTCCCATGCTAATGTGATGACCCATTTCTGATGATTCCTCTCTTTATCTATTCTGATATGTATCTGATCTTGTGTAGCAGATATAGATTTTTTTTTTCCTTAATTGTAATGCTAGCATCATGAACTTTTAGGATTTAAATGAATGTTTTTAGTTGACAACCGCAGTGCTAGTTCAGGATCAAACTCTTGGTATATCTGAGTTACTAGTTGATTTCTTTATGTTGGATTGTTCAAGATATTTGTTAACTGATAGAATAGTTTTCTGGTTTTTGTTCCTCAATTGGAGAGAAGAATCTCAATGGATGTCAACTACATCCAAAAGCAATGAAAGAGACATAATTATCAAATTGCTGGAGAATATGTTACTTTGGGTATATATATGACTTAAGTTTTGGAGGGTAAGGAAGGGTAACGTTTTCATTTCTTGTAGATATACTTTAATTTGGTCATTTTTAAAAAGAACTATAATGATAAATTAGCATAAACTTAATGTAATAATCTCTTGTTCTTATCTGAAGAAAAAAACAAAGTTGTTTTCCTTTCCTTTTTTCCCTTCTAAGTGTTATGTCTTGAGTCTTAGGCCTTGTTTGGATACACTTAATAATGAGAACTTGTAAGAGAAGAAAATGAAAGATAAAATAATAAAACTTCTTTATTAAGAATACTTATGGCATCTATTCTTTCATGATTATCTTTTTATCAATTAATGAAAGAGATTAATTATTACGTTTCAAAAAGAAATGAAATTTAATAGAGAATTCTAAAATTAGTAAAACGATATTGAAATTAAATTAAAAGTTATGGGACAAAACAGCTTATTGAGTCTTTAAATATCTTTTGTTTTCAATTTTAGTAATTTATTAATTTTTTTACTCGTAATAAAAATTAAAAAGTAAACAAAATTAGGTAGAACGGGGTGATAACACTAATTACACTATATAGAGACCATATTAAAAAAAAAGTAGATTTACACTTTGTTCACTTGAATGGATTTGGAAGAGAGTGATTGAATGAATTTGAGAAGATTTGAAAGTAAATTTTTTGTTGTTTATTTGAGTGGATTTTGGAGGTAAGTGAGAGTAGATTTGGAAGTAAATTTTTTTAATATGTCACATCAATCAAATTCTACACTAATTCTTACAAACTTTACTTTCAAATCCACTCCCACTTACCTCCAAAATTCACTCAAATAAATAATAAAAAATTTACCTTCAAATCCATTCAATCACTCTCCTCCAACTCTATTCAAGTGAACAAAGTCTTTTTAGAGATGAAACCTAAAAAACAAAATTGAGAAATGAGAAGCATTAATCAATATGAACTTAATCATTACATCCTACGATAAATAGTTTTAGGATGTAACAAGTCAAGATGACTCTTAGTCTGTGTTCAATAGTGAAAGTAGAAATTGCTGTGAAAATGTAAGCAAAAGTCAAGAAATATAAACTTGAATCCTGAGGTTCGCAGTGCAATTAACGCGTTTCTTTTTTGCATTTTTTCGTAGAAGCTTATGAGAAAAATCATTGGTTATAACTGTATTGTTTGCCTACGAAAATGCAGACAAACAACCAAGAAATATAGATCATGTCGCAACCGGGATCACGACGGGATGGCGAGCCGAAAAACAAACGGATTTAAAAAAATATTTTGAAAGTCGCCACCATAATTTATTATGGAAAAACTATGGAAAACCATAAAATAAGACATGGTCTAAGAAAACTAGATTTTAGGTTCAGGAATCGGTTACGCGTAAGGAAGGTGTTAGCACCCTACCGCACCTGCCCAAAGGTAGTACCTTTAATTAAATGTATAAAGTTCACGTGATTTTCCCAAATATTTAATTTTCCCCAAAAATAAAAAGAATAAAAGAAATTATTAAGAAACAAAAAATATTTTTTTGTTTTATGAACCCGACAAGGATTGACCTTACTCCTACGTATATCTAGTTAATGGAAAATCAGGGATCACGTAGTTCTTTATCTAGAAAAAGGTTTGTGAGTTTGTTTAAAAATGACTATGGATTGATTTAGATTTTTAAAAAAAGTGAATCCGACAAGGATTGACATCGTTTTTTTTATTTTGAAGAAATTCTTTTATTTTAAAAATGGTGGGAAAAAGGAAAGAACCCGACCATAGGTCGACGAGTACTTATAAAATTTATTTTATGACTTATCATTATTTTTTTATAGGAAAATACGTGATAAGAAATACTTTTTTATTTATTTTTATTAAAAATAAATATCATGTGATGTAGGAAATATAACCAATGTCAAAAGAGACGAGAGAATATATTCTTTTTTTTGAAAAAAACATTATTGGTGTGTAGTAAAAATAATAATACCTTTAGAAAGAAGTTCAATGAAAAGAGAATAAGGAGGGTGCAGAGATGACATACCTTTTCATCTTTCAATACTCCTCTAGTTCTTCCTTGATAGTTTCTGTTGGCAAAGTCCCTCTAGCGTGAGAACTTACTTTTCTCTATACTATCTCATACTCTTTCTATCTCTATTATTTCATAGTGTCTCTCTCTATTTTTCGTCCCCCTTTTTTCTATGACAGGATGCGTATTTATATACACACATTGTAATATTATGGTATTTTTGCCCTTGATTGTAAATTAATTGACAATGAACAAAATAGGAAAAGAAAATGTCTTGGTTCCAAAAAAAAGAAATCAAATAATATTCAAGACATTGATTATTATTATTGTCAGAAAATTTGTCCATTTTTAAAATCATTTTTTCCTCTTTAAAAGCACTTGACGCAACAAAATATACTATTTTAATTACTGCTTATAATTATTGGCATAATGTTGATTCAAATTATTACCACATCAAACTAATATTTCAAAAAATATTTTCTAGTGATGTGTCCTGCATTAAGGAAATTTATTTTATTATTTTCTTTTTTTCCTTTTTTTTACCTATCATTAATTATTATTCCCTTATTCTCTATTTTTATTTATTTACTTACCCGGACAAAATTGGGTGTTGACAACTGCCCCTCTTTATTTAGATTTTGCTAGATAACATGAACCTTAGAGTTTTTGTGTTATCATAGTAAAAGCTAAATAAAGATAAAGACACTAATTTCGTTTGGGTCAAAAGAAAAGGAAAGAGATTACCTCGATGTGTACCTCGTAGAGAGTGTAGCAACCCTATGGAACTAGTTGAAGAGGTGCATGAAACTTGTAGAGGGCGTGTCACCTTTGATTTCGCTTAAGAGGTGAACATATCCTATAAATTTCACTGGAGATGTGTATGAACCTCGTGGAGGGGGTATCACCTTTGATTTCGCTTAAAATGTGTACTTGCCCCATGAATTTTGCTGGAGAGGTGTATGAACCTCGTAGAGGGAGTATCACATTTGATTTCGCTTAAGAGGTGTACTTACCTTATGAATTTTGCTTGAGAGGTGTATGAACCTCGTTAAGAGGGTATCACCTTTGATTTCGCTTAAGAGGTGTACTTGCCCTATGAATTTTGCTAGAGAGGTGTATGAACCTTATGGAGGGGGTATCACCTTTGATTTCGCTTAAGAGGTGTACTTGCCCTATGAATTTTGCTGGAGAGGTGTATGAACCTCGTGGAGGGGATATCACCTTTGATTTCGCTTAAGAGGTGTACTTACCCTATGAAGTTCGCTTGAGAGGTGTATGAACCTCGTTAAGGGGGTATCACCTTTGATTTCACTTAAGAGGTGTACTTGCCCTATGAATTTTGCTAGAGAGGTGTATAAACCTCGTTTTCTTTATATGAAGAAAACTGGGCTTGAGTGCCAGGATGAAAACTCGGCTTGGGTGCCAGGATGAAAACTGGGCTTTGGTGCTAGGATGAAAACTGGGCTTTGACAAGCTCGAAACAGATGCTTTTTTTTTCTTCTTATATAGCTCTGGACTTTCTCCTTTGAATCTTGTTGATGTACCGATGTATGAGTGGAAATTCGTGTGAGACCCTTGTCGCCCTTTTTTCTAAAAATTCTGAACTTTTTACTAATGTACTTCTTGATTTGATTTGCATCGAATCCATGAATTCTCTTTGGAGTTGGCGATGCATGGTGTGCTATATTTTTCTTCTCTTTTCTTTGAACCTCTATGATGATGCATGTATGATGATGCATGGCATGATGATGCATGGCATGATGATGCATGTATGAATGTATGAGTGAAAATTCATGTGAGACCCAAATATTTTTATTACCTTTCCCGTTTCGCTTTAACTAATTGCACGACATCCTTTAAGAATACACTCGCACCCAATGAATCTGTCTGTGATGCTCATCATTTTTGGGAGGCATTTTGAAAGTTAAGAGTGACCTTATGAAAGAGATGAAAAAATATTTATTGTATAAAACATAATACAATATTGTCAATTCCACTTTAAAAGCATTCCTTATCATGGAATCATTATGCATAGAATTTTCTAACTGCGTCAGAATTAACTGGCAAAGGTAACTCCTCTCCATCCATTCTTGTTAGAATAAGTGCACCACCACCAAAAGCCTTCTTTACCACATACGTGCCTTCATAATTTGGAGTCCACTTGCCCCTGTGATCCTTTTGCATTGGCAAAATCTTTTTTAGGACCAATTCACCTTCTTGGAATTCCCTAGGATTTACTTTCTTGTCAAATTCCTTTTTCATTCTTTGTTGGTATAGTTGCCCATGGCATGCGGCGGTCCATCTTTTCTCCTCAATGAGATTGAGTTGATGAAATTGGGTTTGAATCTAATATGCTTCTTCTAACTGGGTTTCCATTAACACTCGTAATCATGGGATTTCTACCTCAAAGGGTAGTATTGCTTCCATTCCATATACCAAAGAAAAAGGTGTTGCCCTAGTCGATGTGCGTACCGATGTGCGGTAACCGTGTAAAGCGAAGGTACAATCCTATTGATATTTTTTATTAGCAACCTTGACTACCCCATTCATCTTTGGACGACGATGTGAAGTTTGATTGTTCAAGTTTGCGGCAATGAGAAATTGTCTTTAAATCACGATAGTCGACATGCATTTGCTCATTATCGTCCTTCTTCGACACGATACTTGCCACCTATTGGGAGTATTTTGCCCCAGCTAAGAATCTCTCATCGAACTGCTTTCGTACTTCATCTTTGATTCTGAACACATTATGGGTTGAGTAGTAACTCATGTTGAACTCTTTCTTCATGCTAGTGTCGACCTTTACCTCTTTTCTCTCGCTTTCTTCTCTTACACTAAAGATTTCAACCTCTCCTTGATGGGGTTTTATTTCTATAGAATCTTGCTTCACAAATCTCATTAACTTTGGAGAGGGTTCCGGGTCAGTCATAATCATCTTTCATGTTATTGATAGGATGCTCAAAATTAGGAAAATTAACATTATTGTTTTCAACAAATTCATTGTCATATTCGTATTATTCGAGTTAAAAAAAATTTAAGACACGAAATGATGAAAAAAAACGAAAAAAACATGATTTAATGTTAAACCAAATGCAAAAGAAAGTGTCAACCCGTAAAGCACGAACCCCAAGGCTCTGGGCAAAGCAGTGAGGTTAATTAAAAACGATTACATTTCAATAAGCACCACAGGCAAATTCTTTATCTTCTAGTTCTTGGGTTTGCAAATAGTTCTTCTTCTTTAATCTCGTAGTATATTTGTAGGAAACTTCTGTCAATCAGATCTTGGAGAAAGCTCCTGAACCTGGTACACTCATTAATGATATGTTCGGCTCCTGGACAGATTCCACATGTCTCCTCGAGGCCATCTCCACCCCTTAACAAACCTAATCTTATCAGCGTTTTAGAAATGACCTTTTTAGAACTCTGAATTTCACTAACATCACTCACTAGCTTGTGTCGTCCAACTTCGATGTCATTTGTTGAGGTATTTCCATGCTTGGCAAGGGGATTGAATTCAACACTAGGTTTGTCTTCAACAGTAGGATTGACTTCAGCCATCCTGCATCAATTAGAGATTGTACTTTGAATTTAAGAGATGTGTATCCTTCAAAGTGTCTCTCTCTATTTTTCGTCCCCCTTTTTTCTATGACAGGGTGTGTATTTATACACACACACATTGTAATATTATGGTATTTTTGCCCTTAATTGTGAATTAATTGACAATGAACAAAATAGGGAAAGAAAATGTCTTGGACCGTTCCTTTGGACAATCGTTTGTTTTTGTTCGGTGGGTTTGAGTTATTTTAATTTTTTTTGGACTTTATACGGGCTTTTTTGTTTTATTGGTCTTATTGAGATATTGTTTAATCTTATTTGATGTAGTGTAATGGAGGAATTTTGCCAATAGAGTGAAACTTCTCATAGTAGGAAGACCAGAATGTAAGGTTAAGATAGGAGATGTAGGTGTGCTTTAGAATTTTTGTGAACCTGTATGAAAGTGAAAGCAAGCAAGAGGAGGCTTGGAATTTAGAGCACCAAGAGTTCAAGTTTTCTTTCCTGGAAAATGAGGTAAGGAGCTAATCCATGAATACTTTGTAATACTTTATTTTAAATACTTTATGTATGTTGATTTCGTTGATTGGCTCGTGTTCTATTTTTGGCTCATGAACTTATTGAAACTCACTTATAATTGTGATCTAGGAGATGATGACCGAATAGTATGGATTTCAAATAAATTGTAAATCTGAATTTAGAGAGAAAGGAAAACTTGATTGCTAATATAGTTTCTCGCTAGACATTTCAATGTATGTGTCTAATGTATAGATCTCGGTTTGCTCTATAAGGGACTGTAAATGAATAAGGGGCCATTGGGCCTTATGTGGGGCAGCCAAGCCCATCAGCCTAAGGCCAGCTTAACCTTAGGAAGGGCTTCTCAGAGTTCTTTTTCACTTTCCTGAGCTCTTTCCCTTTCTCTCTCTAAAACCCTTGTCTAAAGGTTTTCTCCGACTTCTCTCTAGATTCCCAGTTCCTTGAACCATAGGAATTTGATTTTGGTGCTACCAAGCGTCCGTAGAGTAGAGGGCTTCATTTCTACCGAATGTCCTCTTCTTTCCGATCGGGGCAGGTTGAGTTCTTGTGCTGTCAAGCGTACTGCTAGGGCAGTTTCAATAGTTGTGCTTGGAGAAACCCAGGTAAAGGGAGCTAGATTTTTGTTGTTTGATAGCTTAATATATGTATATATATGTATGTGCAATGAACTCTGTGTTGTGCCACTGATTTTGCTAGAAATTAGTTGATGCATGTTGAAATTTAGTGCCTCTTGAATGATGAATTGTGTGCTGATGATTTTCGGGCTGTGAGCTGATTTAAACGTGTTGTGTGACTGCAATGGAGGATGTTAGATGAGAAAAATCTGAGGTAGCAGCTGTATGGTGAAAGTTAAGAGGATTTGTTAGTGAATTGGGTCACTTGAGAGGAAGTGAGGTAGTGATTTTGAGCAATTGGGGCCTAATGCGAAATTTGACTGTTGGGGCAGTCTTAGGCACTGTATTGTGACTTGTTTGAGCCACTAAATTAGTCAAAAACCTGTGCAAAGTGGTAGAATTGAATTTGGGTCCTTAAGTCGAGAAATTTGATGTTTTAGAGTAGGATTTGGTTCCTAATCACTTTAGATTGGTTTTAGAAAGATTTAGAATCACTTAGACAAGTCTAATTAGGCATATAATACAATCTGGGAGTGTTAGAAGTTGATAAAAATGGTTACAAATGGTCAAGGGAAGTTCTGTCACGATTCTGCATAATTATGCAGAATGCTACAACTGACCGTTCGGTCTTGTGCTGTTTTCAGTCTTAAACCGTTCGGTCTGGTGCTGCTCTCGGTCAGTACCGTTCGGTCTTAGTTACCCTATATTTGGGTAGCGTTCGGCCTCATAGCGTTCAGCCTCATAGCGTTCGGCCAAAGGTCTTAGTGCTCGACCAAAGCTCATACCGTTCGGCCAAATCTCTTAGAGCTCAGCCAAAGATTAAATCGTTCGGCCAAAGCTCTTAGAGTTCAGCCAAAGATTAAATCGTTCGGGCAAAGCTCTTAGAGTTCAGCCAAAGATCAAACCGTTCGACCAAAGCTCTTAGTGTTCGGCCAAAGCTCATACCGTTCGGCCAAAGCTCTACATGCTCGGCCAAAACCACTAGCATTCGGTCTTGAACATGTTCGGTCAGGTGTTGATTTGGTACCGTTCGGTCAGGTGTTGATTTGTTACTACTCGGTCAGGTGTAGATTTGGTACCGTTCGGTTGGGTGTTGATTTGGTATCGTTCGGTCATGTGTTGATTTGGTACCGTTCGGTCAGGTGTTGAGTTGTTACCGTTTAGTCAGGTGTTGATTTGGTACAGTTCGGTCAAGTGTAGATTTGGACCGTTTGGTCGGGTGTTGATTTGGTACCGTTCGGTCATGTGTTGATTTGGTATCGTTCGGTCAGGTGTTGAGTTGTTACCGTTCGGTCAGGTGTTGATTTGGTACTATTCGGTCAGGTGTTGATTTGGTACCGTTCGGTTAGGTGTTGATTTGGTACCGTTTGGTCAGGTGTTGATTTGGTACCGTTTGATTAGGTGTTGATTTGGTACCATTCGGTCAGGTGTTGATTTGGTATTGTTTGGTCATGTGTTGATCTAGGTAGCGTTTGATCCCTCTTAATGGTCGATCCTAAATAGTGTTTGGCCACTTCTTCAGTCTTGTATGTTATGGACCGTTCGGTCATGTACTAGGGGGAGTGAGAAACCGTTCTGTCTTCACTATTCACAGGGTGTTCGGTCTTGCTCATCATCTATTGATGTTTTTTGTTCGTCCTTGTTTTCTTTTATTCCAATGTTATTTTAATTAATTGTTTAAGTTGCTTTGAGTGCTTATGTATGCATTATCATGTTGGTGTTAAAGTGAAAAGTATCCCTATTGGACCTAATTCCATGATCCTCAAGGGGTGAGACATGGTGGTGCCCTAGTAATGTTTAGAATGAATTGCATGGTAGCTCAGTCTTGGGGGTTTTCCTGACGCTCCAATGGTCTTTCATTCTCAAGTAGAGAGGATTGATTCATGTGGTGAGGAGTAGCAGAAGGTCCTAGTCTTGGGTGCTTCCAGTACGGCCCAAGGTGAGTGATAACGGACTAACCTCGTGAGTGTGGTAGGGTGAAATCCATTGGCAATGGCTTTGCAAAGCAGTAGAGGCCACCACGAGTGCATAAGCCGCCATAGCTCAACAATCATTCTAGTCCGGACAAGTCGGTTTATAAAGTAACAAGTCTTGTGATGTCATTTTACCATGTTTTAGTGACTTTTGCAAGTCGTGTGAGGTTGAATAACATGTTTTTTATATCTAGCTCACCCTTGCTTGTTTGTGTTGCTTGTGTATATTTTTTTTGCGATGATCATCCACTTGGGTGGGAGCAGATGGCGAGGAGGTTCTTTTGGAGACGACCTTGGAAGTTGAGGACAATGTTGCTGCCTAGTCTCCTTAGGAGGTTATCGATTATTATCTGTATTTTGAAATACGGTTTCCCTTTAAGTTTACAGTTTAAATCTCTTTGGAGTTGAAGTTTAATTTCTGAAGTTACTTTGAGGATGACTAAAATCCTTAATTACTCTTGACTATTTTCCTATATTATGCATGATGACGTCTTTATTATATATGCTTTTATATATATTTTGGGACATCACATTGACCCTCACCCCTTCTAAAATCAAGCCCCAATTTTCTAGCCCACTTAATAGGGGGATTTTTAAAAGCCTAAACCCCCAAAATCCCACATAGAGTGGGTTGAGGGTATGGTTAGGATGGGGCTAGCCCCCAAACTAAACTAATTCACTTTTAATGTTTTTTTAGTTATTTCTTTTATTTACTTTACAACTTCAATAATTCCCAAATTTTACATTATATTTAATATATTTTTAATTAAATATAAATATATAATTATTGATTTTATAAAAAATTATTTAAAATAATTTTTTAATTATAAGTACATTTTAAATATATAATTTTATTATTTTTGGAAAGTTAAAAAAGAAAATTTTTATTATTATTTTTATTTAAAAGAAAATGAAAAAATTTGAAAAAAGAAATTATAAAAGTAACCAATTTTCAATAATCGAATTCTGATATTTATATAAATGTTTGAAATATTAATTATGGATAGATTTTAAATTCAAATTTACTATTTGAATGAGGTGTAAAATTTTTATTTTTTATAGTTTGTGATATAAAATTCTTTTGTTGAATGTTTTGTATAAATATATATATCCTTTAAAAAATTAAACCACAAACTTTATAAAACTATTATAAATATGATATATGTTAGTATACAAGATCTAGATGTAATCCTACCGGTTATAAAATCAGATTTTTTTTCTAACCTTTTAGAGTAAATTAATATTTTAAAATCAGACCTATCTTTACCCAACACAGATGATTTTTATTGAATTATTTATCATAATTAAGCCGATTGTAATAAAAAAAAATTAAACAATAGATACAATATTTTTAAATAAATATAACATTATAATTTATAACACTAAAATTAAAATTATCATTGTATTTAATTATTAACATATAAAATAAATAAAAATTATAATAATAAATATATTACATTAATGTCTCTTAATAAGAAACTAATAAAAAAGACAAATAAATATAATATAAAATATATGAAAAACATAAAAATATATAAATTGATGTAAATGACTAAATTATATATTTCATAAAAAAAATTCTAAAAGAGTTATACAACTTTATAAATAATAAATATTAATTTTATTAAATTTGGAAAATCAAAAAAGTTAAAAAGTTATTAAGTCAAAATTTCAACATGTTCACACCAATTAAAAAAAATGTAATTTTGATCACAAATCTTAATCGAATGATATTGATTTAAACTAATGACAAAATAGACTACCATTTATAAATAAATTCGTCAGTCCATCAAAATTTTACAAATTAAATTAAATTTTTTAACTTTCAAACCTATTTTATGTTCATATCTCTAAACCGTCAAATTTAAAAACCAAAATTAAGATAAAAAAATAATTAAAACAAAATTTGGAAATTAAGGAATAATTGTATAAAAACATTATTATTAAACTAATTAATATAGAAATAGTTATGAAGTAGAAAATTAATTTTATTGGAAAAAAAATATAATTACACATGAATCAATTATGGGACCCATGTGATTTTTGTAGATATTTTGGCCTCGTGGGCTTTTTTTATAAAGGACTTTTTGGCCCTATTGATTTTTCTAACTCCAACCCATGGAGGCCAGGGCCAAACCATGTAAGAGGGGCCAAATTGATAACTCTAATAATGTTGTTGTTACTCAGTACCACTAGTTACACCTTTTTATGGTGCCTTTGACCATGCTTTTTGAGAGAATATCACTCCATAACTACTGACCAAATTCTTATTCGAATATGCTGCATGTGTAAGGCCATAAAAATGACATATTTCAGATTTCCATTTTACTATTAGCTTAATCACTTGCGTCTAGAATTTAACAACAATAGAAATATTTAAGTGGAGACCTAAGGCTAATGTTTTGCACAGCGAGGTCAAAACAACTTATGACATCAATATTTAAGTGGAAAAAATAATCTTTTAAAAATTAATGGACATACAAGTCATCTTAAGGCAACGATGACTACATTTATATCCAACTCCATCACTTAGGAACCAAGTTTTGTATAGATCTTGCTACAAAAATGGGTTGGGACCAAAGGCCAAATAAATGGGGACCTAAGATTAATGTTTTGCACACCGAGATCAACACAACTCATGACATCCATTTTTAAGTGGAAAAATAAATTTATAAAAATTAATTTTGACATATAAGTCATCTTAAGGCAATCATGACCACATTAATATCCAATTCTATCACCAACGAACCAAGTTTTGTATAACTATTGCTACAGAAATGGGTTGGGATTGAAGGCCAAATAAGTGGGAGGCTAATGTTTTGCACAACGAGATCAAAATAGCTCAAGACATGAATTTTTAAGTGGAAAAATAATTTTTTAAAAATTAATAGACATACAAGTCATCAAGTAATGATGACCACATTTATTTCTAAGTCCACACTAGTGTAAAATATCTTTCTTATAGCATCTTTTAAAAAAAAACAGGTATAAAAATGACGTTAGGACAATAATAAAAAGTTTCATACCGATTATACTTAAAACATGTGTAAAAAAATATGTTTTCTAATAAACTTATAAAAATAATGTGACCACAAAAATGTGATGCTGAAAAAACTTTTTCAACACTGGTTGGACACTCTAACCGGTGTAAAAATTTTGATACCCTAGATCCCTTTTCTCGGGTTACTTTTCTCTTTTGCATCTTTCTCTCTTCAACCCCTCTCTCTCTTCTATAGCATAATGTTTGTACGCGTTTGCTGCTCTTGTGGGTTGTTGCTCAATGAAACACTCACTGTTATTTGTTTAGATTTTGATAAGCACGAGTGACAAAGACTCCATTCTCGAAGGTTTGTTTAGGGTTTCACTCTTCCTTCTTTTCCATTTCGATCTTCCTTCTTCGCTAGCAACAGTGAGAGAGTGAATCTCAATCCCCATTGGCCAGGCTGGCATTCAGATCGGAAACGCCTGCTAGGAGCTTTATTGTCTTCAACACGACATTCAGGTCTCATTTCTCAACCCTAATCCCTCCATTTCTTTATACATTATCTCCTCTCATGCTCAATCTCGATCTGTTTTCGCTGTTAGCTTTTCCTCTGTATCTCAATCGCGTTTTTGTTGTTTGCGTCTATTATTTGCTTTTCGTTCTTGTTGCTTCATTGATTCCCCGATCTGTACGCGTTCTATGTTTTTTACCAACATTTTTTTCATTTTTGCCTAATTTGATCCCACGTTCACGTGTACATTGTGTATTTTTTGGACATTTGCTTCTGGTTCTATATTGTTTGAGTGATTTGGGATTTAAATTTGATGATAACGCCTATTTTATATATAATTTTTAAAAATTTTGTTTATATTTATCATTACATTTCTAACTATCAACAAACTTCGATTCATTTCTGTTACTATTTTCGATTCCTACTTTTCAATCAAAATTGAAGTTTATATTTATCATTACATTTCCTGTTGTTATACTTGATATACTTAATTTTTGATTGGAAAATACCTAATAAAATTTAGATTTCGCGGAACAGGGCGGGAGGGTGGTGATTTCTGATGTGAGCAGGGACAAGAACTTGAAGGCTCACGTACTGGAGACGAAGGGTGGGAACAAGATTGGATTCTTTTTTTCCTCCGCGTCAATATCATGAGGTTTCATTTTTTCTTTCTTTACATTTCTCTTCACAGTGAAACCATGATTGCTTCTATGTTTTAGTTTATTTATTTTAGGCTTTTACTTCCTCCAATCTCATAGTTTCAACAACCATGAATATTTCTTGATCAAAGAGATAATAAAATATGTAGAGAAATAAGATTTGGGTGGAGAACATTTATAAAAGGATCATAATGTTTTACCATCACATGATTAGAGACAATATGACACAATTGCCCAATATTATTTCTCTTTTTAGTACAATTTCAGTTTTCCACATCAAATTTCAGCTCGTGTCATGTTCTGTAAAGTGGTTATGGGAAATTTGGGTCTTGTAATTAACTTGTAAAGGCTTTTGTAGAATGCATAAACAGTTATAATCTTCACAAGCAGAAAGTTCATATTTTCTCTGTCGCTCGACCATGTCTCGTTTCCTTTTTTTTTTCTTCTTCTTCGATTGTTTGGATGCTTGTAAGATTTGATTGGTGGAGGAAGGATGTGATGCAACACTAGTAAAAAATGAGGTTTTTAACTCGTATATTATGACTTGGTTTTTGTTGAACCGAAGCATATTAAACGCGGTGGCAGGTTCGTAATTTTAAAAAGCATTATATGCCTCGGTTGATTAATAACCGGTGTCTAAAAAGAATACTGGTTCGGTTCCCAGAGTGAACCGAGGCATAATCTTCACGTAACATAGATATGGCATCGGTTGACATAGAGCCCGAGGCATATTGGGCTGGACTTAAATCGTGAAAAAGTTGGGTAGCCAAATCATTTCCCCAAAACACCTCTCCTCTTCTCTTGCGATCTTCTCCAGCGCGACGACCTCCTCTTCTCCCCTTCTCATGCGATGTGCGACGACGGTGGACGCGGCGAGGCAACACCAACGGTGGACGCAGCGGTAGCAAGGACACAGCGGCTAGGACGCAGCGGCGAGGACGCAGCGGCGAGGACGCAGAGGGTAGATCTGGGCGGGTGGAGGTCAGATCTGGGCACATGGAGGGGCGACGGGTAGATCTGTGATGAGCGGAGAACCACCCGAGGGGACGGCGGAGGGGGAGCAGAGGAAGTCAGTGACGGTGGCGAGGAGGGTGGGAACGACGGAGGATATGCTGGCAAGCTTCGTGGGGATGACGGAGGGGGAGCAGGGGAGTGATGGTGGATGCTGGCAAGCTTCGTGGGGGAGATGGTGGTGGTCGGAGATGCTTCTGTTGGGGGAAGAACAGAGAAACCCATGTGCGAAGAGGAAGAAATTTGATCTAAAACGCTTCAACTTAAGTCCATGTTCATCGCTGCTTCTGAGTTTCTGCTTCTGAGTTTCTGCTTCTGAGTTTCTGCTTCTGAGTTCCTGCTTCTGAGTTTCTGCTTCTGAGTTTCTGCTTCTGAGTTTCTGCTTCTGAGTTTCTGCTTCTGAGTTTCTGCTCATTGCTATTATCACTGGGTTGTAATTTTGACACTGGTTGTTTATATGTATGAGCTCATTTGTTGCTTCTCTGTACAGATTTTTGATATTGATTGTTGTAGATATTGATTGTTTGAATATTGTGTGTTGATTGATTCCTGTTAGCGTTTTCTTGTTTGTTTTAGATTATTGAGCATTGGGAAATCTTGAGTTTACTTAGCACGATGAATGAACCGTGAACCTAGTCTGAATCCAAAAAAAACACACACGCAATTGCCTCGGTTATCTAAGAACTGAGGCATATTCTTATTACGTTTTATCTCGGTCAGTAACCGAAGCATAAAACTTAACCTTTTTACCTCTTCCGCATATGCTTCGGTTGTAGAATCGATGCCTATAAACATATAGAACCGGTGTCTTTACTCTTTATTGTACTAGTGCAAGCTGATAATTAATTTGATTTAGTTGATGTGAGGTTTTTCTCAACCTTCATTGTTTGAAAGTGTAGAGTGCACGTGTCTTAAGCAATTAGGTTGTTCAAATAATGGAACTTTTCCATCAAATTTATTTGAACTTAAAAATATAGATGGCCTGATAGGAAGTTTTAATTTCATATTAGGGATTGAACCAATGAGATTATTATAACTTTGATAAACTTAAAAATGGTGTCAAGTACAGTGGTTAAATGTAAATATTATATTGTAACTTTGAGAAACTTAGGGATGAATTGGTAAATGTTTTTTCATATTGTAACTAAATAAATAGATTTTTCATTTAGGAACTAAATTGAAAAAATAATATTTGATGCGGGGACCAAAATTTTATTTTGATATTTTTTTAATTAATTCTTAACTTTTGTAATTCAAGAAAGAGTGGCATGCTTAGAAGATAATGATGCCAGACTTGCATTGAAACCAATAAAAAGTACAAAATTCACTACAGGAAAGAGCGTAATTACCGACGGGAATTTACTGACGACCTTTAGGCCTTCTGTAAAGTGTTGGTCACATAATATACCGAAGGCATGTAGGCCTTCAGTAATGTCAGCGATTAGAAATTTGGTTTTTTTTCCCCGAATTCCCCAATTTCAGAATTCCCTCGTCTCCCATTCCCACGACTCTTCAATGTCAGAAATCCCTCTCTCCCCTTCCATGGTTTGTTCGTCATTACCGTAAGCTGAAGTTTGTCACCCTAAGCCATTGTCGTGTTGCTAACGCAGAGGTGGGTTCGCTGGTGGCTATTACTTTGGAGGGTGGTGACTCGTGGAAGTTGGCGTTTGCGTTAGGGGTGGTGGCGGTCAGTCCGTTCGACACTGCGATTTGATAGTGCGAGTTTAGTGGTCTGGATGCTGACGGAGGTTCGTTGCTGGGTGGCGCTCTTCCATTCCCTACTCTCTGTTCGAAGCGGTTCGTTGGTTTGAAGTGTGAGGTTGTCGCCCTAAGGCGGTTTGAAGTGGTTGCTGTTGCAGACGCTGATGGCGGTTCGTTGGTGGCTGGTTTGCGGCTAGGGTTCTTGTTTTGGTCCTTGTAAGTGT